>NC_133722.1:8380581-8870581 GCF_048934315.1 Petromyzon marinus
TGTGTGTGTGTGTGTGACAAGTGTGTGTGTGTGTGTGAGACAAGTGTGTGTGTGTGTGTGACAAGTGTCTGTGTGTGACAAGTGTGTGTGTGTGTGTGACAAGTGTGTGTGTGGTGTGTGTGTGTGAGACAAGTGTCTGTGTGTGAGACAAGTGTGTGTGTGTGGTGTGTGTGACAAGTGTGTCTGTGTGTGAGACAAGTGTGTGTGTGTGTGACAAGTGTGTGTGTGTGACAAGTGTGTGTGTGTGAGACAAGTGTGTGTGTGTGTGAGACAAGTGTCTGTGTGTGTGAGACAAGTGTGTGTGTGTGTGAGACAAGTGTGTGTGTGTGTGTGACAAGTGTGTGTGTGTGTGTGACATGTGTGTGTGTGTGTGTCTGTGTGTGTGTGTGTCTGTGTGTGTGAGTGTCTGTGTGTGTGTGAGTACGCGTGTATGTGTGTGTGTCTGTGTGTGTGAGTGTCTGTGTGTGTGTCTGTGTGTGTGTGACAAGTGTGTGTGGGCAGGGTCCCATCGGTGAGCTCCTCCGGCAGGCAAGGCTGCGATGGCTGGGTCATGTAGCCCGCATGCCCAGCCACCGCATGCCGAAACAGCTTTTGTTTGGCCGGATTGAGGGGGCTAAGCGGGCGCGGCACGGGCTAGAGAAGAGATGGAGTGATGTGGTACAGGAGGACGTGGAGCTGAGTGGACTTGCCGATGACTGGTACCAGCGGTGTCAAGATCGGCCTCTGTGGAGGAGGCTCGTGAAGGATGCTACTGGGCAGTTGGAGGCAGTCGCCCTCCAACAACAACGGAGGGCGGAGGAGCGACGCTCACAACAGCGAGCGGAGCGCCGGGTGGCTAAAGCACAGCAGGTTGGCACAGTAGGGGGCACAGGTGGTGCATCAGCCAGTCATCTCAGTCAGTCGACCCGTGGCACCTGGGTCTGCCCCGTGACCTCCTGCCAGCGGGCGTTCGACACTTCACGTGGCCTCAGGGTGCACATAGCCTGGCACAAGCGTCGTGGTGACGTCACCGCCACTTAGTGGCGAATGGCGGTTGTTGTTGTTGTTGTGGTGTGTGTGACAAGTGTGTGTGTGTGTGTGAGACAAGTGTGTCTGTGTGTGTGTGAGACAAGTGTCTGTGTGTGTGTGACAAGTGTGTGTGTGTGTGACAAGTGTGTGTGTGTGTGACAAGTGTGTGTGTGTCTGTGTGTCTGTGTGTGTGAGTGTCTGTGTGTGTGTGAGTACGCGTGTATGTGTGTGTGTGTCTGTGTGTGTGAGTGTCTGTGTGTGTGTCTGTGTGTGTCTGTGTGTGTGTCTGTGTGTGTGTGTCTGTGTGTGTGTGTGTCTGTGTGTGTGTGTCTGTGTGTGTGAGTGTGTAGTGTGGGGAGCGGTAGTGTAGTGATTAGAGCGCTGCGCTACGAACCTGGCGACCCGGATTCGATACCTGCTCACGGCCAACACCACCAATGACGATTATCTGAACCGGCCCTGGGCCTCCCCTAGATCGACTCGGCCTCAAATGACTACCTGGTGTGATGTGTAAACATCGTCACTGGGGAGACAAAGGCGGCCGGGCGTGGTGTTGGCCACCCACCCCCTTGTGTGCCGTGCCGGCCTTCATAGGTGTTTGCTACCAGCACTTGCCCCAACAGTCTGTTAAGGCTACACGGGGGATCTTTGTGTGGTGTCATCTGCCAGCAGTCATCTCAGCAACCCACAGCAGCTGCTGGATCCGTCACGTGACCCCCTTCCTGCCAGCGGGCGTTCGACACTTCACGTGGTCTTTAAAGTGCACCTAGCCTGGCACGGTGACGTGGCGAATGACGGTTGTTGTTGTTGTGTGCCGATGTCAGCACCGTGACAGCACGGCCCGTCGATTAATAAAAGAGCCGAATAGCTCATTGAGATCAATCATTGAGATCAATCATTGAGATCAATCCGATCGAACTCTCCTAAACCTCAACGCCAAGAACCGCACGCGATGATGAAAAATACGAATCAAGGTGGTAGAGAGAGAGAGAGGGTAGAGAGAGAGGGGGTAGAGAGAGAGGGGGGTAGAGAGAGAGGGGGTAGAGAGAGAGGGGGGTAGAGAGAGAGGGGGGTAGAGAGAGGGGGTAGAGAGAGAGAGGGGGTAGAGAGAGAGGGGGGTAGAGAGAGAGGGGGGTAGAGAGAGAGGGGGGTAGAGAGAGAGGGGTAGAGAGAGAGGGGGGTAGAGAGAGAGAGAGGGGTAGAGAGAGAGGGGGGTAGAGAGAGAGAGGGGTAGAGAGAGAGGGGGGTAGAGAGAGAGAGGGGTAGAGAGAGAGGGGGTAGAGAGAGAGGGGGTAGAGAGAGAGAGGGGTAAAGAGAGAGGGGGTAGAGAGAGAGGGGGTAGAGAGAGAGGGGGTAGAGAGAGGGGGGTAGAGAGAGAGGGGGTAGAGAGAGAGGGGGGGGTAGAGAGAGAGGGGGGTAGAGAGAGAGGGGGTAGAGAGAGAGGGGGGTAGAGAGAGAGGGGGTAGAGAGAGAGGGGTAGAGAGAGGGGGTAGAGAGAGAGGGGGTAGAGAGAGAGGGGGGTAGAGAGAGAGAGGGGTAGAGAGAGAGGGGGTAGAGAGAGAGGGGGTAGAGAGAGGGTAGAGAGAGGGGGTAGAGAGAGAGGGGGTAGAGAGAGAGAGGGGGGTAGAGAGAGAGAGGGGGTAGAGAGAGAGGGGGTAGAGAGAGAGGGGGGTAGAGAGAGAGGGGGGGTAGAGAGAGAGAGAGGGGTAGAGAGAGAGGGGGTAGAGAGAGAGGGGGTAGAGAGAGAGGGGGGTAGAGAGAGGGGGTAGAGAGAGGGGGGGGGTAGAGAGAGAGGGGGGGGGTAGTGAGAGAGGGTAGAGAGAGAGAGGGGGGGTAGAGAGAGAGGGTAGAGAGAGAGAGAGGGGGTAGAGAGATAGGGGGGGTAGAGAGGGGGGGTAGAGAGAGAGAGGGGAGAGAGAGAGGGGGTAGAGAGGGGGGGTAGAGAGAGAGGGGGGGTAGAGAGAGGTGGGGTAGAGAGAGAGAGGGGGTAGAGAGAGGGGGGGTAGAGAGAGAGGGGGTAGAGAGAGGGGGTAGAAAGAGAGGGGGGTAGAAAGAGAGGGGGGTAGAGAGAGAGGGGGGGTAGAGAGAGGGGGGGGGGTAGAGAGATAGGGGGGGTAGAGAGAGAGGGGGTAGAGAGAGAGGGGATAGAAAGAGAGAGGGGGTAGAGAGAGAGGGGGTAGAGAGAGAGAGGGGGGGTTAGAGAGAGAGGGGGTAAGAAGGAGGAGAGCAGAGCGTGAAATCTTTCATTTAAAAGGGGGGGGGGGGGGTTACATGAAGCAAAGCATTGAAAAGAAACCGAAATGATGAACGAAGCAAAGTGCCGACTACACCGAGCATCTACTTGGTTCCTCTGATCGTGAAAAAAGAGAGAGACGTGCGGAGAGAAATAAACAAAAATCTCTACACCCAAATCAATTGTCCAGCCTCACCACTATCAACCCCACCACCATCAACCCCACCACCACCAGCCCCACCACCACCAGCCCCACCACCACCAGCGCTGGGTTTTGCTGAGATCGTGGCCAACTGCCCTTGTCACTCAGAGTGGTCCCTGACAAACCACGAGCCTCGTGTCCATCCACATCGCTCTCTCGTTCGTGTCTATGGGGTTCGTGTGGCTGCGCGCGCGTGTGGAGTGTGTGTGTGGTGTACGTGTGGTGTGCACGTGTGGTGTGTGTGTGCGTGTGGTGTGTGTACGTGTGGTGTGTGTACGTTTGGTGTGCGTGTGGTGTGTGTACGTGTGGTGTGTGTACGTGTGGTGTACGTGTGGTGTGTGTACGTGTGGTGTACGTGTGGTGTGTGCGTGTGGTGTACGTGTGGTGTGTAGTGTGCGTGTGGTGTACGTGTGGTGTGTGTGTGGTGTATGGTGTGTAGTGTGCGTGTGGTGTGTGCGTGTGGTGTACGTGTGAAGTGTGTGTGGTGTACGTGTGGTGTGTGTGTGGTGTGTGTGCGTGTGGTGTGCGTGTGGTGTGTGCGTGTGGTGTACGTGTAGTGTGTGCGTGTGGTGTACGTATGGTGTGTGTGTGGTGTGTAGTGTGCGTGTAGTGTGCGTGTGGTGTACGTGTGGTGTGTGTACGTGTGGTGTACGTGTGGTGTACGTGTGGTGTGTGTACGTGTGGTGTGTGCGTGTGGTGTACGTGTGGTGTGTGTACGTGTGGTGTACGTGTGGTGTGTGCGTGTGGTGTACGTGTGGTGTGTGCGTGTGGTGTACGTGTGGTGTACGTGTGGTGTGTAGTGTGCGTGTGGTGTACGTGTGGTGTGTGTGTGGTGTGTAGTGTGCGTGTGGTGTACGTGTAGTGTACGTGTGGTGTGTGTGTGGTGTACGTGTGGTGTGTGCGTGTGGTGTACGTGTGGTGTGTGTGTGGTGTGTAGTGTGCGTGTGGTGTGTGTGTGTGGTGTGCGTGTGGTGTGTGTGTGTACGTGTGCTGTGTAGTGTGCGTGTGGTGTACGTGTGGTGTGTGTGTGTGGTGTACGTGTGTACGTGTGGTGTACGTGTGGTGTGCGTGTGGTGTACGTGTGGTGTGTAGTGTGGTGTGTGTGGTGTACGTGTGTACGTGTGGTGTACGTGTGGTGTGCGTGTGGTGTACGTGTGGTGTGTGTGTGGTGTACGTGTGGTGTACGTGTGGTGTGCGTGTGGTGTACGTGTGGTGTGTGTGTGTACGTGTGGTGTGTGTGTGGTGTACGTGTGGTGTGTGTGTGGTGTGCGTGTGGTGTGTGTCTACACGTGTGGTGTACGTGTGGTGTGTGTGTGGTGTACGTGTGTATGTGTGGTGTGTGGTGTACGTGTGGTGTACGTGTGGTGTGTGCGTGTGGTGTGTAGTGTGCGTGTGGTGTACGTGTGGTGTGTGTGTGGTGTACGTGTGTACGTGTGGTGTACGTGTGGTGTGTGCGTGTGGTGTACGTGTGGTGTGTAGTGTACGTGTGGTGTGTGTGTGGTGTACGTGTGGTGTGTGTGTGTGGTGTACGTGTGGTGTGTGTGTGTGGTGTACGTGTGGTGTGTGTGTGGTGTACGTGTGGTGTACGTGTGGTGTATGTGTGGTGTGTGTGTGTGGTGTACGTGTGGTGTACGTGTGGTGTATGTGTGGTGTGTGTACGTGTGGTGTACGTGTGGTGTACGTGTGGTGTGTGTGGTGTACGTGTGGTGTACGTGTGGTGTATGTGTGGTGTGTGTACGTGTGGTGTACGTGTGGTGTGTGTGTGTGGTGTACGTGTGGTGTACGTGTGTGTACGTGTGTGTGGTGTACGTGTGGTGTGTGTGTGGTGTGTGTGGTGTGTGTAGTGTGTGTGTGGTGTACGTGTGGTGTGTGTGTGGTGTGTGTGGTGTGTGTAGTGTGTGTGTGGTGTACGTGTGGTGTGTGTGGTGTGTGTGTGGTGTGTGTGGTGTGTGTGTGGTGTGTGTGGTGTGTGTAGTGTGTGTGTGGTGTACGTGTGGTGTGTGTGTGGTGTGTGTGGTGTGTGTAGTGTGTGTGTGGTGTACGTGTGGTGTGTGTGGTGTGTGTGTGGTGTGTGTGGTGTGTGTAGTGTGTGTGTGGTGTACGTGTGGTGTGTGCGGTGTGTGTGTGGTGTGTGTGGTGTGTGTAGTGTGTGTGTGGTGTACGTGTGGTGTACGTGTGGTGTGTGTGTGTGGTGTACGTGTGGTGTACGTGTGTACGTGTGGTGTTGTACGGGGAGCGGTTATCGCACTGCGCTACGAACGCGGCGACCCGAGTTCGATTCCCGCTCACGGCCACCAACACCGGTGACGATTCTCTGAACCGGTCCTGGGCCTCTCCCCCTAGGTCGACTCAGCTTTAAATGAATATCCGGTTGCGGTGTTTAAAAGATCGCCACTGGGGAGACAAAGGCGGACGGGCACGGTGTTAGCCGTTCCGGCCTTCATAGGCGCTTCTCGCTAACAGCACTTGCCCCAACAGCCTGTTCAGGCGACACGGGGGGGTGGGGTGACGAGGATCTTTGTCTTTGGTGTGTGTCACAGCTGCGATCTATAAATAGCTTTGGGACTTCTCCAAACCCGGCTTAGAGAGCCACCGATGTGCTTGGGTAAGGTAGACTCGGTTCCCACTTCCCCCCCCCCCCCCCGCCAGGTTGGGTGTGTTTAACACGTTTCTGTACATGGACTCGTCCACTTACGAACAGTCGAACTTTCAGAGATGCGAACAAACCCTGTCCTGCATGTCCAGCTGTCCGTTCGGACCGACTGTCGCAAGATCGACCGCACCCGCGCAACAGATGGCGGTGGTGGTGGTGGCATCTACATCTGCAGAACGTGAAGAACCAGTGGCATCTACATCTGCAGAACGTGAAGAACCAGTGGCATCTACATCTGCAGAACGTGAAGAACCAGTGACATCTACATCTGCAGAACGTGAAGAACCAGTGACATCTACATCTGCAGAACGTGAAGAACCAGTGGCATCTACATCTACAGAACGTGAAGAACCAGTGACATCTACATCTACATAACGTGAAGAGCCAGTGGCATCTACATCTGCAGAACGTGAAGAACCAGTGGCATCTACATCTGCAGAACGTGAAGAACCAGTGACATCTACATCTACAGAACGTGAAGAACCAGTGGCATCTACACCTGCAGAACGTGAAGAACCAGTGGCATCTACATCTGCAGAACGTGAAGAACCAGTGGCATCTACATCTGCAGAACGTGAAGAACCAGTGGCATCTACATCTGCAGAACGTGAAGAACCAGTGACATCTACATCTGCAGAACGTGAAGAACCAGTGACATCTACATCTGCAGAACGTGAAGAGCCAGTGGCATCTACATCTGCAGAACGTGAAGAACCAGTGGCATCTACATCTGCAGAAGGTGAAGAACCAGTGGCATCTACATCTACAGAACGTGAAGAACCAGTGGCATCTACACCTGCAGAACGTGAAGAACCAGTGGCATCTACATCTGCAGAACGTGAAGAACCAGTGGCATCTACATCTGCAGGACGTAAAAAGAACCAGTGGTATCTACATCTGCAGGAGAATATACAACTTTAAATCCATGTCCCGTCTTGAGTGTATATGCTGTACGTGTTTGGAATCGACAGGAGTTAAGTTACGAACAAATCGACTTATGAACATACCTCTGGACCCCCAACTCGTTCGTAAGTAGAGGAGTCCCTGTAAAGTTGTTCGAATGGAAGGTGACAGCAGCAAGTGGCAGCAGCGGGGAGCGGGGCCCCCTCCACCCCCCCCCAAATCCCGGGGCCCAGGGCGGTCACTATATATATTTCAGGTTAAAAAAGCCCACGTGGGTAATTCAGCTTCTTTTTCAGAAGTGACCTGGTCACCGCAAATGAAATCTCAACGAAAGTGGCGCATAACCATCATCATCGCGTGTACATTCATAAGCAGCTAGATAACCTAAATAATAACCTATAAAACAAAACCTAAATAACATAAATAACCTAAATAACAATCTGGATAACCTAAATAACAATCTAGATAACCTAAATAATAACCTAAATAACAATCTAAATAACAACCTCAATAACATAAATAATAACCTAAATAACAATCTAAATAACAACCTAAATAACATAAATAATAACCTAAATAACAATCTAAAAAACAACCTAAAGTCACCTAAACAACCTAAACAATCACACCAAGAGGCAGGAGTCGACATCATACCAAGAGGCAGGAGTCGACATCACACCGAGTCGACATCACACCAAGCAGGAATCGACATCACACCAAGAGGCAGGAATCGACATCACACCAAGAGGCAGGAGTCGACATCACACCAAGAGGCAGGAATCGACATCACACCAAGAGGCAGGAGTCGACATCACACCAAGAGGCAGGAGTCGACATCACACAAAGAAGCAGGAATCGACATCACACCAAGAGGCAGGAATCGACATCACACCAAGAGGCAGGAGTCGACATCACACCAAGAGGCAGGAGTCGACATCTCACCAAGAGGCAGGAATCGACATCACACCAAGAAGCAGGAGTCGACATCACACCAAGAGGCAGGAGTCGACATCACACCAAGAGGCAGGAGTCGACGTCACACCAAGAGTCAGGAATCGACATCACACCAAGAGGCAGGAGTTGACATCACACCAAAAGTCGACATCACACCAAGAGGCAGGAGTCGACGTCACACCAAGAGTCAGGAATCGACATCACACCAAGAGTCGACATCATACCAAGAGGCAGGAATCGACATCACACCAAAAGGCAGGAATCGACATCACACCCATCCGTTGCAGGGTCTCCGGCGCTCAGCAGCGAGCAGCAGTTTATTTTAAGTTCATTTTAAGTGCTTCCTTTCCATTGGCCTAAACAAAAATCCGTGCAACGCCATCTCTCCCCACCCAACCACCCCTCCCACCCCCACCCCAAGTGTTTTCCGTACGTACAGCGCACGATTGTCCGACGTTTCGACTCCACGCCACCTTCAGAATTAATTTCCTGACATATACATTTACACACACATATATACACACAATCGGAACCCTGAATCATCGCGACGTGTAACAGCAAATGAACATCAACAAGCTCCTGCCCGGTTGGGTTTACACTCCCGAAGAAGCTCCCGGCACGCGGAGCGAAACGTCGGACATCGTGCTCGGACGACGTGCGGAAACAAATGGAACATCCACACAGTAAGCAGCACGGTCAGAGCAGCTCTCCATGTACAAAACGATGTCCACACGGCCTTGTAAACGGCTGTTTATAACTTTTTGTGGGTTAGATCGCGTAAATATGTGTCGTTAAACCCGCCACCACCCGACACAGCCAACTAGTAAGGGGTTGTCACGTAAACAGAACGTGGCCAATTCGTCACTAGTACAGCACACCGGTGTGTTGGAGAGACAAGCCACAACATTTACAATCTGAAGAGAACCACGTTTTGCAGATGTGGATGCCACTGGTTCTTTACAATCTGAAGAGAACCAGTGGCATCTACATCTGCAGAACGTGAAGAACCAGTGGCATCTACATCTGCAGAACGTGAATAACCAGTGGCATCTACATCTACAGAACGTGAAGAACCAGTGGCACCTACATCTGCAGAACGTGAAGAACCAGTGGCATCTACATCTACAGAACGTGAAGAACCAGTGGCATCTACATCTGCAGAACGTGAAGAACCGGTGGCATCTACATCTGCAAAACGTGAAGAACCAGTGGCATCTACATCTGTAGACGTGAAGAACCAGTGGAATCTACATCTGCAGAACGTGAAGAACCAGTAGCATCTACATCTGCAGAACGTGAAGAACCAGTGGCATCTACATCTGCAGAACGTGAAGAACCAGTGGCATCTACATCTGCAGAACGTGAAGAACCAGTGGCATCTACATCTGCAGAACGTGAAGAACCAGTGGCATCTACATCTGTAGACGTGAAGAACCAGTGGAATCTACATCTGCAGAACGTGAAGAACCAGTAGCATCTACATCTGCAGAACGTGAAGAACCAGTGGCATCTACATCTGCAGAACATGAATAACCAGTGGCATCTACATCTACAGAACGTGAAGAACCAGTGGCATCTACATCTGCAGAACGTGAAGAACCAGTGGCATCTACATCTGCTTAACGTGAAGAACCAGTGGCATCTACATCTGCAGAACATGAATAACCAGTGGCATCTACATCTGCAGAACATGAAGAACCAGTGGCATCTACATCGGCAGAACGTGAAGAACCAGTGGCATCTACATCTGCAGAACGTGAAGAACCAGTGGCATCTACATCTGCATAACGTGAAGAACCAGTGGCATCTACATCTACAGAACGTGAAGAACCAGTGGCATCTATATCTGCAGAACGTGAAGAACCAGTGGCATCTACATCTGCAGAACGTGAAGAACCAGTGGCATCTACATCTGCAGAACGTGAAGAACCAGTGGCATCTACATCTGCAGAACGTGAAGAACCAGTGGCATCTACATCTGCAGAACGTGAAGAACCAGTGGCATCTACATCTGCAGAACGTGAAGAACCAGTGGCATCTACATCTGCAGAACGTGAAGAACCAGTGGCATCTACATCTGCAGAACGTGAAGAACCAGCGGCATCTACATCTGCAGAACGTGAAGAACTAGTGGCATGTACATCTGTAGACGTGAAGAACCAGTGGCATCTACATCTGCAGAACGTGAAGAACCAGCGGCATCTACATCTGCAGAACGTGAAGAACCAGTGGCATCTACATCTGCAGAACATGAAGAACCAGTGGCATCTACATCTACAGAACGTGAAGAACCAGTGGCATCTACATCTGCAGAACATGAAGAACCAGTGGCATCTACATCTGCAGAACGTGAAGAACCAGTGGCATCTACATCTGCAGAACGTGAAGAACCAGTGGCATCTACATCTGCATAACGTGAAGAACCAGTGGCATCTACATCTACAGAACGTGAAGAACCAGTGGCATCTATATCTGCAGAACGTGAAGAACCAGTGGCATCTACATCTGCAGAACGTGAAGAACCAGTGGCATCTACATCTGCATAACGTGAAGAACCAGTGGCATCTACATCTGCAGAACGTGAAGAACCAGTGGCATCTACATCTGCAGAACGTGAAGAACCAGTGGCATCTACATCTGCAGAACGTGAAGAACCAGTGGCATCTACATCTGCAGAACGTGAAGAACCAGTGGCATCTACATCTGCAGAACGTGAAGAACCAGCGGCATCTACATCTGCAGAACGTGAAGAACTAGTGGCATGTACATCTGTAGACGTGAAGAACCAGTGGCATCTACATCTGCAGAACGTGAAGAACCAGCGGCATCTACATCTGCAGAACGTGAAGAACCAGTGGCATCTACATCTGCAGAACATGAAGAACCAGTGGCATCTACATCTGCAGAACGTGAAGAATCAGTGGCATCTACATCTGCAGAACGTGAAGAACCAGTGGCATCTACATCTGCAGAACGTGAAGAACCAGTGGCATCTACATCTGCAGAACATGAAGAACCAGTGGCATCTACATCGGCAGAACGTGAAGAACCAGTGGCATCTACATCTGCATAACGTGAAGAACCAGCAGCATCTACATCTGCATAACGTGAAGAACCAGTGGCATCTACATCGGCAGAACGTGAAGAACCAGTGGCATCTACATCTGCAGAACGTGAAGAACCAGCGGCATCTACATCTGCATAACGTGAAGAACCAGTGGCATCTACATCTGCAGAACGTGAAGAACCAGTGGCATCTACATCTGCAGAACGTGAAGAACCAGTGGCATCTACATCTGCAGAACGTGAAGAACCAGTGGCATCTACATCTATAGAACATGAAGAACCAGTGGTATCTACATCTGCAGAACGTGAAGAACCAGTGGTATCTACATCTGCAGAACGTGAAGAACCAGTGGCATCTACATCTGCAGAACGTGAAGAACCAGTGGCATCTACATCTATAGAACATGAAGAACCAGTGGTATCTACATCTGCAGAACGTGAAGAACCAGTGGCATCAACATCTGCAGAACGTGAAGAACCAGTGGCATCTACATCTGTAGAACGTGAAGAACCAGTGGCATCTACATCTATAGAACATGAAGAACCAGTGGCATCTACATCTGTAGAACGTGAAGAACCAGTGGCATCTACATCTGCAGAACGTGAAGAACCAGTGGTATCTACATCTGTAGAACGTGAAGAACCAGTGGCATCTACATCTATAGAACATGAAGAACCAGTGGCATCTACATCTGTAGAACGTGAAGAACCAGTTGCATCTACATCTGCAGAACGTGAAGAACCAGTGGCGTCTACATCTGCAGAACGTGAAATGCGCCGTTTGAACGGCGACTGGGCACCGCCGTTAAAAGTTACCGGCGAATGGGGCAGGGTGGGATGGGTCAGATTTGTCCGTAATTGGGGGTTGGGGCTGGCACATCAATTGGTTTGCATGGAAAACGGTGCAGCAACAGCAACTATTGGCGGTGACAATTGCCAGCAACGATTGCCAACAACAACAACGCCATCCGGGGGGGGGGGTTGAATTGCTCAGGTGTATAATGCCACTCAATTCCCAACAGCAGCATCCTTCAACTTTTTAGCCCCTTCAATTTCCTGAGACTTTAGTAAATAAGTGCATGAATTCATACAGCCGGGTGGGGGGGGGGGGGGGAGGCTGCTTAACTTCTCAACGTTTTGTTTCCGCGTCACTGGTGGAGCAGCAGTGGAGAGATGGCCTCGTGCCCGGTAGCCACAGCCCGGGCGAGTGGTATCGTGGATGTGGCGTGCAGGACGCAGCAACACTTAAGATGGTCCCTGGCAAACCGTGGAGTAGCTGGCAGGCGACTGGTAGCCAGCGGCCACACAGTGCGAGGCACACCGGGACGTGCTTGTGTGCGTGGGGGGGGCTGGACACGAAATCCCCGAGCGGAGCCCCGCTCGCGAAAACCGAGCGGCGATGACCCGACGCCCGTCGCCCCCTCATAGCGCAAACGCTCCCGGCTGTTTTCGTAACCCAACCCAAGAAGGCCCGATGTACAACAACGATGTACAACAACGATGTACAACAACGATGTACAACAACGATGTACAACGCCACCTCCTCCGCGCGGAGGGTGACAACACCACGCCACCGATTTCCCTTCTCTCTCCCCCGCGGGATGGGGGGCACATCCGAGCCGGCACGGGTGGCTTGTTTTTTTTGTCTTCCCACCGGCCGGGCTGAGCCGAGCCAAAACTGCGGTACGGCCGCTGCCATCGCCAAGTGTCGGGGGGGGGGGGGGTGGGTGGAGCTAAACGACGCACCCAAAACAATTGTTATTGTTGTTACCAGGCGAGGCCCCACTGAGCTGCTCCGTCGCTCTTCTCCTCAGCAGCGACAGTGGCCATCAGCCAATGACGGCGGCTCAAGGAAGAGGCGGGGTGCCACCGGCGCCGTGGAAATTAAATCGCCAAACGGCTCGAAACGCGTGACGACGATTCTGAAAGCGGAGGGTGGGGAGGGGGAGAAAAGGTGGATCCGGAGAAAAATCCACGTGACCACGGGGGGGGGGGGGGGGGAAGGAGAAGAGAGGAAAAACAATAACAATCTCGTGCCTCTCCTGGCTGGCTTGGGCACAGTCCTGGCACAGTTTCCGTTGTGCCAGTTGGTGGAGGGAAGGGAAAGAAGAAGAAAAAAAAAAACCTACGATAATAAATTATTTATTCTTGTCGCCACCGCCGTCTTTGTGCCACCAGTCGGGCACGGACGTCTTCAGCTCGAGCGCGTGGCCGCCCTCGGCGCTCACGTGCAGCCGCTCGTTAGCGTGAGCCAATCGGACGAGAGCCAGACCCACGTCGCCGTCGTGGGTCCGCAGCTTCCCCACGGACTTCCCGTCCGCGGTCGTGACGGCCGCCCCCTCTACGACTCTCGTGCCCTGTTGACGGGACGGAAGGGGTGGTGGGTGGGGGGGGGGGTGGGGGGGGGGGTGCGGGGATAGATTAAGCGAGAAAATTAAAATCGCGCCACACGCTATGCCCTACGTAATGCTGAGCTTTTCTGTTTTCGGGCCTTTGGGCCCTGTACTCATCAATTGCGATAAAGCAACAAATATTACGCAACTGTAAAACGATTACACCATCCGTAGACAGTGCTGATTGTTGCTGGCTGCCTCGCGTTTTTGTGCCCGATGGGGCCCTGTACTCATCAATTGCTATAAAGCAACAAATATTACGCAACTGTAAAACGATTACACCATCCGTAGACAGTGCTGATTGTTGCTGGCTGCCTCGCGTTTTTGTGCCCGATGGGGCCCTGTACTCATCAATTGCGATAAAGCAACAAATGTTACACAACTTTAAGCGATTACAACATCCGTAGACAGTCCCGATTGTTGCTGGCTGCCTCGCGTTTTTGTGCCCGATGGGGCCCTGTACTCATCAATTGCTATAAAGCAACAAATGTTACACAACTTTAAGCGATTACACCATCCGTAGACAGTGCTGATTGTTGCTGGCTGCCTCGCGTTTTTGTGCCTTTTGGGGCCCTGTACTCATCAATTGCTATAAAGCAACGAATATTACACAACTGTAAGCGATTACACCATCCGTAGACAGTGCTGATTGTTGCTGGCTGCCTCGCGTTTTTGTGCCCGATGGGGCCCTGTACTCATCAATTGCTATAAAGCAACAAATGTTACACAACTGTAAGCGATGACAACATCTGTAGACAGTGCTGATTGTTGCTGGCTGCCTCGCGTTTTCGGGCCACTTGGGGCCCTGTACTCATCAATTGCTATAAAGCAACAAATGTTACACAACTGTAAGCGATTACACCATCCGTAGACAGTGCCGATTGTTGCTGGCTGCCTCGCGCTTTTGTGCCTGATGGGGTCCTGTACTCATCAATTGCTATATAGCAACAAATATTACACAACTGTGAGCGATTACACCATCCGTAGACAGTCCCGATTGTTGCTGGCTGCCTCGCGTTTTTGTGCCCGATGGGGCCCCGTACTCATCAATTGCGATAAAGCAACAAATATTACACAACTGTAAGCGACTACACCATCCGTAGACAGTGCCGATTGTTGCTGGCTGCCTCGCGTTTTTGTGCCCGATGGGGCCCTGTACTCATCAATTGCTATAAAGCAACAAATATTACGCAACTGTAAAACGATTACACCATCCGTAGACAGTGCTGATTGTTGCTGGCTGCCTCGCGTTTTTGTGCCCGATGGGGCCCTGTACTCATCAATTGCTATAAAGCAACAAATATTACACAACTGTAAGCGATGACAACATCTGTAGACAGTGCCGATTGTTGCTGGCTGCCTCGCGTTTTTGTGCCCGATGGGGCCCTGTACTCATCAATTGCTATAAAGCAACAAATATTACGCAACTGTAAGCGATTACACCATCCGTAGACAGTGCTGATTGTTGCTGGCTGCCTCGCGTTTTTGTGCCCGATGGGGCCCTGTACTCATCAATTGCGATAAAGCAACAAATATTACGCAACTGTAAGCGATTACACCATCCGTAGACAGTGCCGATTGTTGCTGGCTGCCTCGCGTTTTTGTGCCTTTTGGGGCCCTGCACTCGTGGATTGACGCGAATATTACCCGACCGTAAGCGATTCCACACGCCCTGTGTAACAAACGGCCGTGGCCCCACAGCTCACCTCCGGCAGGTGCAGCAGAGACACGGGCATGAGGCGCTTGCGGATGACGCCTGTGTGGTGCGTGCGCGCCGTCAGCTCCTGGCCCAGGTAGCAGCCCTTGCTGAAGCTCACGCCGTTGGCGTAGACCAGGTTCGACTCCAGCGGCAGGGCCACTCCCGGGGGGAGGTCCTTCACGCCCTCGGCCATGCCTGGAAGCGGGCGACGGAGCAGAGGCCGGCCGATTGGACGACGCCACAACCGAAAATCGCCGTCGGCGCCTGAGCGGAGAGTTGCGGGCAACTTGGTTGCCGAGGCGTGTCCTCGAGGTTTGCCCCCCCCCTCCCCCCCCCCCCACCTTCACTGGAACAAATTTCCCCCTCCACATTAAGCGGTCACCTTGGGACTTTAGTGGAAGGCGAAGTGCAAAATTATTATTATTGCCACCTTCGCTCACAAGTTTCCGCACCTCACTCAAGACTCACCGTTACCCCGAGCTCACCCCCCACGACCCCCCACAGTCTCCCCCTCATAACCACCACCACCACCGTTCCTGTTCCCTCGTCATATTCACATGACACGGCTATCACTCCTTCACCGCCATTCAATCATCGTCATTTACCGTCATCAATTTCCCTACCACCGATGCCACGGCATCATCACAGATTCGGCCCCCCATCGCTTCCTCCCTCTCATCTCTTCCCTTCACCTCGTCCCCACCGCCACATTCACACGCGCCTTGTGCCGTTGTTAATTCTCCGTTAACGCACCTTGGTTAAGGCGCTGCCCAAGTTCCGTTTCAGTTAAGACAGAACGGGCAGAATGAAAAGGGCATATCGCAGGACGTGGCTTTCACTCCCGCAAGTTTCCGCGTTGGCTCCGCCCGTGCCCGTTCCCGTTCCGTTGCAACGTGCACCGCCGCCGACATTTTCCGCGGCCGATGTCGGCACGCGAAAAACGAGGATCGATGGACCGACTTGAGGGGCGGCTGTCCGCGGTATCTCACAGTCTCACGCGCCCGCAAGCCAACAGCGAGGAAAGGGGCTTCTTGCGCAATCTCGTCGTTGCGTTGGGTCGAAGTCAACCGATGGAGCGGCACTCCAAGCGACACGGATTGGCTTTGGAGCTGGGATCGAAGCCGAATCTGGACACTGGGCAAATGCAGTGGCAAGATTTCTCACTGCAGGCGAGTCAGCAAAAGAGCGGGGCTGGCTCAAGGGGCGGTTGGGTGTGCCCCGGTTCATCGGTTTTATTTAAAACTTCCCCCCCATTATTTCGATGAAGACCAAATCCACCCAATTTATAGCTTTCTTTGATGTTTAAGTGCTCAGATATAGATATTTTTAAACAGCCAATTACACGTAACATCAAAGTATAAAGTGCCAGTAGAAGCCGATGGACTGAGACCATCACAACCCGGTTTAACCTCACAGGTTGCCGAAACCCAGACAGAACCCCAGCCGTGCCAGATCAGCGCTCTCACCTCCGAGCCAAGAGGCGTGAGCTCAAAGGCGGCGGTCAACGCAACGCGCGGTGCTTTCAGACGCGCTGCTTCTGCGGCCGTCTGGAACGCTCTTCCCTTCCGATATTAGGAAGCCACTGGGAGCTGCACACTTTTAAATCATCGTCTAAATTGACAAACTCATTTCTTTCAACAAATTTTTGCATTTATTTTGTTGTCCTTCCCCCCGCACCTGTGATTAGCGCGGTTCTCTACGTACGGTACGAAATAAGTTCAACATAAATATAAGTATGGGTCTCTATGGGTCTCTGTGGGTTTCTGTGGGTCTCTATTGGTCTATATGAGTCTCTGGATCTCTGTGGATCTCTATGGGTCTATATGAGTCTCTAGATCTCTATGGGTCTCTATGGGTCTATATGAGTCTCTAGATCTCTGTGGGTCTCTATGGGTCTATATGAGTCTCTAGATCTCTGTGGGTCTCTATGGGTCTATACGAGTCTCTAGATCTCTGTGGGTCTCTATGAGTCTCTAGATCTCTATGGGTCTATACGAGTCTCTAGATCTCTGTGGGTCTCTATGAGTCTCTAGATCTCTATGGGTCTCTGTGGGTCTCTTCTAATATTAGGAAGTTGCTGGGGCTATGCACTTTTAAATCTCGATGTAAAAACTCAATCCTTCAGAACTTTTTTTGTGTGTTTAGTTTGTTGCCCTTCCCCCGCACCTCCGATTACTCCGGTCAGCTACGTATGGTGCGAAAGAAGTTCAACACACATACATACATACATGCATCATCATCACCACAACTTAATATTTACACGCGACTCCATCCCGAGTGGCCCTACACCAGGGGCCACCTGGTGCCAGCTGTCCCTGTGTGGCACAAGGCGGACACAGCACACCGGGGGCATCAGTCTGCCAGCGGCGGGCGGGCGGGCGGGCGGGCGGGCGGGGGGGGATTGACGTTGCTACGTCAGAAGCTCACCCAACCGGTAGCGATGCCTGTTGTAATCCGCCAGCTCTCCAATCTCGCAGTCAGGAAGCCACTCTGCGGGCGTGCACGCAGAGTCCAGCACCAGCCTCCAGCCCATGGCTTCCGTCCTGGGGTCTCGGCACGCCGCCACCACCTTCGACCCGTCCACCTTCAACGTGACCCCCAGGTGCGGCGGTAGAAGAAGCTGCCCATCGGGCGGCAGGATTGCCCAGACGTGCAGCGGCGGGTCGGGGTCGCGCACGGCGACCTTCCGCCGAATCTTGTAGACCTTCAGGTGCTTCTGCAGCTCCTGGGTGATGCTCGAGTCGCACTCTATGAGAATGCTGGGGTCGGGCTGAGTGGCCACCTGTATCCTGAGAAAGGTGGGGAGGGGGGTGGCAGTGATGGTGAAAGGTCCACGGTTTTCCGGCGAACTTTTCGCAATCAACTAATTTTGAATGACAGTTATCACCGTGCTCTTTGGTTCTATTCGGTAAAGTCACGTAGGTAAAAAATAAAACAACAAAAATCACGACGTTTCGGCCACAACACAAGCGGCCTTCATCAGGTGAAGGGATCAGGCTGTGTAGAGGACGAAACGTCGTGATTTTTGTTGTTTTATTTTTTACCTAAGTGACTTTACCGAATAGAACCAAAGAGTATGGATCCTTGCAGTCACGAAAGCTTCAAATCTAGAAGTTATCACCGTGACCATCGATTATTTCCCTTCATCATCATCACTTGTTCATATTATGAATTCAATGGTGGTCAAACGTTCTTAAAAGTTGTTGAAGATGATGTTCAGAATCAGAACATTTGTTTCTACTGGAGAAATCTGAAGAGCTATAAAGCCCTTTTCTCACAGATGTCCAGCAGTGGCACGGGGTAAGAACGTTACAACAACAAGCAGTACAACAAAAACACGATAGGAATGCAAAGTACCAGAAAGGTAAACAAATCATCTAAACGCATACAGATACAACACTAAACCATTCTCATCCTACCGGGGCATTCAGGGAGCGAATAACAATGACAAAAGAACGTAGTCCGATGCTCTCGAGAGATATCGATGATGACCATTACGATCGGCAGCCATTCGGAGCGAAAGATGTTTAAAGAATATTTTGTTTAACCGGTTGAGCACACGGAGACACCCAGGATGAGTAGAATTTGCAAGAGCCATCTGAGTGGGACACGAGTTTTCCTGTAGGGTGCAATGATTTTTCCGTTCTCTCTCTCTTCTCTCCACCCCCCCCCCCCTTCATTGGAACAAACTTCCCCGTCCATATTAAGCGGTCACCTTGAGACATTAGTGTTGGGCGAATTACAAATAAATGGAAATTATTATTAAAACCTTCGCTCACGAGTATCGACTCCGCAATCAAGACTCATCGTTACCCCAAGCTCACCCCCACGACCCCTGTCCCCCCTCATAACCACCACCACCACCGTTCCCGTTCCCTCTTCATATTCACATGACACGGCTATCACTCATTCACCCCCATTCATTCAATCCGTTCATCGTCAATTACCGTCATCAATTTCGCTTCCACCGATGCCACGGCATCACAGATTCGCCCCCATCGCTTCCTCCCTCTCATCTATTTCGTTCACATCGTCTCCACCGCTGCGTTCACCTTTGTAAATTCCGTTAAGGCGTATGCTGTGGGTCCAATTGTGTAATTTGCGGTGTCAATATTTTTATTTTTTTCCTCTCTCTCTTCTTAAGTTTGACACCGGTACACAATGGCCCTAACCTTTCAGATTACAGGCGGCGCATAGCATCAGCATCATCATTTATTATTATGAAGATGATTACACCTGCAAATATTAATCAGGGGCGGAGGCTGGTGTCGAACCGTGAACTTATGCAACACGTGGGGGGAATGCGCGCCACCTCCATAGGCCGCGTCGCCGCCCACGAGAGGCAGGTGGAGAGTAACGGACGGCGTTGTACGCTTCGATGTATTTCAAAGTTGTTGTTGTCATTGTGGTAGTCAAAATGTTGAGTGGAGGATGATGGTAGTCGGTTATCCATGAGAGTTCATTGTATGGTGAACTTCTTTCGCACCGTACGTAGCCTACCGGGGAAGGCCAACAAACTGAGGTCTCTGTGTTAAGCTATGGGTCTGTGTAAGTCAATGGGTCTCTGCACGAGTCTATGGGGTTGTGTTAGCCTATGGGTCTCTGTGCGAGTCTATGGGTCTCTGCACGAGTCTATGGGGTTCTGTGTTAGTCTATGGGTCTCTGTACGAGTCTATGGGTCTCTGCACGAGTCTATGGGGTTCTGTGTTAGCCTATGGGTCTCTGTGCGAGTGTATGGGTCTCTGTGTTAGTCTATGGGTCTCTGTGTGAGTCTGTGGGTCTTTGTGCGAGTCTACGGGTCTCTGTGTGAGTCTGTGTGTCTCTGTGCGAGTCTATGGGTCTCTGTGCGAGTCTATGGGTCTCTGTGCGAGTCTATGGGTCTCTGTGTGAGTCTATGGGTCTCTGTGTTAGTCTATGTACTGTACGTTGGACTTCTTTCGCACCGTACGTAGCCAAAACGTGCAAGTCGGAGGTGCGGGGCAAGGACCACCACAACGCCGCTCGACTATTCACAAAGCGACGAATGATGCAGATGAGCGTGAACCCGAAGCCACTCACCGGTAGAACAACGCGTCGTACATAACCCGTCCCTGCACGTTCAAGAAGTGTCCATAAACACCGCCACAACCACCATCACCACCACCAGCATCACCACCACCACCTCCTTCTACATCACCACCGCCACCACTCTCCATGAACGGGGCCATGTCGCCAGTCGTCAACCCCTGCAGAAAGCTGGCCGAGTCTTTCCCGTCCACCCTCACGACCTCGCGCTGCGGCAGCCGAAAGCAGCGAAGGGCCTCTTCACGCGGTCCCCGCCGAGGCACGGTCCCCGCCGCCCTGCACTCCCCGGCCGCCCAGGGCGCGCCGTGACCCCGCAAAGCCGCCAGGCAAGACGGTAGGCTGCGCGGACCCCGAGTGCGGCCTACTCGGGTGACGCTCAGCGCCACGGGACTGAGCCAATACATGGCTCGTGATAGACGTGCTGATGCTGCTGCTGTTGTTCGTCGTTGTTGTCGTCGCGTTGCTTGATAAACAGCTGGCACTTAAAGCGGCGGAATGTTCGTCGCGCAGAGCGGGCGGTCAAGTTCAGGGCTGAGGGTTAAAGACGCTCGCGGCATTGCGAATGCCGGGTCGAGACTTCAGCGAGCTCCACATGCCAGGGTCTGGAGGGAAATCCTCTCGTTTCATTTAACCATGCATGCCAGATATGGAGGGAAATCCTCTAGTTTCATGACAACCATGAATGTCAGAACTGGAGGGAAATCTTGATTTAAAGCTTTTGTGACTGCAGAGATTCATATTCTTGGTTCTTTCGGTAAAGTCACGTAGAAGGGAAACAATAAAATAATAAAAATATAAAACAATAAAATTCTCACGACGTTTCGACTGCAATACAAGCAATCATCATCAGGTGTGAAAACCACAGCAAGAACATTTGAAAGAACCAAGAATATGGAGGGAAATCCTCTAAATTTCGATTTAAAGCTTTCGTGACTGCAGGGATTCATATTCTTGGTTCTTTCGGTAAAGTCACGTAGATATTCGTTCACGAGGCTATCCACATATACAAACACAGAGACAATTTCAACCGAGAAGATGGATTCTGGCTTAGCAATCTATCTCCCCCCTCTTGACCAGAGCCAGTGAACTCAAGCACGTACACCAAGCTCTTAAGGCTAATGGTTACTCCGACTACACAATCCGCAAAGCTATCACTCCAACCATGAAGGACCCTCTTGAGGAGCCTTTCAAAACCATCACTTTACCATACATTGCGGGGATCACAAAAAAGATCTCCAAAATCTTGAATAAACACAAGATCCAGGTCCGATTCAACACAGTACATAAAATCCGTGATCTGGTTCCATCTTTAAAATATGTGATTCCGGACATACAGTACCTTGGCGTCTACAAACTAAGTTGCCTCTGTGGTAGTAGTTACATTGGAGAAACCAAACGACATGTTTCGGACCGCATTCGTGAACACAAAGCAGACCTGAAACACGGTAGGACCAACACCTCGGCCGTGGCAGATCATTGTTATAATTCAGTAGGCTCACATGACATTGACTTTTCCAAGACAGAGGTTCTTTGTAAGCCATCTGGCTGCCATGAGAGATTCGTTCATGAGGCTATCCACATATACAAGCACAGAGACAATTTCAACCGAGAAGATGGATTCTGGTTAAGCAATCATTGGAAGGATTTGATAAACCATTTCTGGTCTTGATTGTTCACGCTTACGGTGGCTTTCAGACCGCATCCATTATTTTCGTCTCCCCCCTCCTCTTTTCCGAACATAGATGGACTTGTCCATCTGAAAAACTGCCAAATCGCTCTCCGCGGTGCTAACGTTAAAAAAACCGCAACTTTTTTCAAATTTTCTTGCTGTGGTTTTCACACCTAATGATGATTGCTTGTGTTGCAGTCGAAACGTCGTGAGAATTTTATTGTTTTATATTTTTATTATTTTATTGTTTCCCTTCTACGTGAATTTACCGAAAGAACCAAGAATATGAATCCATGCAGTCACGAAAGCTTTAAATCTAAATTTTAACAGTGTTGTTAATTTAAATTTGTGAATTTAACAGACTTGTGAATTTGTGAATTTCAACTTGTGACTTTAACAGACTTGGCATCCAGACCGCGAGCCAATAACACAGTGAGCTGTCAGCAAACTTATTGCAAAGTTTCGGGAAACGGAATCCGTGCAAGGCAGACCGCGCAGCGAACCTTCGCGGAGTTGTGTATCAGCAACAACGGTGGGCACATTGAGCACGTTCTGTGAATAACGGCGTTGTATTATTTTTCCTACGATTCCAGACTTATGGGACACACCCTGTCGGCATTGCAGAGCAACGATCCGGGGCGTGCCCAGAATGTTTCGGCGGTCCACAACACTGCGGTAGAATCGGTTTGCAAGGTCGGATAATCCGTATGAAAAAATAATTAGGTGTTTTACTCTTTCTGGCAATACAAACAGTTGTGTTAAGATGTTCAGACACCAAATAGAAACATTTTTGCAAGGAATCAAGTAACTGCATTAACCGCACGTACTTGTGGTGAACATGCAAACATGCTCTGATTATATACGCATCGTCTTTAAAACTGATTGGCCTACACCAGAGACAGCCTTCTTTAGGGCCTAGTCTCAACCAGTGTCAGACCAGAGAATAACGCCACAAGGCGACCAGTGCAGAGGCAATGCCACACGTGTCACAGCATTCATAGCTCGGGGTGAGCAGCTACAAAATGGGCCCCACAAGCACCGTGTGTGGTTAATGCAGACTTTGATTTCTTGCAAAAGGGTTTCCATTTGGTGTTTGAACATCTTACTGCCCCGTGTTTTATTGCCAGAAAGGGTAAAAAAAACCTATACTCATTTTCACACACTCGGACATGCGATGGATATTGGCAGCCCCACCACTATAACGTCAAGCTGGACAGTTGCGAGTTCTTTACACGTCTGCTGCGAATCCGATGAGAATGTTGTGAAGGTGAATAGAAAATGCAACGCAAGGCACGCGCCTTGCGCCACGGTGATGGGAATAAGCAGATAAGAAAAGCCGCGCCGCTATTGTTGGCCGAGTGATGGTCAATGTGGTGAGAGCGACGTCGAAATTTCGAGTTGCCGTGTACATTTTTCATTAATTTGTACCATAATAAACTCGAGAGCTAAAACGGCTACTTAAGAAGAGGAAAAAACACCCCATGCAGCTATTTCAAGGGACATTACTAACACTGGGGCAATTCGAGGGAAAGCATTCATAATCGTTGACCGGTGGTGTCGACGGTGTGCATCCGAGTCAAGTTGTGGGGCAGTCGTCTTCATTGCAAGGCCCTGTGGGCCCACTGACGTGCACTTGAGGAGCTCTGGTGGCGAGGTGGCCTTAGAGGGCGGTTGGTTTCAGAGCTTCTAAGGCCCCACATCGCCTACTTTTAAATCAAGGCTTCAAGGCCTCCTCCTATAATCTAACTTTTCGAGTTGTATTCCCGGCATCGTACGATTATATTTTTTTACCGTTGTATTATTTGATTTGCTTCTCTTTTTTCCGTTATTTGTATAACATTCCAAGTATTTCATGAAAAATGCATCTTTGTTCAATGTTTGTCTTTTACCATAGCTTGCGTGAAAGCGCCTTGAAACACTGCGGCATGAAAGATGCTCGATAAATAAAACGTTTATTTTCAACATCATCGGCAGGTTCTGTAATTACATTTCCCCCGTAACCTGCGACCGGCACGGTTGGTGGCTACGCACGGCGCGGGCGCCAAAGAAGTTCAACACACAAAGCGGCGCGCCACCGGTTCGCTCGCGACGGCAAAACCCCCGGTTGGTTTACAAAACCCCCCACCCCAAGCCGCCGCCGTCGACGACGAAAGCGAACGATCACGATGGGAGAGCGGCCTCGGCGGCCTCGCCGGCCGCGGCCCCCAGCCTCCGGAACAGCTTGGGCGCCGCCTCCACCAGCCACGCCGCGTCGACGGCGCTCACCCCCCGCACGTAGCAGCGCGAGGTGCGCACCAGCGCGGTGTACACCACGTGCGACGGCTGGCGGCGGAACAGCGCCGACTCGGGGTGCACGTGAACACTCGTGGGGTTGTTGTCGCCCGAGTTGGCGCCGCCGCCGCCGCCGCCGCCGCCGTAGTTTGCCGGCCGTTTGTGGCCGCGGCCGCCGTCGGCCCCGCCGGAGGCTGCCGGGGCTCGGAGCGGAACGAGCAGGGTGTAGGAGCGCCCGTCGGCGCTCAGCTCGGCCGCCTGCGTGTACAGACCCCGCGCCAGGCAGCGGCGGACGCGTGCCGTGTCGTGCCGCGCCGACTCCACCCGCAGGCCCGACTGGACGAAGGCAAAGATCCCCAACACCCCATGTAGAGCATCGACAAGAATGCTGCTGTTGTTGGGGGCAAGCGCCGTTAGCAAGTGGCACGCGGTGAAGGCCGCACCTCCGATTAGCACGGTTGGCTACGTGCGGTGAGAAAGGAGTTCAACTTACACACATACACACTTACACACACACATACACACACATACATACACACACACACACAAAAAGGCAAAGATAAAGATCCCCCATATAGCCTTAACAGACTGTAGGGGCAAGTGCTGTTAGCGAGCACCTATGAAGGCCGGAACGGTACACGAGGGGGTGGGTGGCCAGCACCACGCCCGACCGCCTTTGTCTCCCTAGTAGCAATGTTTACACACCGTGCCAGGTACTCATTTGAGGCTGAGTCGACCTAGGGGAGGCCCGGGACCGGTTCAGATAATCATCACTGGTGTTGGCCGTGAGCGGGAATCGAACCCGGGTCGCCAGGTTCATAGCGCAGCGCGCAAACCGCTACACTATCGCACATACACACACACACTTACACACACACATACACACACACACACTTACACACATACATACACACACACTTACACACATACATACATACACACACACTTACACACACACATACACACACACACACTTACACACACACATACACACACACTTACACACACACTTACACACACACACTTACACACATACATACACACACACATATGTAAAGATAGGGGCGCAGCAGCGGCATGATGTTAACTACCTCGCCTGGTATACAGGAGGTCGTGGGTTCGATCCTGACCCTAACGCCTGTTGTATATTTGGAGTTTGCGTGTCTCTCTCTCCCCGTGGTTGCGTGGACTTTTCTCCAGGTCCTCTGTTCCCCCCCCCCCACATTTAGACTCAATGTGCGTTTGGAGTATTTGGCTGCGATCAACTTCCACATGTTGATAAGCCACTTCTTTGTGCTATATTCTGTGGCCAGGTTGCTTCTGAAAAAGAGCTATAGAGCTAAGGTAGCCTTAAACCCGGTAAAATAAAAAAATAATAGTTTAGTTTTAGAGTTTAGCTTATAGTGCCTCGGACCTGTCTACGGACAAAACGCTGAATGAACTAAACAGTACAGCCATCAGTGTTTATCAACCCGTAAGCTGGTGTCCTGTTTTGATTGGTTTTCTCACAATCTACAGAGAGATGGATTTGAATGTGGTGGTGGTGGCGCCTACCTTAAGGCAGATTTCTCGGAGCTGTTCCCGGATCTTCACGGCCGTGAGCATGTTGCGGTGGTTAATGAAGTTCTCCTGACACCACTCCTGTCACGCGCGGAAGGAAAGACAAAGATCCCCCGTAAGGCCTTCATTAGACTGTTGGGGGTTGTGGGGGAGTCAAGTGCTGTTAGCGAGTACCACCTAGGGAGGCCGGCGCAGCACGCAAGGAGACGGGGCAGCCAGCACCACGCTCAGCCGTCATCGGCTCCCGAGCGGCGATGATTACACGATGCGCCAGGTATTCATTTGAGGCCGAGTCGATCCAGGGGAGGAACCAGGAACCCGTTCATATAATTATCGCTGGCGGTGCTCGACAGGAGCGGCAATCGAACTGGGGTCGGCGGGTTCGTAGACCGGCTCAGCTCGGCTCCTGCAGTGGAAAAAGAACCTGGCTCGGCACGGCCCCGGTGCAGTTCTAACGCTAAAACTAAACTATTTTTTTTATTTATTGTACCAGGTTAAGGTCCCACAGAAGCGATCTGGCTATTACAAATGATAGCTCAACGAAGTGGGATCATCATCACGTTGGCATTTATAGCAGCCAAATACCCGAAACGCGTGATGTTGCAGAGGGAAAACCGGAGGACCCACAGAAAAATCCACGCGGCCACGGGGAGAGGGACACACGCAAACTCCAAATATACAGCAGCAGGCGTCAGAGTTCGGTATCGAACCCACGACCGGGAAAGTGTAAAAGCCCCTTCGGAGTGGTTAGGGGGTGGCGGCGGCGGGGAGGGGGTTGAGCGAGCGGGGGGGGGGGGGGGTAGGCGGGGTTGCCTTGTTGCCGTTGACGGCACGGAAGGCGCGGTAGATGTTGACGAGCGAGACGTGGTCTCCCTCGGGCGACGTGAAGCGGTTTCGGGCGCTCTGCGCCGCGTCCCGGCGCTCGGTGCTCGGCGACACGAACACCGAGTCAACGCTCAGCATGGACATGATGGTGAGCACCTCCTCCGTGCAGCCCAGCGCCTGGGACTCCAGCATCGTCTGGGCGGAGGAGAGGGGGGTGGAGGAGGAGAGGGGGGCGGAGGAGAGGGGGGGCGGAGGAGAGGGGGGGCGGAGGAGAGGGGGGGCGGAGGAGAGGGTGGCGGAGGAGAGGGGGGCGGAGGAGAGGGGGGCGGAGGAGAGGGGGGCGGAGGAGAGGGGGGTGGAGGAGAGGGGGCGGAGGAGAGGGGGGGCAGAGGAGAAGGGGGCGGAGGAGAGGGGGCGGAGGAGAGGGGGCGGAGAGGGGGGCGGAGGAGAGGGGGCGGAGGAGAGGGGGCGGAGGAGAGGGGGGCGGAGGAGAGGGGGGCGGAGGAGAGGGTTACTCAACTAAACTATTTTTATTTTTACCAGGTGAAGACCCATTGATCTATAGAGCTCTTTTTCAGAGGCGACCTACCTGGCGATCGTAAATCAGAAACGTAAATGTTTATTTACACCGGAGGAATCCGATGAGCGATGAAGCTCTTTTTGACAGATGTCCAGTAGCTTCAGAGATGTCCAGCAGTGATAGCTCAACGAAGTGGCTTATCATCATCACGTGGAAATGTATAGGAGCCAAATGCCCTAAACGCGTGATGTTAATTTGAAAATGTAGAGGGAAAAACCGGAGGACCCGGAGAAAAAAATCCACGCAACTCATGAACTCCTGCATACCAGGCGAAATAGTTAATATCATCTGTATGATGAACTTATTTCGCACCGCACGTAGCCGACCGTGCTAATCAGAGGTGCGTCACTCTACGTTACCGCGTCCCTCCGCGTTACTTTATCGCTCCGGGTGCTGGATCACACTGCTCAGCCGCACAGAAGCTCATCACGAAGGTGAATTTGACAGCATCAGAATCAGAATGTTTATTCATCCTGGAGGTATCCAATGAGCTCATGAGGCTCTTTTTCACAGATGTCAACCCCACCTCCCCGCCCCGCATCTCTCCTTAGGCCCCCCATGAGCCACTATCGGCACCCAGGGGGGGGGGGGGGGGGGAGCCCGCACACGGTACCTTGGCTAGAGGGGGGTCGAGAGGGAAAGAGGCCATCTGGCGGCCGAGTCGCGTCAGGGTGGCCTGGCCCTCCGACCTCTCCACAGCTCCCAGCAGCTCCAGCTGTGACAGGCCGCTCTGCACTGCCTCTGCAGGACAAGGGCCGGACATGTCGCTTAGCCCTTCGCCGTTCCGAGACATCTGGTTGGGTGTCCCGTTCACGCCGCCGCCGCCGCCGCCGCATCTCGGAACGGGCAAGCGGCTCAGCATGAGGTTTATTTAGAGGGGCGTAGTGGCGCCCGTTGTATTTAAAGACGTCGTGTTCACCGCGGAGAACCGCCGCGCTCTACATTAGCCAACGGCAAAGTGTGCCACTCACCCTCCCCGCCATGGCCCTCTGGGAGCCTCGGCACCGATAAAAGTTATTTTGGTTTTTCTCCCGGTTTCGTTTTGACGACGTACGCACACGTACAATTACGTCGTCCGAACGGAATCGGAAGAACGGCTGATGACGTGTGCACGCCCACGTACGTCGTCGGAAACGGGAAAGGGTTCAGATCACTGGGCGCAGCCCTGCGATTGCTTTGCTCACGCCACTGCCCGTGGATGTGCTTCCACAAGATCGAGGGGAGCCCTAGAGAGAGCCCCCTCTGAGCGGGGGTAGCATTTGGCCTCCTCTTCATCCATGCTCGCTCGATGTCTTGGAAGGCGGGTGGGAGTATCACATAATCGTCATAACATTTCGTCATTTGTTTTAACTTTTCCTCCATCTTGTGCCAATATGGCTCAAGTAGCGGCCGCATGCTTATGGCACCGATCTCTTTACGATGTCTTCGTCAAGCCATTCTCTGTTGGGTCTTCCAGGTTCCTTCCATTTTTCCCGAACAGCAACAATTTTAATTTTCCTCTCGTCATCCATCCGACATGCGTGTCCAAAGTAGTGCCAGTTTCCTTCTCATCACTACCCGCATCATCATCAGGTCGTCTCCTTCTACGTGCAACCTTTTTCTTACGTCTACTTATTTCACTCTTTGGGTCCAGCTTAGAGATGAAGCATCCTTCTGTAGCAGTAAATTGAGTATTACAGCCCGCCACTGAAAGTTCAACTAACAATACATTGATGGGTTTCTCTGAGTGCCCGGGACAGAACGGAGTTTAATAGTGTCCAATCGGAAAGTGTCGGTGAGCAACGTTGAAAGAAAATATATTTCTCAATCATAAACAGGAGAACCCGTCTTAACGACCACCCGTTAATGACTAATCGCCTAACAACGGGCCTCCATAGAGCTCAATGCGTAGTGTATAGTAGTGTAGTGTAAAGTAGTGTAGTGTATAGTAGTTGAGTGTATAGTAGTGTAGTGTATAGCCGTGCAGTGTATAGCCGTGTAGTGTATAGCCGTGTAGTGTATAGTGGTGTACTGTATAGCCGTGTAGTGTATAGTAGTGTAGTGTATAGTAGTGTCGTGTATAGTAGTGTAGTGTATAGAGTGTAGTGTATAGTAGTGTAGTGTATAGTAGTGGTGTATAGTGTAGTGTATAGTGTAGTGTATAGAGTGTAGTGTATAGTAGTGTAGTGTATAGTGTAGTGTATAGTGTAGTGTACAGTAGTGTAGTGTAAAGTAGTGTAGTGTATAGTGTAGTGTATAGTAGTGGTGCCTCCATAGAGCCCAATGTGTTCGCTTACCGACCATTCCCCTGTTAACGAGGGGCTGTTGTAGGTGCAGTAAATATTATTTAATGCATCGATTAACCGTGTTTCTTTTAATAGTACGTGTTCATAATGCCGTTAGTATATTTTTATGTATCAATATCCATTGTTTAAATATTATAAAGTAAGTTTTTTTGCGTGAAAAAGGGGTAACTTTCGATGCTACCGTAACGAATTAAGCCTTTTAACGTGCATTTCCTAAACTCGCTTAACGACCAAATCGCTTAACGCCCGATTTCGTGGAACCAATAAACATCGTTAAGAACGGGTTCTATCTACTATATATATTTTTTATAACAAAAATGGGACCGGCTACAGTAGTACTGCATGAAAATAATACGACAAAAACGATTGCGTACGAGGGGTTAGGGTAGCGAGGCGCAAGGAGACAACGCATTCGCTCATGTGCAAGTGTGGGCCACCATTTACCCGGACTGGGCTTGTCCATGAAGTCAAAGGAGGCGACGTCGGAAATTCCCAACGCCAAAAGGTGCAGCAGCACGCTGGTCAAGTTGCACCTACACAAAGAACAAAGATCCCCCGTGTAGCCTGTAACAGACTGTTGGGGCGAGTGCTGACAGCGAGTAGCACCTGTGAAGGCCGGCACGGCACACGATGGGGTGAGTGACCGGCGCCATGCATGGCGGCGATGTTTCCATACTGATGTAGAGGTGCAGCCAGGACCGGTTCAGATAATCGTCACCGGTGTTGGCCGCGAGCGGGAATCGAACTCAGGTCGCCGGGTTCGTAGCATAGCGTAGCGCTAACTGCTACGCCGCCGCTCCCCGCACACGCGCGCACCACACACGCACACCACACACGCGCACACCACACACGCGCACACCACACACCACACACGTGCACACCACACACGCGTACACCACACACGCACACCACACGCGCACACCACACACGCGCACACCACACACGCGCACACCACACACGCGCACACCACACGCGCACACCACACACCACACACGCGCACACCACACGCGTACACCACACACGCACACCACACGCGCACACCACACACACGCACACCACACGCGCACACCACACGTGCACACCACACGCGCACACCACACGCGCACACCACACGTGCACACCACACGCGCACACCACACGCGCACACCACACGCGTACACTACACGCGCGCACGACACGCGCGCACTACACGCGCGCACCACACGCGCGCACACCACACACGCGCACACCACACACCACACACGTGCACACCACACGCGTACACCACACACGCGCGCACCACACACCACACACGTGCACACCACACGCGCACACCACACACGCGCGCACCACACACGCGCACACCACACACGCGCACACCACACACGTCGTGCACACCACACACGTCGTGCACACCACACACGCGCACACCACACAAGTGCACACACCTCTGCAGCTCGGGGGTGGTGTTCTCCGCCAGGCTCTGGAAGTGCATCTCCGTGTAAAGCCTGAGGCAGCAGCCCGGGCCTTCTCGCCCGGACCTCCCCGCCCGCTGCCAGGCCTGTGCCTGGCTCGCATTCTGCAGGGCGAGCACCTCCATCCCCGTGCCTGGAACACGGCAGCAGTTCGGGTCGAGCGATCAAGGCCCCGAAACAGGAGGAGGATTTCTCTCCGCAACTCCGTGGCTGTCGCCTGACAATGCTGCTTGTCGTAATGACCGGCGAATCGTCACGGTACTCGAATTGTAAATGTCGTAGTGGATTTACTGTCCAACACGCAACCGGTGTGCTGTACTAGTAACGAAATTGGCACGTTCTGTTCACGTGACACACCTTACTTAATTGGCTGTGCAGGGTGTTGGCGGGTTTAACGACGCATTTATATTCACGCGATACAACCCAAAAACCTCGATTAACGGGGGGGCGTTCGTCGCTTGTCCGCAGAGGTTCGCCTTTCGAAATACAGCGGCCGCCCTGGTTATTACACCACGGTGGCGTGGTGTATTAACCATGAACGACCAAAAATAATTGGCATCGTCTGCTCCGTGGTGGATTATAAAAGAGCCTGTGATGTCATTTGCAAGAGTAGGCACATCGAATGTCGGTGTAACAGTCCGCGGCTTGAAGGTGCGCGTCATTTTTTTTTTACCAAACTATTTTAATTTTACCAGGCAAGGCCCACTGAGCTGTACAGCTTCTTTTTCAGAAGCGACCTGGCCTATCGCGAATAACAGCCCAACAAAAGTGGCTTACCATGTGTGAAGATGCACAACAGCCAAAGACTCTTAAACGCGCGACGTTGATTCTAAACGTGGAGGTGGGGAAAAAAATAAAAATAACCGGAGGATCCGTAGTGCAGCGCCGTCAACCGCCACGCCAACCGCTCACTGACCGGGGCTGAACATCTTGGCTTTAACGAGCCCGCAGTCGATGACCGTTCGAACGCCCGGGATGGTGATGGACGTCTCCGCAATGTTAGTCGCCAAAATCACTTTCCTCGTTCCCTTGTGATGGCAACACGCGCACGGTCACGGCAGGCCGCTGTCAACAACCCGGGCGTTGGGGTTAACGACGATCGGTTCTAGCCGGGCGGCGGCTATGCCAAACGTGGCCTGTGGCAAAGCGCCGTGGAGGCGTCTGCGAGGGGATGGACCGAAAGAACCAAAGAGTATGGATTCATGCAGTCACGAACGATTTAGATTTTACCAGATGAAGCCCGCTGAGCGTGGCTTATCATGTGGAAATCGCAGCCAAATACTCGAAACGCACGTTTTAAAATGTGGGGGGGGGGGGGGGAAAAACCAGAGGACTCGGAGAAAAATCCACGCGACCACGGGGAGAGACACGCAAACTGCAAATATACAGCAGGCGTCAGGGTCGGGATCGAACCCACGACCTCCTGTATACCAGGCGAGGTAGCTAACATCTCCTAGCCACCGTGATGATGATGAGAGAGAGAGAGACATCGCAAACTCCAAACACACAGCAGGCGTCGGGGGTCGGGATCGCACCCACGACCTCCTGTACACCAGGCGAGGTAGTCAACATCTCCTCGCCACCGTGATGATGATGATGAGAGAGAGAGAGACATCGCAAACTCCAAACACACAGCAGGCGTCGGGGGTCGGGATCGCACCCACGACCTCCTGTACACCAGGCGAGGTAGTCAACATCTCCTAGCCACCGTGTCAGGGCAGAGCCGCAACCGGGGACGGCGCGTTACCCAGAGGGCTGAAAACACGGAAGGAATCCCCAGCTGCCTACCTCCCACCTGTACAACGCTTAAGGGGCACATTCACGCGGCGAGAGATTCGCAGCGGGCCGAGATCCCCAGCGCACGTACTGGCGGCGCGCGGGCGAAGACGCGCTGCTGCTGCGCGTGCGGCAGCGCGGCGTACAGCGGCACGACGCACATGCGCGGGACGCTGGGCGGCAGCTGGCGCGACAGGTCCCTGCAGGCGCGGCCCATCGCCTCGATCTCCTCCTGGCCCGTGAGGAACGCCAGGATGTGGTGCTCGGCCTCCTGCTCCTGCCGCCGGCGGAGGAGGAGGAGGTGGAACATCCGGGGGGTGGGGGGGGGGACATCGCACGGGAAGCGTTTTCGAGCGTGTAAAAAAAAAAAAACGCCGTTGACAGTGCCCAGTGTTAAATAGAACGTGCACGGTAAAATGGCAGGGATTAAAAAAAAAAAAATTTTACGGAGCGTGCAATTGCTGCTGTTTTTCTTCCTGTAATGTACATGTATATCCGTGCACAGTACGTCACGGTCACTTACTTTCCTCCGATGTGTTACGTCTGTCACGGAAACGGCGTGTGCTTTTTTTGATTGGTGAAACCCAACTTTAGAGCTTCTTAGTTCACACAGGGTACTTCAAAATAAACGGAGCCTAAACGTATCCGCGTACGCGACGGCGCGTCCATTCCTCGTCATCATCGGCGTCAACCGTGATCTATACACTGCTGGATGGAAGGCATCCTCAAGCCACCGCCATCTCTCACGATCCTGCGATGCTAAAATGTTCCCGATTTTACCTGCTCCATCTCTGCCCCGAGCACATGTCCTCTCGACGTGTAATGCCCAAGCCCCCCACTTTTCTGGACACTTGGAAATGTTCATTTCATCTTGTTCTCAATTCTACGCATTACTCTTTCTGCCTCTCAATGCAAATCCAAGTAGGCATCTCCCCACGCTTTCTTAGCCCAATGTTCAGCCTTCACTCCACTCTCTTTGTCGATGTACAAGATAAAGCGACGTTATCGGCGCGCGTAAGAAAATAGACTTTGCTGCATGGCCGGTCTCCTGCTGACAACTTTAACAGGCAAAAATAAAATCTGGCTGTAAGAAAGTCTTCGTCAACTTACCGGCAAAACTTAAACAACAACTGGCGCATTAAACGCTTGTACACTTGAATATTAAATTGTTTGACTTTGTCTAAAGGCGGAAATGAGGCCAGACTATTACGTGGCCTGACCCGATACTCAATAATAAAACACAATGTTAACTGTGAAAATCTACCTGCTATGTTTTAAAAAAAAAAAGTATGAACCATGTATTATACCACACTAGTCAGTACAAGTTAAATTTCGATTTAAAGCTTTCGTGACTGCAAGGATTCATCTTCTTTGGTTCTTTCGGTAAAGTCACGTAGAATGAGAATAAAATAATAAATTAATAAAATAACACAGGCCACTTGTGTTGTGGCCGAAACGTCGTGAGAATTTTATTGTGTTATTTTATTAATGTATCGTTTTATTCTCATTCTACGTCACTTTACCGAAAGAACCACAGAAGATCAGTACAAGTTGGTTAAAGCCTATGACTGGTTCAGATATTGCTGTCTCGTATTCAGCCGCCCACGATCTGAGAGTTGGCCGCACGACGGGCAATCCTTTCGCCACCGACTTCGTGTCTTCTGCTATCCTCATTGTCCATTTCCGGCGTGAGCATCATCCATGCTTTGATGTTATCACATCCACTGTGAGCCTCGGTCTTTCTCGCGCACGTCAACCCGGTATTGTGCCTTGTGTAAATCGGCTTTTCCAAAAAAGTTCACATTTTTTTTCACGTGCCATTACCATAGTAGGGCTAAGCTTTCTTGATTTGATCACCTCCAAAAAATTTCTTTCAGCACCCGCTTTCTCCAGAACCCATTCATCCGTTTTCGCTTCAGTCCACGATGGGTGCGGTAATAATCCGACCGAGTCATTTCATTTCAAAGGCCTGTATCCGTGCCTCGCCCACCGATTTAAATAACGGCCTCTGTACAAAACACGTGGCACTCACTTGATGCGTCTGGAAGATCGTGATGAGTGTGGCGTGAAGGAAATCAGAGTGAGGCTCGCGCGTGTAGAAGATCTGCATGGCACGCGCGCGTGCACACACACACACACGACACACAGATAAACATCCCCCCCCCCCCCCACGTAGCGAGCTCACCCGTGAAGGCACAGCGCACGAGGTGGCGGTGTGGCCAGCACACCACGCCTGGCCGCCTTCCTCTCCCCAGCACTCATGTTTGCACATCGCATCAGCTACTCATTTTAGGCTGAGTCGACCTAGGGGAGGCCCGGGACCGGTTCAGATATTCGTCGCCGACATTGGCCCCGAGCGGGAATCGAACTCGGGTCGCCGGGTTCGTAGCTTAGCGAGCTCGCCACCGAGCGAGGATCGAATCAACGAGTGAGGTTCACGGAGTCAGTAGCCATAGTGGTAGCAGTGGTAGCAAAAGAAGAGTGATGAGGGGGTGACTCACTGCCGGTGCGCGTGTAACTCGGAGTAAAATCACAATATTTTAGACTGGAGGAATCCGATGAGCTATAAAGCACTTTTTCACTAGATGTCCAGTAGGGGCTCGAGGCCAGCTAGTTACAATAGCACAGTTACAATACGAGTGCAAAATAGAGAAAAAGTTAAGCATTCCACTAAATATAAAACAAGCCCAAATTACTTTACAAATCGTCCGATGTCTCATTTATGGGCAAGGCAGCAAGTAAATCAACAAAACAATCCCAGACTACACCAAGATAACACCACACAGTAGTAGGCCCTCAATAAAATGGCACATTAACATTAAACTATCGATAACACAGGGGTAACGATCAAAGTTACAAATAACATTTGCACATGCGACTGTGTTACAGCACTAATCGTCTGCTACGGGATATTTTTTTAAGGAAGATTCACGATGTCAAGGGCGGCAACACGGTCATTCCAAAACGTTGCTTGCTGCATCGGGCAAAGTGACGTGAGATTGGATTTTAAGCAGAGGTCACAATGTGGGTGGGTCCTGTATGGCACATCCAGTGTAAATCGGAGAGAGAGCGGCGCATACCTGGATGGGATGCTGTCGCCCTTCGACGTAAAGCACAGGAGCTCCGTTAAAATAGCTCACGAATCTGTCCACATCCATCGTGGCGGACATCACGATCACCTGCCGGGCACGAGCACCAAATTAGGGGAGACAAATTCGTTCCAACTCCCACGTTTACCCCTTTTTCGTCTGCTCGAATGGAAACACGCGCGTTGCTTATGTTGAACTTGTGCGTCTATAGGTAGAGGAGGCAGCTCTACAGTGGGCAGCTCACGCCACTTCTGGTGGAGGGGCCTCCTCCGTTAGATGGGAGCTGTGCAGAGCCCCTCTGAGACGTCTTGGAAGAAAACTAAAAACTAAACAATTTTTATTTTGCCGGGTAAGGCCCTCTGAGCCATATGGCTCGTTTTAAGACGCGACCTGGCTATCGCATATGATAGCCCAACGAAGTGGCTTATCATGTGGACATTCAGAGCAGCCAAATGCTCGCACGTCGATTCTAAAAGTGGAGGGAAACACCGGAGAACCCGGAGAAAAATCCACGCGACCTCGGAGAGAGACACGCAAACTCCAAACATCCATCCATAACACAGGTTTTTTTTTGGGTTAGATCGTGTAAAAATGTGTAGTTAAACCCGACACAGCCAATTAGTAAGGTTTGTCACGTAAACAGAACATGCCAATTCGCTACTAGTACAGCGCACCGGTGTGTTGGGAGAGCAAATCCACAACATTCACAATGCGAGTACGACATTTCGCCAGTAATTACAACGAGCTTCATCAGGCGACAGCCAGAGTTGTGGAGAAATCCTCCTGTTTCTGGCTGCATACCAGGCGACGTAGTTAACATCTCGTCACCGCGGCGCCCCCCCCAATCTAATCGCAGCCACGAGCCGCCCCCCCCGCCCCCCGCCCCCCGCCCGGCCCCACCTTGAGCGGGCGGAGCTTCTGTTCCCACCGCTGGCGCTGGGCGCCCTTGACGACGCCGAACAGCGTGTCCGTGTGCAGCGAGCGCTCGTGCGCCTCGTCCAGCACGACGGCGCTCGTGGCCAAGAGCAGCGGGTCGCCCAGCGCCTCGCGCAGCAGCATCCCGTCAGTCACGAAGCGCACACGCGTGCTCGCGGAGCGCACGTCCTCGAAGCGGACCGTGTAGCCCACCTGCGGGTGCGCGCAACCGCGCGGGGCGCCGAAATATCCGTCGTGCCGTCAAGTCGTCGTACCGGGCCGGCATCGCGGAAATAAACCGCGTCCCCACCCATTAAATGTCTCTTGTCTTAGTAATAGGTTTTACCCTTTTTTAACTGGCACAAAAAAAAACTGACACCTTTATTCAAGGCATCATGCTTGCAATAACCGCGGCACAAGCAGTCAAGATGCAAACAAAAGAGACAACTCTGATAATGATATTGGCACTGTCCTTGAATTTGACTAGGCTCTAAGAAAAGCCGTCTCTCGGGTGTGGACCAATCAAATTCAAGGACGGTGCCAATATTATTATCAGAGTTGTCTCTTTTGTTTGCATCTTGACTGCTTGTGTTGTGGTTATTGCAAACATGATGCCTTGAATAAAGGTGTCAGTTTTGTGCCAGTTAAAAGGGTAAAACCTATTACTATATCTTGAGCTCTCATAATGTTTCTTATTTTGCCGGGTAAGGGTCACACCGAGCTGCTGTGGCTCTCTTTCAGGAGTGACCTGGCTATTATAATTGTTCGACGAAGTGGCTCGTCACCGTCGCGTGGACATTCGTAGCAGCCAAATACTCTCAACGCGTGACGCTGTTTCTTCATGTGGAGGGAAAAACCGGAGGGCCTGGAGAAAAATCCACGCAACCTCCAAATATGCAGCAGGCATCGTCATGGTCGAGATTTAACCCACGCCCCCCTGTAAACCAGGCGAGGGAGTTAACATCTCGCCACCGCTGCGCCTACCTGCGAAACCCAGCCGTGCAATCCCAACCTGCTCGCCCGCCCGCCTGCGCGCTCGACAGCTATGCCACCGCTTTGCCCACCTCTTCCTTGAAGAGTGTCACCCCGTTGTCAGAGACAAAAAGCGGAGCGTTTTGGGCGGCGACGGTGGAGATTTCACGTTGAAAGATGTTAAAAATAATAAAGATGAAATGAAACAACACACAATTTCCTGTTGTTGTCCATGCTACTACACGTGTTTCCAAGTAGTGCCAGTTTCCTTCTCATCACTGCCTGCATCATCAGGTCGCCTTCTTCTATGTGCAACCGTTCTCTTTCGTCTACGCCGGTCGCTTGTTGGGTCCAGTTTAGATGCAGCATCATTCTATATAGCAATACATTTCGAATGCCAATATCGACGATCATTGCGCAAGGAGAGCCAAAGCAAAGGAAAGGCACGGTGGGAAAGAGGACGGTCGGAAGAACAGAGGAGGAGGATTGGGGAGTGGAGGAGAGAGGGGGGTGGAGCAGACGGAGGGGTGAAGAAAGGGGGTAGAGAGAGGAGGGGAGTTTTGAGTGCGGAGACCGAGGAAGTGCACATAACCTGCTGTGTGACTTTGTAGGGATATGTAACTATAATGAACTTCTTCCGCACCGTACGTAGCCAACCGTGCTAAATGGGGGTGCGGGGAAGGATAACAAACTAAACACACAAAATGTTTTTCAATAAAGAGACCTTTGCTGAAGACCGCGTGAATTGAGTTGCGCAACTGATCGGCTCAGGTGTGGAGCCGGTTTACCGTATTTTCCCGCATATAACCCGCAGACGCATATACCCCGCAGACGCATATACCCCACAAAAATAGCGTTGTGTGTAAAACAAATTTCAGATAGCCCGCACCGCAATATACCCCGCATGCATTCATATATTTAACGTCGTTACCGCAGCTTAATTCCATCATATTAATACGAAGTTTACATTTGTAACGCATTCCACTATCAATTGTTAACATTAAAATCATAACGTGCACAAAGAAAACAAACTTAACCGGAAACGAGTGAACTTAAAACAGTAAATAAGTAACAAAGGTAAGTGTTGCATAGTGGATAGTCCTACCATGAACAAATTAAACGAGTCATGGCATACTCTTTGGTTCTATTCGGTAAAGTCACGTAGGTAAAAAATAAAACAACAAAAAAATCACGACGTTTCGGCCACAACACAAGCGGCCCGAAACGTCGTGATTTTTGTTGTTTTATTTTTTTACCCACGTGACTTTACCGAATAGAACCAAAGAGCATGGATCCTTGCAGTCACGAAAGCTTCAAATCTAGAATTGAGTCATGACACGTCGCACGTGTAAAATATTTGTGGGATAGCCCGCACCTCCATGTACCCTCCCCGCAGGGTCCTGTTTTGTTTGTAAAAAGCGGTATACCGCACGGGATACATGCGTGAAAATACGGCACATGCCGGGGGGGGGAGATGGACGGCAAGAAAACGAAGAAGAATCCGAAGCGTGTGCTTCTCACCAGCGTGCCGAGGGGGCTGCCCGCCTCTCGCGAGACGCGCTCCGCCAGGGCGATGGCCGCGACGCGCCGAGGCTGAGTCACCACGACGTGGGCTCTCTCGCTGCCCACGCCGGCGTCCAGGAGAAACCGCGGCACCTGCGTGCTCTTCCCGCAGCCCGTCTCGCCTGCGCGCCATCACGGCGTGGGGGGGCGTGGGGGGGGGGGGGGGTGTGTAAGGTTCATCATCCGAGCGTCATCCTCACGGCCCCGACGGGGTTGACGCGGAACCGGTGATTTCCACCGTTGACAATCGTCGGCCGTCTCTCGCGTGTCGTCCATTCCGGCAGCCCTTCAAATGTTCCTTGCATGATCACCTTCACCCATTCTCCAGCTGAGCTGAACCCCTAATGATGATGTGTACCCCATTATGCAGCGCCCTCGCTTCTCATTAGATTCCCGAGTCATTCCTGCTTCTATCCATCCCATCTTGAGTGCCTCTTTCTTTGTCCGTTTGTCACGTCGGCTCACTCTTGTCTATTCTGTACGTACCACGTCTTAAATGCATCGAGTCTTTCCCCCAAATTGAGAAAAATAACAACACCGTAGCAATATGTGCTCTCTACTGGTAGACTAAAACCCATTTATAATGTAGGTTTTTTTTTTGGGGGGTTAGATCGCGTAAATATACACATGTGTCGTTAAACCCGCCACAGCCAATTAGTAAGGTTTGTACACGTAAACATCACAAGCCAATTGGTTACTAGTACAGCACACCGGTGTGCTGGATAGCAAATCCACAAAATTTACAATCCGAGTACTATATTACGGATGATATTGGTCGCGAAAGCCTATGTGTTAAACTCATGCACATTTGCAGGCTGGGGCTGCATGCATCTCTGAGCTGCACAGAGACAGCTGCCAGTGAGGGAAGTGCCTTTGGCTAGACTGTCAACTACTGTATCCACACGCCCCTCCCAAGCCCTATATATAAATGGTCAGCATGCCCCTACCAGCATATAGATTTTACATTAATCCGAAGAAACGCCTCTCACTCTGGCTGTGTCTACTACTCATGATGTTCCACCGCCAAGCTTACCAACGACCTGGAAAGTATTCGCCGAATCATCTAGCTCCGGCGAGGACAACAACGTAAAAATTTACGTATGTTGAACTTCTTTCGCACCGTACGTAGCCAACAGTGCTCATCGGAGGTGCAGGGGGAAGGACAACAAACTATGGGTCTCTGTGCGAGTCTATGGGTCTTCGTGTGAGTCTATGTATGTCTGTAGAACTTATTTCGCACAGTATGTAGCCAACCGTGCCCATCGGAAGTGCAGGGGGAAGGACAACAGGCTAAACACAGAAAGCAATTCTAAAGAAATGAGTTTTCGATCCGGAACAGGGGTTGGTAACCTGCAGCTCTTTAAGGGCTGCTTCGTGACCGTTATTAAGGTGACCACCGTCTCGTATTCACCACTTTGTATTGCGTCTCTTGGAATATTGAGGGTTTTTTTTTACCAAATTCGAACAAAAACGGCTCTTCTTGTTATTTTTCGTTTGCCGACCCCTGATCTAGAAGTTACCCGCAACGTTGACGGCCGTCTCGCGGTGCAAAATTACAATTTGCAGAATCAATCAGAGTATTGATTCATACTGGAGGAATCTGATAAACCACAAAGCTCTTTTTTTCCCCCACAGATGTCCGGTACCGATGATTATGGCGGTGTGCAGCTCCTGTAGCCGGCGGGTGAGCTCGGCCCGCACCGCGTAGATGGGCAGGCCCCTGCGCTGGACCTCGAGCCCTGAGTTGGCGCTACCGGCCGCGGCCTGTGCCGAGCCACCGGCGCCCGGCTTTGGTGTCCAACCTCCGCCCTGATGAACGCCGCCGCTGCCTCCACCACGACCACCACCGCCACCACGACCACCACCGCCACCACGACCACCACCGCCACCTCCACCACGACCACCACCACCGCCACTGCTCCCACCACGACCACTGCCGCCACCGCCCTGCCCGCCAGGGCCAAGCCCTTTCTTGGGGCTGGTCATCAAGAGGTCAGTTCGACGAATCTTCCCGTAATCCTGGTGGCTCCTGTGCCGCTGGCGTTTCTTGTTGGGGTTCATCGCGAGACAGGGGCTTCCACGGTGGGGGAGGGAGGGAAGACAGAGTGTGGGCCAGTTTAAACGATGCATGTGTAACACATGAATCAGAATATTCATTCATACTGGAGAAAACCGATGAGATATAAAGCTCTTTTTCACAGATGTCCAGTAGTCCAGTACATAGACACTAACACATGGGTACACGCAGATACAGACCCATATACAACGCAATCACAGGTAGACAAACATACTGTACACGATCACATGGCGATATCTAGGTGCTTATGACGAGAGTCTACTATTTGAAGTTAAACGCATACAAAAAACACATTATTTTCTTCAATTACTTTTTCAATCCACTGCTGGATGAAGGCCTTTGGACATCGTGTCAATCATGGGCGTTGTTTGACCATACTTCAACACGGCTCAGCTATCACTCGCCACTGATGGATATCTGTGAAAAAGAGCTTCACAGTTCATCAGATTCCTTCGGTCTAAATAAATATTCTGATTCTGCTGTACGCCGTGGATGGGAAATCGAACTCATGTAGCCCAGGTACATCAATTAGCGTGCTTTCAGATGCGCTTCTGTGGCTGTCTGGAACGCTCTTCCTTCCGATTTTAGGAAGCCACTGTAGCTATGGACTTTTAAATAATCTAGATTGACAAATTAATTTGTTTAGAACTGATTTTTGTGTTACCTGGTCGCCCCCGCACCTCCGATTAGCACGTTTTGGTGACGTACGGTGCGAAAGAAGTTCAACATACATACATAGACTAAGAGACCCATAGACTCACACAGAGACTCAGACTCACACAGAGACACATAGACTCACACAGAGACCCATAGACTCACACAGAGACCCATACTCACACAGAGACCCATAGACTCACAGAGACCCGTAGACTCACACAGAGACCCATAGACTCACACAGAGACTCATAGACTCACACAGAGACCCATAGACTCACACAGAGACCCATAGACTGACACAGAGACCCAGACTCACACAGAGACACATAGACTCACACAGAGACGCATAGACTCACAGAGACCCATACTCACACAGAGACCCATAGACTCACACAGAGACCCATACTCACACAGAGACCCATAGACTCACACAGAAACCTGTAGACTCACACAGAGACTCATAGACTCACACAGAGACCCATAGACTCACACAGAGACCCATAGACTCACACAGAGACCCATAGACTCACATAGAGGCCCATAGACTCACACAGAGACTCATAGACTCACACAGAGACCCATAGACTCACACAGAGACCCATAGACTCACACAGAGACTCATAGACTCACACAGAGACCCATAGACTCACACAGAGACCCATAGACTCACACAGAGACTCATAGACTCACACAGAGACCCATACTCACAGAGACCCATACTCACACAGAGACCCATAGACTCACAGAGACCCGTAGACTCACACAGAGACCCATAGACTCACGTGGAGACCCATAGACTCACACAGAGACTCATAGACTCACACAGAGACCCATAGACTCACACAGAGACCCATAGACTGACACAGAGACCCAGACTCACACAGAGACCCATAGACTTACACAGAGACTCATAGACTCACACAGAGACACATAGACTCACACAGAGACGCATAGACTCACACAGAGACCCATAGACTCACAGAGAGACCCATACTCACACAGAGACCCATAGACTCACACAGAGACCCATAGACTCACACAGAGACCCATAGACTCACACAGAGACCCATAGACTCACACAGAGACTCATACTCTCACACAGAGACCCATAGACTCACACAGACACATAGGACTCACACAGAGACACATAGACTCACACAGAGACCCAGTTTGTCCTCCCCCGCACCTCCGATTAACACGGTTGGCTAGGTACCGTGCGAAAGAAGTTCAACGTACATACATAGCAACCGCTCAAACAAAGGCACTTTAAACACATTAAAAGCAATTATTTTTAGCTTCTATCGGAGTTAATTTAATGTTATCAGCTTTTACTGAATTTAGATTGGATACCTAAACACTTGTAAATATGTAATTGTGGAAAGAATAACATTGGTCGGCGCTTTGAAATATTACGATTTACAAACCGTTTTTTTTTAAATAACAAGATTATTATTTAAGTACTCAATGAAATTTAGCGCCCATCATCAGCAATGGTCAATCCACTGCTGGATGGATGAAAGTCTCAACCGCTATCCAGCGAAGTAACAACAGCACGCGTGTACGACTAAAAATGTATATCTATATACAACATTGCAAATATTTAAGTCAATTATAAATGAAGCGTAATGGAATCACCGCGCTTTGCGTACCCGAGAAAGACGTGATACGCGTTGAAGGCTTGCCTCAAAGACACACGCGGTGAAAACCTTAAACAGCCTTCGAATCTTTACGCAGAGTTGAAATACAAAGTGTGGCGGGGGTGTTTGCTCTGTAACACTTTAAGAGTAATAATAGAGTAATAATAAACTCTAGGAAGGATCCCGTTGGTGTAAAAAACCACTTCACCAGCGTGGCGAAACGCACCGAGCGCGGTTTAAAAGGCGCGCCTGGCAATGCTAGGCCGCGCTACGGTGGCCGCGGAAGTCCGTTTTAAAGTTGTACTTTTTTTTAAAAAACGCGTTTATTTTTTTTATCAAAACAACTATTTTGTAACAACAACAAAATAACGCCATTTGGTCAAGTCGTGGAAGCGAGCCGATTTATCACGTCGAATAATTTTACTCCACGGTTAATCGGATATCTATGTCGTGTATAAATTATCAAAATCATCTTTCCCATCATCTATATAAATAGCGTTTATGTGGAGAAAATAATGAACAATTAATGATATATTCTGCACAATTATTATGATTACCGTATGCATTCCGTAGTTTTTGCGACAAACTAGGACTCCCATATCCTTCAAGAGAACGGTCCTAGCCTATAAACATCTGCAGTCTATTCGCAACATTGGTTCAAACGAGCGTGCTGCTGATGAGACCCCGAAAGTCGAAACCAATTAATGCTTTCCCTATAAAGATCTTGGCAGTCCACCCAGCATTGGTTTCAAAGCAAGCTGATAAGAGAATGAACGTCGACACCGGTCTCGAGAGAGTTTGCCTGTATTTAATTGCCATTTGCTCAAGAAAAACCTGACGATGCTGCTGATGAGACCCTGTGCGCAGAAGACGTTCCAGAGTTTTGCCTGTGTTGAACCAATGCTGCTGGGACATTACGCACTGACAGAAGGCTGTGTTTGCCTGATGGGGTGTGTAAAAAAAACTATTTACGTGGAGGGACAGGCATGTGAAGGATACCTATTTATTCCCATTATCCCCGGAGGGCCGATAAAATAGGTAACCACTGGAGTCAGCATTGGTGAGATCATCAGCCAGACCCAAAGCCCCCCCTAAATTGGTTGAGAAGCACTCTATGAGACACTTCAGCACTCAGGCATTTACTAATGATGTGCTTCACTCGGATATTGACAAGGTCTGTGATATCCCCAACCTGACTGCGGCTTGGGAGACCTTCAGGTACACGTTTCCCCAAATTCTTAACAAACATGCTCCGTTGGTTAGATTTGAAACTAAAGGCAACCGCCCACCGTGGTTTGATCCTTTGATTACAAAGCTCATGAAAACTAGGGACAAGGCTTGGGCATGTGCTCAGAAAAGTAATTTGGTTAATGACTGGCTAGAATACAGGATTTTAAGGAATAGATGCGTTAAAAATATACGGGAACAATGTCCACATCGGATTGGGAACATGTAGACAATATGACTGCCTCTTCAGCGACAACTATGTCGACCAAATGTAAGGATAACTTGATTTCCAAATTCAACCGCCTCTCCAACACACCAAAAAGCTAGACGTTAACAAAGTCGTAATTAATCGCAGTAACAGCTCTATTCCTGATGGTCTGAAATACGTTTTAGCTAAAGGGCTAAACTTTGCAGTCACACCTAGACACATACCAGTTAATTATATCATTGCCCATGTCGACGTGGCTCTCAAGGGCCTGGGTCACATCGCTGCAGACGTAGCAAGATCTGAAATCGCTGCAACCCTAAAAAACGCTAAGATGCCAGCTAGGAAAATCTCAATTAAAAAAGAGGGATGACATTGCCATCCTCTCAGCCGATAAGGGCAATGCCACTGTCATCATGTACAACATAGAATATAACAACAAAATTCAGGAACTACTCAACGATGGCAGCTATACAAAAATAAGAAGAGACCCCACCAACAGCCTCGTCACTAAAACCAACAAAATCATATCTGATTCAACCTCATTAATTGATCAAACCAAACAGTTCTCGTTGAAACCTTCTGCGGCCAGGCCACCAAGATTATATGGCCTTCCAAAGATACATGAAGATACACCCCTTCATCCCATCGTCTCTATTATCAACTCCCCCACCTACAAACTGGCTTGTTTTTTGTCTGAAATCCTGCGGCCTTTTACTGGAAAAACCACCTCTGCGGTACTAAACTCTACTCACCTGTTATCGACAACCAAGGGTATTTCCCTGTCCCCAGACCACCTGCTTGTCAGTTTTGATGTGGTTTCCTTATTCACCAAAGTTCCTGTACCTGACACCATCGCAATCATTGAAGACTTGGTTCATCAAGGACTGCATACTGATGTACCCCCCCCCTGGTGAGACACTGCTTAACCAACACATACTTCACCTAGAATGGAACTTTCTACAAACTGAAGGCACCCCAATGGGCTCCCCCCTATCTCCGTTTGTAGCCAACGTTTTCATGGAGAAAATTGAGACTGACACCATCCAGACTGCCACTCTACGCCCGACCTTATGGAAGAGGTACGTGGATGACACTTTTGTCATCTGGCCACATGGCCGGCCTGCTCTAGACCAATTCCTCGACCGCATCAATTCCATACACCCAGCCATCAGATTTACCATGGAAGTCGAAAAAGATGGCAAGCTACCTTTTTTTTGATGTCCTAATTAAAAGGACACCTGATGGTTCAATGAGCCACTCTGTCTACAGGAAAGCTACCCATACGGATGCTTACTTAAAACCGGATTCCCACCACCATCCATCCCAGAAGAATTCCCTCATCAAGACTCTATACCATAGAGCCCAATGCATCTCCGACCAGGAACACATTGCCAGTGAACTCAAGCACGTACACCAAGCTCTCAAGGCTAATGGTTACTCCGACTACACAATCCGCAAAGCCATCACTCCAACCATGAAGAAGGATCCTCTTGAGGAGCCATTCAAAGCCATCACCTTACCCTACATTGCGGGGGTCACAAAAAAGATCTCCAAAATACTGAATAAACACAAGATCCAGGTCCGATTCCACACATTACATAAAATCCGTGATGTGCTTCCGTCTGTAAAATATGTGGTTCCAGACATACAGTACCCGAGCGTCTACAAACTAAGTTGCCTCTGTGGTAGCAGTTCCATTGGAGAAACCAAACGACATGTCTCGGACCGCATCCGTGAACATAAAGCAGACTTGAAACACGGTAGGATTAACTCCTCTGCCGTGGCAGATCACTGTTATAATTCAGTGGGCTCACATGACATTGACTTCTCCAAGACGGAGGTTCTCTGCAAGCCATCCGGCTACCATGAGAGATTCGTTCATGAGGCCATTAGTTTATATTTAGTTCTTTCACATCGGTTTATTGTATGATAGGTGGGTAGTTGCAGTTATTTAGCGTCAATATCAAGGCGCTTTGCTCCTCTCACCCACCTTAAAATACGCTGCTAAGCTTAGCAGTGTTCATTAAGACGCTGTTTTCCCGACAGTTCTGTTTCTTCACCTGAGGAAGGCTACTTGTGTTGTGGCCGAAACGTCGTGAGAATTTTATTTTACTATGTTTTATTTTTATTATTTTATTATTTCCCTTTTTTCGTGACTTTACCGAAAGAACCAAGAAGATGAATCCCTGCAGTCACGAAAGCTTTAAATCGAAATTTAAACTGAAACTTGGTCTCGTTGTGTGAAGCGGTGGTGTTGTGAAACCCAAGAATCCCACTCTACGACTCGTCCATTACACCAACGATTGGGGGGTGAGTTTCTGTGTAAGCACATTTAACAGTGCCTTATTAACTTTCACACCCTCAAAAAACCCACACTTATCGATATAATAATCAGCACTCCTGTTAAATGTATTAATACAAATCGTATTCGCGCTATTATTTGACTTAAAGTGTGTAATTGTGTGACCTCATTATTAAATCCCCCCCTCACCCCCCGCGTGCACGAGTGGACGAGTCCATCCGCAATGATCATCTGACTCTGTGATTATTGTGGGCAAACGGTGCCCGATATTCCATCACTCTCGTAATATTCTAACAAACTTAGCTATCGCGCGGCGTCCTTTACTAACTACCAGTTGTTAAGCGTTGTCATCACTCTGCTTTTGTTTGTTGTTGTTGTCGTTGTTTTTTTAAAGCGACGAAATGGCGCCGACTCTATCCCCACATAAGGGTGAGTGGAACCGGCTTTTATAGTCTTTTGTGTGAGTGAGGGGAGGGGGAGACAAAGGCGGCCGGGACGGGGAGTCCCACCATACACGCTCGTGCGCAGCGATGACCTTTATTCACTTTGCTCTGCCACGAGAGCGTGGTGGGGGCGTCTTTGTCAAGGTGCACCTAGCCTGGCACGAGCGCTGTGGTGACGTCACCGGCGGTGGTTGTTGTTGGTGTTGTTGGTGGTGGTGCCTTCGTGTCTGCTTCGTGGAGTCTCCGTCGTTGCAGAGGTTAGCGTCGAATGAGCTGCGACCTAAGTTCAAGTCCCGTTCACGGCCACCAAAGCCAACGCCATTGACGGCGATTATTATTCTGTGCCGGGGCCTCCCCTAGGTCGACTCAGCCTTAAAACGAGTGCCTGCCGCAGTGTGTAAACATCGCCGCTTGGGGGGATACAAAGGCGGTCGTGCGTAGTGCTGACCACCCACTTGGCCCAACACGCAGTTAAAGGCTGTACAGAGAGAGGGGTGGTGGTGGTGGTGGGGGTATTTGTGACTATGTGTGTACATTAATAAGTTTGTGCATTACATCCACAGCGTCTCGATTTAAAGCTTTCGTGACTGCATGGGTTCATCTTCTTTGGTTCTTTCGGTAAAGTCACCACGTAGAATGAGAATGAAATAATACATTGATAAAATAAAATAACACATTAAAATTAAAATTCTCACGACGTTTCGGCCACCGAAAGAACCAAAGAAGATCCACAGCGTCGTCTGTATCCGCGGTTTTGATAAAAAAATAACAAACTCAAGTCACTTTCTATTCCTCTCTCTTAAAGAGTCAAATGTTTCCCCTGACCCCCAAGGTGATACCGCAATGTACCGAGTATTTTTTTTTCAAATAAAATAAATGATCGGCCGTGGTCTATCCACTGCTAGATGAAGACTTTCCCAAGCCGCAGATCCTGCAATGTAACATTGCAAGCACCAGCAAGCGAGCCGATTTCGTCAGCTGCATCTCCTATGAAGCGCTTTATAGCTCATCGGATTCCTCCGGTATGAATAAATATCCCCATGATCTTTTTTTTTGCTGCCGTTCCGCTATTATTCTTGAATCTTGACCGTGCCGTGTGCTATCCGAGCCAACTTCCTTATTTAACGGCGTCATCAACAATAACGAAAACACCAATTGAGTAACGTAATCGTTAAACTTGCCAAATACGAAACCTCGTAGTTCCACAATGTTTCCTCATTTCATGTCCATACCGTGTGAAACCATACGGTTTACCACATTCTTGTATAGGTCCATACGGCCTACAGCCGTTTCAATACGGGCCAATTAAAATATATATATTTTTGCCTATTTGTTTGTGTTTCTCCCTTGTGATGGGACTTTGTAGGATGAACGTTGAGATTCATAAGGGGTACGGGGTGACCAATAAGGTCTGAATTGGTCTGTGATAAGGTAGGGCACTGAAAAGGGGTTGACAGGTTTGTAATAGTGTAGTGTATAGTGTAGTGTATAGTAATGTAGATTTAAAACTTTCGTGACTGCTAGGATCCATACTCTTTGGTTCTATTGGGTAAAGTCACGTAAGTGAAAATAAAATAACAAAAAATCACGACGTTTCGGCCACAACACAAGCGGCCTTCATCAGGTGAAGGGACGAGACTGTCTGGAGGACAGCGCTGGAGTGAGAAAAGCCACGCTCAGATCACGACCTCACACAGCTTAAAGGTCGTGATCTAAGCGTTGCTTTTCTCACTCCAGCGCTGTCCTCCAGACAGTCTCGTCCCTTCACCTTATGAAGGCCGCTTGTGTTGTGGCCGAAACTTCGTGATTTTTTGTTATTTTATTTTCACCTACGTGACTTTACCCAATAGAACCAAAGAGTATAGTAATGTAGTGTATAGTAGAGTAGTGTATAGTAACTTTGTAGGATGAACGTTGAGATTTATAAGGGGTACGAGGTGACCAATAAGGTCTGACTTGGTCTGTGATAAGGTAGGGCACTGATAAGGGGTTGACAGCTATAAAATGTCTCTTGACAATCCAGAAATTGGAAAACACCATCATCTTCTGTATGTCTCATAACCCTTAACATTCTGGATCTGAAAATCTTCATAGATCTGAACATAAAAATCGGTCCTTATTTTACCAGTATCAAAGTATGAAACAATAAGGAAAGGTTTTACCTTTTTTGGCAAATTAAAACAGTTGTGGTAAGATGTTCAAACAACAAATATAAACCTTTTTGCAAAGGAATCCAGTCTACAGACCTTATTTTTTTACACGCTTTTATTTAACTCACTCTGTTGTTGTATCCTCAAAAAATCTTGTAACTCAATGTTTACCCACTTCCCAATGTGCTATCGACTGCAAACTTGGTATACTTATGTCATACTGATTACAAGACTATATTCTATCATTAAAAAAATGATAAGTATATATTTTTATACATTTTTACACGCTTTTATTTAACTCAACTCTGTCTGTTGTCATATCCTCAAATCTTGTAACTCAATTTCAACCGTCTTCCCAATGTCGTATCGACTGCACACTTGGTATAATTATGTCATACTGATGACAATACTATATTCTATCATTAAAAATAAACAAATATATATTTTTTAACAATCATTTTTACGGGTCTAATTGTCCACGCTAAACTCACGTTGGCTGTAAATCACCACAGTTCCTTACGTTATGGCAAGCTTCAGGGCCACTTCCTGGAGTCGTGGAGTTCTGCTATTACTCGTACGGTACATTTCATTAAAGCGTGTGTTTAAAAAAAAGGATTTTAAAATATTTTTTCAGACCCATTTTTCATAGGTCTGAAGAACATGTCTCTGATAATCCAGACGTGGTTAAAACACCATAATCTGAAACTCTTCCCTTCTGTCTGTCTGATAACCCTTAACATTCTGGGAATGGTGTGCCACGCATCCCTTGTGATGAGGTTTTGTCGGATGAACGTTGAAATTTGTAAGGGCACCGGGTGACCAATGAAGTCTGAATTGGTCTGTAATAAGGTAAGGGGCAATGATAATGGGTTGACAGGAAGCGTGTCTCCCCCATCGATTGACGGTGTCCTCAAAAGTAACGTGGACAACGCAGAGGTTGTGAAAGGAGATTGACACCAGCACAAACCCACACGTTACGGGCGACAGTGCAATGCAGGGGCCCTACATTTTGAAAGACAACAAAAAATAAACACAACAAGTCATGCCGACCTGTTGTCTGCAACTCCACGCGAGCGGAAACGCCGGTGGACGGTCCAGGTCAAGTAAACGTGCAGATGCGTCGATATTATTTAGATTGTTTTTGCCGCGATACATTTTTAACAGGATAGGCCACTTTCGTCCAGCTGTCATTTGTGGCCAGGTCGTTTCTGAGAGTGAAGCCTATAAGCTCAGTGGGATGCTTTACCTGGTAAGATATAAAAAAAAATAGTTTGGTTTTATTTGTAGAAAATTTTCAAGTTATTTGTTTACCTTTCCTATACTTTGCACCCCTTCTGTGTTTTTAAATTGTTTGTTGTTGTAACGTTCTGACCCCGTGGCCCCGACTGGACCATCTGTGAAAAAGAGCTTCATGGCTCATCAGATTCCTCCTCCAGTCTAAATAAATATTCTGATTCCGAACTTCACTATTCACCGGCTTCCAGTTTAGCGCACGGTTCCGTTTAGAATGTTATTGCTCACCAACAAAGCTCTGGAGACCAGCTTGCCCCAGGCCTACATCAAGAGAGACACACGCTGCACCCAGGGTGAGGGTTAACCCAGAGGCTAATGAGGCCTTAAAGGCCCTTGTCATATTGTAGGCCCTCGTATAGGCTCCACCGTTCCACGCTGTAGTAACAAGCGAAGCCACGGCAGCATATACATTTACTATTGCCCACCAACAAACCTTGCCCTAGCCCCTCATTATGAGAGACACGCTGCACCCAGGGTTAGGTCAAACCCAGAAGCTAAATTAGGCCTTAGGCCCTTGTATGTTGTAGGCCCTACTCTAGCCCCCCCCCCCCCGTTCCACAGGGGTAAGGGTTAAAAAGTTAATCTGAACAAGTAAGATGATTCGAAACCACAGCAAAAACACGGAGATGTCAAACAAAGGTTTGCATGGACAGACGTCTCCACAGACCTTCATCCAGTAGCAGATTTATCATGGCTGATGGTGGTGTTGTTGCGTGTGGGTAGCCTATTACAGGTTCGTGGTGCGCTTCTTCAACTGCCTGGTGGTGATGGTGTCGTCATTGTCGTTGTTGTTGTGCGCGGGTAGCCTATTACAGGTTCGTGGTCCTCTTCTTCAACTGCCTGGTGGTGATGGTGTTGTCGTCGTTGTTGTTGTTGTGCGCGGCTAGCCTATTACAGGTTCGTGGTCCTCTTCTTCAACTGCCTGCTCACGTTCGGCTCATACTTCTGCTTCGACATGCCCAGCGTGCTTCAGGACCAGTTCCAGGCGGTGAGACGCACCTGGCGGAAAACGTAGCGATCTCTTTGCTCCGTTTCCCATTCTTACATATATATTTTTTAATTGGTTGGTTAATTCGCTTCATCCCCTGTGGCACATAGGGCCGCAATGAGTTCCCCTTCCATTTCCCCCTGCCCTTGGCAACATGTTGAGACGGGTTGATCGCTGCTGCCAGCTCCTCCTTCACGGTCTTGCGCCAGGTGGTCTTGGGCAAGGCCAAGGTATCCAGTAGGCGACAGTGGGCACTGTTCCTCGGGGGCCTACTCACATAACCATAGACACAACCACGTACACACACAACCACACACACAACCACACACACAACCATAGATACAATCGCACGCACACAGACACACACACACACACTCGCGATCGGTGCGCCAGGGCCCCACCAATGAACGTGCTGGAACAGTTTATTAAGCAATGCTCGCATGCACCCCCCCCCCGCCTTGCTCTCACACTCCATTGGTATGGTCCAGATTTCAATAAATTAATCAAACTTCATTGAATGTACATCAGAAGGAAACATGTTTATTTTAACAGGTAAGGTCCGTTGAGCTGTGTAGCTCTTTTTCAGAAGCGGCCTCGCCGCTTGTGATAGCTCGACGAAGTGGCTGACCATCGCTTGGACATGTGTAGCGGTATGTTTGTAAATGTGGAGGGAAAAACCAGAGGACCCGGGTAAGAATCCACGCGACCGTAGGGAGAGAGACGCGCAAACTCCAAACATGGAGCAGCAGACGTCAGGGTCGGGATCGAACCCACGACCTCCTGTATACCAGGCGAGGTAGTTAACATCCCCTAGCCACCGTGGTGATGATTGATGACGATGGTGGAGCACACGACATTCCAGCATACCGGGCGAGGTAGTTAACATCTCCTAGCCACCACAGCGCCCCTCACAATGAAATCGTCACAGAGCGCCGCACATGTAAACACTGCAGCGTTACGTCAATACAATTTGAGATGGACAAAATAGTAGAAAAAAAAAGTACGCGGTACAAAATACATATTTAGCCCACATTTTGTGGGCAGGCAAACGCTGTGCGTGGCGCCTTCCGTTGCACGCGGACGTTGTTGCGGCTGCGGCTGCGATCGCAAATCTGGCGGTTTACGGCGTGTGGTTTATATTGGCGACGGTCGTGGTCACACTGCGGCGACATTCGCTTTTAGGTGATGCATCCGCGGTCAAAAAACGTGCGGGCATTCGCCCCGCCGCCGAGTAATAATTCCCGTAGACGGAGGAGTTGTCGGACATGGTAGAGAGAGAGAAAAAAAAAATAATATGATCTACTCTTTGCAATGGGAATTTTTGCGTCCGTGTTTACGACCGGACCAGACCGAATGTGGACAATGCTGGCGGCGTGATGGGCGGAACTCGGTGAATTCGGTTAATTTCTGGTTGGTAATTTGGCTTTGGTCGCACGGGCGAGGCAGCTGTGTGTACCGGGGGGGGGGGGGGTGGTGGAAGGAGGGGTAAGGTGGTGGAGGTTGGGCTATTAACCAAATTGAACTTTATGCCCCGGTGCACGTGCCGATCCGAGAATACTGCAGCGTCAGGTTAAGAAATAATTGCAAAATTAACCGCGCTCGGCATCGCCGCTGGGGAGACAAAGGCGGCCGGGCGTGGTGCTGGCCACCCACCCCCTCGCGTGCCGTGCCGTCCCTGCATAGGTGCCGCTCGCTAACAGCACTTGCCCCTACAGTCTATTGACACTTTTCGGGGCTGGGGGGCGGATCTTTGTCTTTGTGCGCAATGCAGAACACCAGCTGCCCGCAGAACTCGTCGGCGCACGCCAACGGCAGCGCGTCGTGCGTGGAGGGGTTGGGCATGTCACCCCAGCAGTACAACCTCCTCTACGCCATCTACGCGTGGACGTAAGCGCTCCCGTAGCCGGCCCATCGTCCTGCCCCCCCCCCCCCCCCCTGGTTAAGATGAAACAAATATTTGTTTACCTTTCCGAAACTTTGCGCTCCTGTTGTTTGTTTTTGTTTGTTACTATTTGTTGTTGTAACGTTCTGACCCCATGGCCCCGACTGGACCATCTGTGAAAAAGAGCCTCATGGCTCATCAGATTCCTCCTCCAGTCTAAATAAATATTCTGATTCCGAACTTCACTATTCACCGGCTTCCAGTTTAGCGCACAGTTCAGTTTAGAATGTTATTGCTCAGCAACAAAGCTCTGGAGACCAGCTTGCCCCAGGCCTACATCAAGAGAGACACACGCTGCACCCAGGGTGAGGGTTAACCCAGAGGCTACTGAGGCCTTGAAGGCCCTCGACATGTTGTAGGCCCTCGTATAGGCTCCTCCGTTCCATGCCGTGGAGCTTCGTAGCTTAATGGATTTCTCCAGAACAAACGTAGATGCTGATTCCCGAATCCTGTGGCGAGTGTAATGGGGCTATAAAATATAGAACGGTTTATTTTTTTTATTTTACCAGGGTAAGGCCCCCGCTGAGCTGCAACTTAGCTCTTTCTTGAGAAGCAACCTGGCTATCACAAATAATAGTGCAACGAAGTTGGCTTATCGCGTGGAAATATTTCGCAGCCAAATCTCTAAACGCGTTCTTTTCATTCTAAACGTAGAGGGGAAAAACCGGAGGACCCGGAGAAAAATCCACGCGACCGCTGGGAGAGAGACACGCAAACTCCAAATATACAGGTGTCCGGGTCGGCATCGAACCCACGACCTCCCATATACCAGGCGAGGTAGTTAACATCTCCTCGCCACCGTGTAGACCAAACCCCGACGTTATTTCTCAGCCAGCACGAGGTCTGTCAGAACTGTGCAGTGTTCTGGAGTAAAGTTCCACACAGCAACCCCCACCAGCTCTCGGGTACCGATAGATTCCTGCCACCTGAGCACAGTTGCCATTTCCTGGACTGTCTTGGCTGCCACCTGTCCGCTTCAAACCTGCCAGGGACCCCCGTGCTGCCAGGGCCCCCGTGCTGGCTCGGTTCTGAACGTGGCAAGTGGAAAAGGCAGTTGTGTACGTCAATCCGACCCGCCGCGGTGAAGACGTCGTTGGTTTTGTTTCTGCAGGAACGCAGTGGTGGTGATCGCGGCTGGGTTTCTGATCGACAAGCTCGGCAACCGCGGTGAGTGAACCTCCGAGTTGTTTCACGTCCCGGGGTATTATGGTAGTACCGGGGCACTACCGGGGCGTTTCCGTAATTACAGCGATGACGAGAAGAACAACAAACGACGGCGTTTACACTCGGGCGTGGTCGCTCGTCTCTCCGCAGTGGGCGTGTTTCTCTTCTCCCTGCTGTGCGTGCTCGGCTCCGCCACCTTCGCGCTGGGCTCCCACTTCGGGGGCACGGGCTACATGCTGCCCATCATGCTCGGCGGGCGGCTGCTCTTCGGTTCCGGGAACGGCTCGCTCACGAGTAAACACGGGCGGCCCGCACCACCCCGCACCCGCACTTTCGAGCGCACGACCTGCGAACGCCACCCGCACTCACACAACGCCGCCCGCACTTACGAACTCCCCCACTTACGAACGCCGCCCGCATTTACCAACGCCCGCACTCACGAACGCCACTCGCACTCACGAACGCCACCCGCACTTACCACCGCCACCCGCACTTACGAACGCCCCGCGCCTACGAACGCCACTCGCACTCACGAACGCCACCCGCACTCACGAACGCCACCCGCACTCACGAACGCCACCCGCACTCACGAACGCCACCCGCACTCACGAACGCCACCCGCACTCACGAACGCCACCCGCACTCACGAACGCCACCCGCACTCACGAACGCCACCCGCACTCACGAACGCCGCCCGCACTCACGAACGCCACCCGCACTCACGAACGCCACCCGCACTCACGTGCGGCCCATCGCGGGTCCCAGGTCACGCGGCGTTCCCGGCCTCCAGTGAGGAGGCGGCGAGGTTCAAGCCGCCCGTGATTTGTCTTCCTGTGCTTGTACGCCACTGTACGCCACTGTACGCGGGGCCGCGTAACCGCCGGGTACTGGGCCAGCTCATCGGTAATGGTACGAAGTGACGACGACGATGACGACGACGACGACGACGATAATTATCATCTCTCCCAGTCGTGCAGAACCGCATCACGGCGTTCTGGTTCAAGGGCAAGGAGCTGGCATTGGCCTTCGGCCTCACGCTGGCCTTCTCGCGCCTGGGAAGTGTCCTCAACTTCTTCCTGACCCAGCGCGCAGAGGCGCAGTTCGGCCTGCAGTGGACGCTCTGGGGCGGTCAGTCAGTGTGTCCCCCCCCCCACCTCTTCCTCCCCACTCCTCGTACGGCGGTGAACTCGTCGACAACTTTGACGCAGGACAGCGTCGTCGCAAATCCGACCGTCGCATATCCGACCGTCGCATATCCGAGCGGACTCTTTCAACTGCCCGCAGCCATTGCGCGGTGTGTGTGTGTGTGTGTGGTGTAACTGGTGGGGAGCGGTGGTGTAGCGGCTAGCGCGCTGCACCACGAACCCGGCGACCCGAGTTCGATTCCCGCTCACGGCCAACGCCGGTGACGGTTATGTGAATCGGTCTTGGTCCTCCCCTAGATCGACTCGACCTCAAATGAGTACCCGGTGCGGTGTGTAAACATCGCCGCTGGGGAGACAAAGGCGTCCGGGCGTGGTGCTAGCCACCCACCCCCTCGTGTGCCGTGCCGGCCTTCATAGGTGGCGCTGCTACTCGCGAACAGCACTTGCCCCTACAGTCTGTTACAGGCTACACGGGGGATCTTTGTCTTTGTGGCGTAACTATCATTGCATGAAAAATAAGAATAGGTTTTTACCCTTTCTGGCAATAAAACACGAGGTGTTAAGATGTTCAAACAACAAATAGAAACATTTTGCAAGGCATCAAGTCTGCATTGACCACACACGGTACTTGCGGTGAACATGCACACAAACATGGCTCTGATCATGTACGAATTGTCTTTGAAACTGATCAGGCCTAGACCAGAGACGGCCTTCTTTAGTACGTGTGGTCAATGCAGATTTGATTCCTTGCAAAAGGTATATTTTTTTTGTCGTTTGAACACGTTTAACACAACTCGTGTTCTTTTATTGCCGGAAAGAGTAAAACCTATTCTTACTTTTCGCACTTTGATACTGGCAAAAGTAAATGTCCCATGGGAACTGTCATTGCCTTCGCGTGGTTAAAAGGGCAGCCAGCGGCCTGTTGGGGCTGAACGTGGGTGGTGGGGTTGCCCGCGTGTGGTAGGGGCGCTGCTGTGTGCGCTGGGCTTCGTGGCGGCCGTGGTGGTGAGCGTGCTCGACCGCGTCGGCACCAGGCAGCTCGGCCTGGAAGGCAGCGTGCGACAGGAGTCCAAGCGAGTGGTACGCGCGGGCGGGCACGCACGGACTGACACACACTCGCACACACACACGGTAAGACAACAACAACAACAACCGCCATTCGCCACTAAGTGGCGGTGACATCACCACTACGCTTGCGCCAGGCCATGTGCACCTTGAGGCCACGTGAAGCGTCGAACGCCCGCTGGCAGGAGGTCACGGGGCAGAGCCAGGTGCCACGGGTCGACTGACTGAGATGACTGGCTGATGCACCACCTGTGCCCCCTACTGTACCAACCTGCTGTGCTTTAGCCACCCGGCGCTCCGCTCGTTGTTGTGAGCGTCGCTCCTCCGCCCTCCGTTGTTGTTGGAGGGCGACTGCCTCCAACTGCCCAGTAGCATCCTTCATGATGAGCCTCCTCCACAGAGGCCGATCTTGACACTGCTGGTACCAGTCATCGGCAAGTCCACTCAGCTCCACGTCCTCCTGTACCACATCACTCCATCTCTTCTCTAGCCCGTGCCGTGCCCGTTTAGCCCCCTCGATCCGGCCGAACAACAGCTATTTCGGCATGCGGTGGCTGGGCATGCGGGCTACATGACCCAGCCAATGCAGCCTTGCCCGCCGGAGGAGCTCACCGATGGGACCTTGCCCAGATCTTTCAAAGATTTGTGAGCTCCTCACACAATCCAGCCTGGTTAAACCCAGGATGGATAGTAGGCAGGCTAGCCTAAATGTTTCTAACCGGCGAAGATGTTCCATTAGGGGGGTCCACGTTTCGCAAGCATAGCGAAGGGAGGGAATGACAGTGGCCGAGAAGACCTGAAGCTTAGTGCGGAGCGACAGACCAGGTAGCTTCCACACAGCGTTACGCAACCGATCAAAAGATATTGCCGCTCGACTGATTCGGAGTGAGACCTCTGCTGTTAAACTGGAGCCGGTCATAAGCACACTGCCCAGGTATGGGAAACTCTCCACTCTCTCCACAACTGCCCCATCACCGATTGGGAGTTGTGGGGGTGGAGTGTCCGATGGTACAAAATACCCAGGCAGGTGCTTAGTTTTGGTGGGGCTGATAGTAAGGCCCCATCTCTAAGTGGCACACTCCAGTCTCAGCAGCAGCGTCTCCAACTCATCCTCTGAATGAGCAGCTATTACCAAATCATCGGCATACATAACGTGGTTGAGCAATAGGGAGCCATCCCTTGACCGCACCCGGGCATCGATCAGCCTCCCATTATATATGTACCAAATGGAGATTCCCCCGGTACAGCTATTGAAGGCTTAACAAACTACGTGGTCAAAATAGATGTTAAATAATGTGGAAGCCAGAGGACATCCCTGTCGCACCCCAAGGTGTACAAGGAATGGCTCCTACTCCCGGCCATGTAGTTTTACCCGGGCCCGCTCACCATCATGAAGGTCCTTAATGATCGTGAGCAGGGGGTCAGGGACTCCAAAAGCACGAAGAACAACCCAGAGCCCAGGCCTACCGATGGTATCATAGGCCCTGACCAGGTCAATACAGCAGAAATGTAGGTCTTGTTGGAATTCCCTACACCTCTGCTGTAGCAGACGGACAGAAAATATGGCATCTGTGCATGACCGCCCTTTCCTGAAACCGCATTGGGGCTCCGCAAGCCTCTCCTCAGCGTGCCTGGCAAGGCGATGTTGAATAATCCTTGCCAGGACCTTTCCCCGCACACTGAGGAGTGAGATGCCCCTGTAGTTGTTACAGTCTGTGCGGTCCCCATTCTTAAAGAGGGGGACCACCAGGGCATCCTTCCAATCCTGCGGAACCCATCCAGTGGTCCAGACTGTTGTTATGATGTCATATAGGGCAGTCTGTGCACAAACGCCACCCTCCCTCAGCATTTCGCTTGGGAGATCATCTCTACCCAGTGCCTTTCCTGGTCTCAGACTCCGGATCGCCTTCAGTACTTCCTCAACAGATGGCACCTCAGCCAGCCACTCACAGGGGGTGACTTCTTCCAATATTTGAGGCACCGCAGCCTCAGCAGGGTCATCCTCACTTTGTGCCACGATGTTTTCCTGGCTGAGCGGTTTCCCTTCCCCCAGGACCTCACAGAAATGCTCAGCAAATCTACAAACCTGTTCTTGGGGGTTGGAGATTGGAACACCATTTTTTCCCCTAATGATGGTAATAGGTGTGGCGCTGCAGGTTACTTTTTTATGGAGTTAAATAGAGATTTGTGATCATGGGCCATTGAGGCAGACTCCATCTCCTCAGCAACCCGCGACCACCCATCCTTGCAGCGCCTCACGGCTCTCCGAACCTCCGAGTGAGGGCTGCGGTAAGCCTCCTCATTCTCTGACGTGGGATTCTGTAGCTGATGACAGTGGGCCTGTCGCTTTTTCTCAACTATCCTGAACACCTCCTCTGTCAGCCAGGGTCTCTGGGGAGGTCTGGACCACGTACCCAAAGCAGCCATTGCAGCTGCATGAGTCACAGTCCTAAACCTCACCCATTTACCCTCGACATCAGGAGGAGTGGAGGACGATGCCAACCCCAACCGCAAGCGATGATGAAATTCTCGCTTGCAACTTTCATCAGCTAACTGAAACCAGGCCACTTTAGGTTGGAATGGGGTCCTGGGTGTACACCCATCACTGGAGTGGAAGAATGGCATGGCAGGTGCATCTTACAGATGACTAGTTGATGGTCAGAGGGCAGATCAGCTCCACGGTAGGTCCTGGTGTCAAGGACATGGGCTCGCATCCGCTGGTCCGTCACTATGTAGTCCAGCAGATGTTCTTGCTTGGACCCGGCATGCATCCATGATGTTGTGTGGATGCGCCGATGCCGGAACAGCGTGTTGGTAATTACAAGCCCATGGGCTGCACAAAAATCTAGCAGCCTCCTACCGTTGTTATTGAGCTGATGTGGCCCATGCCCTCAAATCACTCCAGACCAGGTGCCAGCATCATGACCAACTCGGGCATTGAAGTCACCCATCAATATGACTCTATCCCGAGGGGCCACTTTAGCCAGCACCTGTGACAGGAGGTCATAGGAGGCATCTGACTCATCGGCTTTGCCTGCATCCCTCCACGGATGTTCGTCTTCGGTGGGGGCATAAGTAACCACGACCACCACTCCTCGCCTCCGGTTGATGGGAAGGCGAGCCCAAAGTAGCCTGGGGCTTACAGCTTCCCACACCTCACCGCCACGCTCCCACGCACCTTCATTCTTTTGTTCAAAAGAAGAGCCACACCCTGTTGTTTGGCAGTCTGCTGCCCCGAGTAGAGGACTGTCCACCCCTCATGGTGGCAGGAGCCAGAACCGGTCCACCGGACCTCCTGAATGCCACAGAGATCCAGGCGGTACCGGTCCAGCTCCCGACAGAGGAGTGGCAGTCTCTCCTCCGCAGTGAGCGTTCGAACATTCCACGTGGCCACACGAAGTGGCTTTTCGTTGTTTCTGGAGGAGCCCCGAGGGTAGAGATTCAATCTCCTGCTCCGCCAATTGGGGTTTGGCCAGGAGATGTCATAGACGCCTGTCCCCCCGGGGCCTCCGGCACAAGCTTATTAGTTATATATTTAAGTCGTGGTTTCGTGGTAATTTTTTGAAGGTGGAGGGGTTACCAGCCCCTCGTACCCGTCCAGAGCCCCCGTTTAGCCACTGTGGTGGTCACAGACGCCATGAGGGGAGAGGGCCAATCGGAATTGGCCCTCTCCCCACAGCACCGTCCACGACAGAGTTGCCCGTCCGGCACCGCGAGGAGGTAGGGGGTTTTGCCGGATGGTAAGACACACACTCGCACACACACACACGGACTGACACACATTCGCACACACACACGGTAAGACACACACTCGCACACACACATGGACTGACACACACTCGCACACACACACGGACTGACACACACTCGCACACACACATACGAACTGACACACACTCGCGCACACACACACTGACACACACTCGCACACACACACACGGACTGACACACACTCGCGCACACACACACACGGACTGACACACACTCGCACACACACACACGGACTGACACACACTCGCACACACACGGATTGACACACACTCGCACACACACACGGACTGACACACACTCGCGCACACACACACGGACTGACACACACTCACACACACACACACGGACTGACACACACACACACACACGGATTAATAGATGGATAGACGCACGGACGCAGGGATGGACGGGGTGGACACAGTTCGAGTGTGATCAACAGTTCCAGTGTGATCAACAGTTCCGGTGTGATCAACAGTTCCAGTGTGATCAACAGTTCCAGTGTGAGTGATCAACAGTTCCAGTGTGAGTGATCAACAGTTCCAGCGTGAGTGATCAACAGTTCCGGCGTGAGTGATCAACAGTTCCAGTGTGAGTGATCAACAGTTCCGGCGTGAGTGATCAACAGTTCCAGTGCGAGTGATCAACAGTTCCAGTGTGAGTGATCAACAGTTCCAGTGTGAGTGATCAACAGTTCCAGTGTGAGTGATCAACAGTTCCAGTGTGAGTGATCAACAGTTCCAGTGTGAGTGATCAACAGTTCCAGTGTGAGTGATCAACAGTTCCAGTGTGAGTGATCAACAGTTCTGGCGTGAGTGATCAACAGTTCCGGCGTGAGTGATCAACAGTCCCAGCGTGAGTGATCAACAGTTCCAGCGTGAGTGATCAACAGTTCCAGTGTGAGTGATCAACAGTTCCAGTGTGATCAACAGTTCCGGCGTGAGTGATCAACAGTTCCAGCGTGAGTGATCAACAGTTCCAGTGTGAGTGATCAACAGTTCCAGCGTGAGTGATCAACAGTTCCAGTGTGAGTGATCAACAGTTCCAGAGTGAGTGATCAACAGTTCCAGTGTGAGTGATCAACAGTGCCAGCGTGATCAACAGTTCCGGCGTGAGTGATCAACAGTTCCAGCGTGAGTGATCAACAGTTCCAGTGTGAGTGATCAACAGTTCCAGTGTGAGTGATCAACAGTTCCAGTGTGAGTGATCAACAGTTCCAGTGTGAGTGATCAACAGTTCCGGCGTGAGTGATCAACAGTTCCAGTGTGAGTGATCAACAGTTCCAGCGTGAGTGATCAACAGTTCCGGCATGAGTGATCAACAGTTCCAGTGTGATCAACAGTTCCAGCGTGAGTGATCAACAGTTCCAGTGTGATCAACAGTTCCAGCGTGAGTGATCAACAGTTCCAGAGTGAGTGATCAACAGTTCCAGTGTGAGTAGTCTAAAGTTCCAGCGTGAGTGATCAACAGTTCCAGTGTGAGTGATCAACAGTTCCAGAGTGAGTGATCAACAGTTCCAGTGTGAGTGATCAACAGTTCCAGAGTGAGTGATCAACAGTTCCAGTATGAGTAGTCTAAAGTTCCAGCGTGAGTGATCAACAGTTCCAGTGTGAGTGATCAACAGTTCCAGTGTGAGTGATCAACAGTTCCAGTGTGAGTGATCAACAGTTCCAGTGTGAGTGATCAACAGTTCCGGCGTGAGTGATCAACAGTTCCAGTGTGAGTGATCAACAGTTCCAGCGTGAGTGATCAACAGTTCCGGCATGAGTGATCAACAGTTCCAGTGTGATCAACAGTTCCAGCGTGAGTGATCAACAGTTCCAGTGTGATCAACAGTTCCGGCGTGAGTGATCAACAGTTCCAGCGTGAGTGATCAACAGTTCCGGCGTGAGTGATCAACAGTTCCATTGTGAGTGATCAACAGTTCCATTGTGAGTGATCAACAGTTCCAGTGTGAGTGATCAACAGTTCCATTGTGAGTGATCATCAGTTCCAGTGTGAGTGATCAACAGTTCCGGCGTGAGTGATCAACAGTTCCGGTGTGAGTGATCAACAGTTTCAGTGTGAGTGATCAACAGTTCCGGCGTGAGTGAGTGATCAACAGTTCCAGCGTGAGTGATCAACAGTTCCAGTGTGAGTGATCAACAGTCCCAGTGTGAGTGATCAACAGTCCCAGTATGAGTGATCAACAGTTCCAGCGTGAGTGATCAACAGTTCCAGTGTGATCAACAGTTTCAGTGTGAGTGATCAACAGTTCCAGCGTGAGTGATCAACAGTTCCAGTGTGAGTGATCAACAGTTCCGGCGTGAGTGATCAACAGTTCCGGCGTGAGTGATCAACAGTTCCAGTGTGAGTAGTGTAAAGTTCCAGCGTGAGTGATCAACAGTTCCAGCGTGAGTGATCAACAGTTCCAGTGTGAGTGATCAACAGTTCCAGCGCGATCAACAGCTCAGCAGCGAGGGGTTGGGGGGCGCGTGGGGCGGGCGCAGGGGTCTAGACATCCCCGAGGAAGTTCCCCCGACCGCGAGCGGAACGCTGCCCCCCGCGGCTGCCGTCGATGAGCCGCCCCCTTGCCCCCCACGTCGGTGGAGAGGGCTCGCGGGGCGGCGAATCGGCCGCGAGCGTGTCGCTCGAGCGTGTCGCTCGCGGGACCGAAGCGTTGTCTCCTGTCTGTGGCAGCGCTTCTTGGACATCCGCTACCTGCCGCTGCGCTACTGGCTCCTGGTGTTCACCATCATGTTCTTCTACAACGGCATCTTCCCCTTCGTGGCGGACGCCAGGTGCCTTGCCCGGGGTCGCCTCCGTCGTGGCCTGAGCCCTGTTTTTGTTGTTGTTACTGTTGTTGCTGTTGTTGCTGTTGTTGTTGTTGTTGTTTGAACAGCGTGGGTTAGAAGTGAGCGGCAGGGGCCGGGCACGCGTGAGGTGGTGGGGGCGGGGGGGGGCGGGGGGGGCAGTGGGGGGGCGGTGACGCGGCCCAGCCGCAGCGCGTTCACCGCTCGTGACACCGCTCGTGACACCGCTCGTGACACCGCTCGTGACACCGCTCGTCAGACTGCTCGTGACACCGCTCGTGACACCGCTCGTGACACCGCTCGTGACACCGCTCGTCAGACTGCTCGTGACACCGCTCGTGACACCGCTCGTGACACCGCTCGTGACACCGCTCGTGACACCGCTCGTCAGACTTCTCGTGACACCGCTCGTGACACCGCTCGTGACACCGCTCGTCAGACTGCTCGTGACACCGCTCGTGACACCGCTCGTGACACCGCTCGTCAGACTGCTCGTGACACCGCTCGTGACACCGCTTGTGACACCGCTCGTGACACCGCTCGTCAGACTGCTCGTGACACCGCTCGTGACACCGCTCGTGACACCGCTCGTGACACCGCTCGTGACGCCGCTCGTGACGCCGCTCGTGACGCCGCTCGTGACGCCGCCCGTGACACCGCTCGTGACACCGCTCGTGACACCGCTCGTGACACCGCTCGTGACACCGCTCGTGACGCCGCCCGTGACACCGCTCGTGACACCGCCCGTGACACCGCTCGTGACACCGCTCGTGACACCGCTCGTCAGACTGCTCGTGACACCGCTCGTGACACCGCTCGTGACACCGCCCGTGACACCGCCCGTGACACCGCTCGTGACACCGCTCGTGACACCGCTTGTGACACCGCTCGTGACACCGCTCGTGACACCGCTCGTGACACCGCTCGTGACACTGCTTGTATCATTGCTCGTGACACCGCTCGTGACACCGCTCGTGACACCGCTCGTGACGCCGCTGCCACTCGTACCCCGTGCCCCGCAGCAAGTTCATCCAGGACAAGTACGTGGGTTACTCGCAGCAGCAGGCGGCGTACGTGGCGGGTGCCGTCTACGACAGCTCCCTCGTCCTCTCCGCCACGGTCGGCATCCTCATCGTGAGTCGCCGCCAAAGTTCTACTCGTTTTATTCACCCCCACCCCCCCCCCCCCAAAGGGATGATGGGCCGAGTCGACCCCTCAACCGAGATTTGAACTCGCAAACGCGGCGATCGAGAGCCGCGGGAAGCCGCGATGGAAGGGGGGTGAGCTGGCAGGGATCGGCTCCGTACTCCCGAGTGAGAGACGCGGGAAGCTGCAGTGAGGAGGGGGGTGAGCGGGCAGGGTGGCGACGCTGGGTCGACGTGTTTGCGGAGTCGAGCAGGAGTTGTCGAAGCACGCCTTCTTCCCGACACCGAGCGGCCGATGGGTTTGCCTGCGCGTGCGCTGCTTCCGCGGCCGTCTGGAACGCTCTTCCTTCCGATGTTAGGAAGTCACTGGGAGCTGCGTGTTTAGTTTGTCGTCCTTCCCCCTAGCGCCTCCGATTAGCACGGTTGGCGACATACGATGAGAAAGAAGTTCAACGTACATCGTCCAAAGCGAAGGCAAAGATCCCCCGTGTAGCCCTAAACAGACTGTTGGGGCAAGTGCTGTTAGCGAGCAGCACCTGTGAAGGCCGGCACGGCACACGAGGGGGTGGGTTGGCCAGCGCCACGCCCGGCCGCCTTTGTCTCCCCCACTGGCGATGTTTTAAACACCGCGCCAGGTGCTCATTTGAGGCCGAGCCGACCTAGGGGAGGAGGCCCAGGACCGGTTCGGATAATCGTCACCGGTGTTGTCCGTGAGCGGCAATCGATCTGGAGTCGCCGGGTTCGCAGCGCAGCGCAGCGCTAACCGTCGCTGCATGTGCATCGTACATACAACATACACACAACATGCGTGCCACACGGCAGCATACTTAACATACAACGCCCGTTCGCCCGTACGCCCCGTGTCCGTGGTGCAGGACTACGTGGGGCTGCGCGGCGTGTTCTGCACGGCGTGCGCGGTGCTCACCCTGCCGGTGTTCGCGCTGCTCGCCTTCACCACGGTGCCGCCCCTCGTGTGCACGCTCTGGCTCGGAGTCACCTACTCGTTCGCCGCGGTGAGCGACGGGCGTGGGGAGGAGGTTGGGGGTGGGGTCGCGTCGTCGACGTAACGAGAAAGGCCGACGTTTCGCCGTCGTGGCGAGATGTTAGTTACCTCGCCCGGTATGCGGGAGGTCGCGGGTTCGATCGCGACCCTGACATCGTCTGCTGTATATTTGGACTTTGCGTGTGTGTCTCTCTCTCTCTCTCCACTTGGTCGCGTAGATATTTCTGCGGGTCCTCCGGTTTGGAATGGACTCGCGTTGAGATTATTTTGCTGCTTCTGCTGTATATTTCCACGTGATTAGCCACTTCGTTTGTGATAGCCAGGCTGCTGCTGAAAGAGAGCTACATAGCTCAGTGTGCCTTACCTGGTAAAATAAAAATAAGATGTTTTTTTTAAGTGCTTTGTTTTACTTTCCAAGTGTGTTGCTCTCCAACACACAACCGGTGGTGCTGTACTAGTGACGAATTGGCCACGTTCTGTTTACGTGACGAACCCTTACTAGTTGGGCTATGTCGGGTGGTGGCGGGTTTAATGAAACATTTATACTTACGCGAAAGCCGACGTGTTAAATTGATCTTTCCTACACTTTGCGCTCTGATCGTGTTTTTTTTTTATATTGTGTTGTTGTAATGTTCTGACCCTGAGCCCCTACTGGACATCTGTCAAAAAGAGCTTCATAGCTCATTGGATTCCCTCTTCCAGTCTAAATAAAGATTCCGATTCTGATACCCCGGCCCGGCCCGGCCCGGCTGGACCGAGGGCCATATCAGCAAGCATTTCAGCGGTCGCGTTGTGCCAGACACGAGCGCAGGCAGACATTCCCACGAGATGATGATGGTGGTGGTGATGATCCACTTCGTTGAGTTATCATTTGTGACGGCCAGGGTCGCTTCTGAAGAAAATGAGCTACACGGCAACTCAGTGCGGCCTTTAACTGGTAAAATGAAAATTGTTTAGAAGTGAGTTTGTCAAGCTAGATGATGATTTAAAAGTGCATAGCTCCAGTGGATCCCTAATATCGGAAGGAAGAGCGTTCCAGACGGCCGCCTGTATATTTAGAGTTTGCGTGTCTCTCTCCCCATGGTTGCATGGATTTTTGCTCCGGGTCCTCCGGTTCTTCCCTCCACGTTTCGAATGAACATCACGCGCTTAAGAGTATTAAATTTCCGCACGGTAGGCCGCTTTGTTGAGCTATCATTTCTGATGGCCAGGTGGCTTCTGAAAAAGAGCCATACGGTAGCTCCGGTGAACTAAAAAAAATCGATTCTGGTTTTTGATGAAGTGCGTGCCGTTGCAGGCCAGCATGTGGCCGTCCATCCCGCTGGTGGTCCCGCAGGCCACGCTGGGTACAGCCATGGGTCTCACCACCTCCATTCAGATGATCGGCATCGGCTTGTCCAACGTCATTGTGGGACAGATCCTCGGCACCAAGTCCAGGTGAATCCCTCCGCGTCGTCGGGATCCGGGGATCCGGGGATCGTGGATCCGGGGATCGTGGATCTGGGGATCGTGGATCCGGGGATCCGGGATCCAGTCCACGTTTTCATGGCTGGTTGCATGCGCGCGCACCCTGCCCCCACCTACTGCAATGTACCAGCGGGGCCCCTGGAAAATATAGCCGCACCCGGCACACCACATCCAGTAATGACCGTGGCTGCCAGTCACTTGCCACTTACTTCAGTCTGTCGGAAAGTATTTCCAAACTAAACTATTTTTTTTATTTCAGAGGCGACCTGGCCTCCACAAATGATAACTCAACGAAGTGGGCTTATCATCGTGTGGAAATTTACGAGCAGCCAAATGATAATCTAAGCGCGTCATGTTGATTCTAAATGTGGGGGGGGGGGTGGGTGGAACCGGAGGACCTGGAGAAAAATCCACACAACCACGAGGGGAGAGAGAGGCACAGAGTTGGAATCGAATCCACGTCCTCCTGCATACCAGGCGAGGTAGTCGACATCTGACCGCTGCAGGGCCCCAGCACACCACATCCAGGATGAGACGTTCGCTATAAGGTGTGGCTACTACTGGTCACGTGCCGCCTACTCCAGCCTAAGTATACCCCGTGTACGCGTGTGCGTGTGTGTGTGTGTGCGTGTGTGTGTGCGTGTGCGTGTGTGTGTGCGTGTGCGTGTGGGTGTGTGTGTGTGTGTGCGTGTGTGTGTGCGTGTGTGTGTGTGTGGGTGTGTGTGCGTGTGTGTGTGTGTGTGCGTGTGTGTGCGTGTGTGTGTGTGCGTGTGTGTGCGTGTGTGTGTGTGTACGCGTGTGTGTGTGTGATGTGTGTGTGTGTGTGCGCGTGTGTGTGTGTGTGTGCGCAGCGAAGCGACGATCCCGCTGGAGCGCTGGCAGTACATGATGATCTTCATGCTTGTCAACACCGTGTGCTGCATCGTCGTATCGCTCTTCCTCAACGTCGTGGACAGCAGACAGGTACCGCCATCGCCGGCAGTCGTTGCCGTCCTCGCGTTTGCCGTCAAGCGAGCCGCGGTTGATCGACCGCCGGGTGAAGAAGGTGTCCCCAAGTCGCCGGTGTTGGGTCGGTGGGTGGGTACGAGGGAGGGGGGAGATGGGAGGGGAGGGGAGAGGGAGGGGAGAGGGAGGAGAGTTCCAGACAGTATGGGGCAGGCAGTCACGTGGCCATTTGTTTTGCCAACGTCACCGTTCAAGTAACAACAACATCGCGAATAATTCACTCGGGACGAAGGGCACACGGCAAGGTCGACCCCCGGCTCCCCGTGCCCTCCCCGCCCGCCCCCGGGATGCCGTTGACGTCACCGCGACGCAGATGCGCGGCGCGGTGACGTCACCACCGCGCGCCAGCCAGCCGGCCAGTCGGCGGGCAGCCGGCAAAACGTTTTAGCCCCACAGGCTATGAAGCTGGAGTAGCCGCGGTGCCGACGTGGTGGTGACGCGGCGGCGGCGGCGGTGGTGCCGCGGTGCGCAGGGCGGGACTCTGAACAGGAGCACCAAGCGGCGGGCGGCTGGCGAGGTCACCGCCGGCGCCGGCGGCACGGAGGAGGGAGCCCCCACGGAGCGGTCGCCGCTGCTGGGGGAGCAGGACGGCGACGACGGCGGCAGCGGCGTCAAATAGACAGCCGCGTCTGCCGCACGCACGCACACACACACACACACGTGTATACACACACACACACACGTGTATACACACACACACACACGTGTATACACACACACACACACGTGTATACACACACACACGCACACATGCGCGCACACACGCACGCGCACACACGCACGCACACAAGCACACACACGTGTATACACGCACGCACACGTGCACACACTCACGCACACACACGTGTATACGCACGCACGCACACACACGTGTATACACACGCACACACACGCACACGTACGCACACACGCACGCACACGCGCACACGCACACACGCATGTGTATACACACACACAAAGATCCCCCCCGTATAGCCTGAGCAGACTGTTGGGGCAGGTGCTGTTAGCGTGTTGCGACCTATGAAGGCCGGCACGGCACACGATGGGGTGGGTGGCCAGCACCACGCCCGGCCGCCTTTGTCTCCCCATTGGCGTTGTTTACACACCGCAACAGGTACTCATTGGAGGCCGAGTCGACCTAGGGGAGGACCAGCACCGGTTCAGATAATCGTCACTGGGTGTTGGTGGCCATGAGCGAGAATCGAAGCCGGGTCGCCGGGTTCGTAGCCCTAAGTTAAGCGCTACGCTGCTGCTGTAACAACACACTACTGCTGTACACACATACACACGGATACAAACACACACATACACACGTATGTTTACACCTGTATTGTGATTACACCCATAGCAGCATCGGGCCTCGTCCTGCCAGACTGATGCAGACTCTCTGTAGAGCACAGCCCTGCGCTGTAAGAGCGATATGGCGCATACCAAATGTGGCACAAATTAACATGATCAAGAGCTGCCACCCTATTACCTTTCTCCCTACTTTGCAGATGGAGCACTTATTACAATGCAACTCCTCTCCGTAACACAGTTATGGATCGGAGGCTTGGGGGGAATTTACTGGGAGAAGGAATGAGAATGAATGAGAGGCATATAGGTGCCAGGGGAAGGAATGAGAAGGAATGAGAGGATTTAGGTGCCAGGGGAAGGAATGAGAAGGAATGAAAGGAATATAGGTGCCAGGGGAATGAATGAGAAGGAATGAGAGGGATTTAGGTGCCAGGGGAATGAATGAGAAATGAATGAAAGGCATATAGGTGCCAGGGGAATGAATGAGAATGAATGAGAGGGATATAGGTGGCGGGGGAAATGAGCCATTTCACTCTGCGTGTTTTTGTTACTTACGTATACCAAACTTGCACCGACTTAGTCTTAACGGAATTCGTGCAAGGCATCTCGTTTCGACACCTCGCTTCTACTACGTCCGCGACCGTTGCGGCACTATCACTACAAATGGCGGTGCTGGAGTTGACGCATTCCCAGACGAACGTGGTCCGTTAATGTGACTACATTAACTTACGTGACTGCATTAGGCGCACCCCTGTGATCTCCGCACCTGACAGGCTCACAGCGGTGACATCACCTCGACTCCGTCTTTCTAGGACGGGAAGCGGCTAGACTTCTTCACAATTCTGGCTATCGCCTGATGATGCTGGTGGTGGTGGTTGTTGATGTTGCTGCTGCTGTTGTAATCACCGGCGAAACTTCACACTACTCGAATTGTAAATGCTGTAGTGGGTTTACTCTCTAACACGCAACCGGTTATAGTGCCGTACTAGTAACGAATTGGCACTTTATCGTTTTATGTGCCACTGGTTCTTCACGTTCTACAGATGTAGATGCCACTGGTTCTTCACGTTCTGCAGATGTATATGCCACTGGTTCTTCACGTTCTGTAGATGTAGATGCCACTGGTTCTTCACGTCTACAGATGTAGATGCCACTGGTTCTTTACGTTCTACAGATGTAGATGCCACTGGTTCTTCACGTTCTGCAGATGTAGATGCCACTGGTTCTTCACGTTCTGCAGATGTAGATGCCACTGGTTCTTCACGTTCTACAGATGTAGATGCCACTGGTTCTTTACGTCTACAGATGTAGATGCCACTGGTTCTTCACGTTCTACAGATGTAGATGCCACTGGTTCTTCACGTTCTGCAGATGTAGATGCCACTGGTTCTTCACGTTCTGCAGATATAGATGCCACTGGTTCTTCACGTTCTGCAGATATAGATGCCACTGGTTCTTCACGTTCTACAGATGTAGATGCCACTGGTTCTTCACGTCTACAGATGTAGATGCCACTGGTTCTTCACGTTCTGTAGATGTAGAGGCCACTGGTTCTTCACGTCTACAGATGTAGATGCCACTGGTTCTTCACGTTCTGTAGATGTAATTCCACTGGTTCTTCACGTCTACAGATGTAGATGCCACTGGTTCTTCACGTTCTGTAGATGTAATGCCACTGGTTCTTCACGTCTACAGATGTAGATGCCACTGGTTCTTCACGTCTACAGATGTCGATGCCACTGGTTCTTCACGTTCTGCAGATGTAGATGCCACTGGTTCTTTTTACGTCCTGCAGATGTAGATGCCACTGGTTCACGTTCTGCAGATGTAGATGCCACTGGTTCTTCATGCTCGGCAGATGTAGATGCCACTGGTTCTTCACGTTCGGCAGATGTAGATGCCACTGGTTCTTCACGTTCTGCAGTTCACCGTGTGACCTTGTTCATAGCAAACGCGTATTCTTTGAGATATTGCGCACTTGGCAGTTCACCGTGTGTATCTCTGCCCATAAGTTAGGGTAAGCCACCTTGTCCGGGTTTGGTCAAGAGAAGGCGCCAGTCCCACTACGCACTCGTATTCATCTGCCAAGTCGCTCAGTAACTTGCCCACTCATTCACTCGCACGCCCACGCGGGGTGGTGCCTCGCGACGGCGAGGAGTTAACTGCCTCGCCTGGTATACAGGAGGTTGTTGTGGGTTTGATCCTGAACCCCGACGCCTGCTGTATATTTGGAGTTTGCGGTGTCTCTCTCCCCATGGTCGCGTGGATTTTTATCCGGGTCCTCCGGTTTTCCCCCCTTCCACATTTAGCATCAGCATCAATGTGTATTTAGAGAATTTCGCCGCTGTACATTTCCACATGATGAGCCACTATCATTTGTGGCAGCCAAGTTGCTTTTGAAAAAGACCTAAATAGCGAAGTGTTCGTTAACCTGGCGAAAATAAAATTTAGGGTTTCCACTTGTCCGGGTTTATCTGAGACACGGAACCTCTTGTTTGGGTGTCGGCAGGAATTGATTTGTAACCGAGATCCGGTACTGTTCCCGAAGAGTTGAATTTTACTGCAGTGCAACTGCGCAGCGTGGATGAGACCCAGTGCTGGGAAATTATCCCGGTTTCGTGGTAAGCAGTGGCAACCCGAATCACACGGGCACAGCCGAGCCAGGATTAGAACAAATCGTGAACCGCTATTTGTTCAAATCTCATCTCCTGCGATGGTCACTGTGGAATCCGCGGCGTCGCGCATTTTTACATTTATTCTCATGGGCTCTGCCTGTTATTCGGGAGGTCGTGGGTTTGAACCCGGCCCCGATTGTAAGTTTGGATTTTGAGTGTCTCCTCTCTCCCCCGTGGTCGCGTGGATTTTTTTCCGGGTCCTCCGGTCTCCCCCTCCCCCACCACCACTCCACATTCGAATCAACGTCGTGCACTTAGAGTATTTGGCTGCGATTAAATGTCCACGTGATAAGCCCACTGCGTTGAGCTGTCATTTTCGATAGCCAGGTCGCTTCTGAAAGAGCTGTATAGCTCGGTGGGCCTTAACCGACATCTTGCGAAGTGTCTAATCTACAGCATGCGCTTATTGAAATCGCAAGCAGCCAACGTAGATCAGTAGATGCAAGATGCGAATATGAATATATAATCTGTATGCATAGCCACACTTATAACCACAATGCTGCGTAGTGCACCATGTCCATAATGTTAAGGATTATCAGACATACAAAAGGGGAGGAGTTTGAGGTGGTGTTTTTACAATGTCTGGATCGCATACCTGTCAACCCCCTTATTACAGACCAATTCAGATCTTATTGGTCACTACGTGCCCTTATAAATCTCAACGTTCATCCTACAAAGTCCCATCGCAAGGGAGAAACACAAAGAACAAAAAATTGAAACGCCGTATGGAGCTGAAAACTCAATTTGGCCTGTCAAAGAATAGGGGGTAAAAACCGTGATGGGTTGACGGCTATGGGATTGTCAAGCATGTTCCGACCTATTAACATTTTCAAATCCATAATTTTAAGGATTTGAGATATACAAAAGGGAATAGTTTAGGATCATGGTGTTTTCCAATGTCTGGCTTGTCCAGACATGTTCAAAGCTATTGAGATTTTCAGATCAGTTTACTTTGCGCAGTAATTTATCTCGTTATTTGTGCGGATAGATGTGACGTCGCACCACTTTGGCGGGGAAATCACACGTGTGATGTCATACTTGTGTGATGCCATACTTGTGTGATGTCATACTTGTGTGATGCCATACTTGTGATGTCATACTTGTGTGGTGCCATACTCGTGTGATGCCATACTCGTGTGATGTCATACTCGTGTGATGTCATACTTGTGTGATGCCATACTTGTGAGATGTCATACTTGTGTGATGCCATACTTGTGATGCCATACTTGTGTGATGTCATACTTGTGTGATGTCATACTTGTGATGTCATACTTGTGTGATGCCATACTTGTGTGATGTCATACTTGTGTGATGCCATACTTGTGATGTCATACTTGTGTGATGTCATACTTTTCAAAACAAAACATTTTTGGGGGGGATTTCCAGATGATGTTGGTATTAATCTGAAGTACGGGAACACATTGTTAATGTAGTCACCAGTATTGCTTTTATGAAAACAATTGGGGACAAACTGAAAGCAACTTAAAATCACCCCATTGTTGCTTGCTCTGCACTGCTCATTTAACATGTGGGGAAGTCGACTGCTTTTCCTGTGGATATTGCACTTGCCCCTGCCATGGGGAATGTGGAATTTCCACCGCTGGCAGGGCTGAACAGATGGAGCAGCGCCCCCACGCTCACTTTCGGAATAAAGAACAGACTGGATTGTATTTATCATGCCCTTAATAAATCGTAATGATTATAATATAAACTACAAATATACAAAACGCCACTCAACTGTTACGTCAAAAAAAGGCATTTTTTAATTTCTCGAGTGGTCTCAATGGTTTCAAGTGCAATATTCGTTTTGTATCTTTTACTTTTCAAATATTTGCTGTTTTTTTTTAATTCGCCAACTTACTCGAATGTGAATAAAATTCAATGCTGCTGTCCCAATGACAATTCCATATCGCAAGTGTGTCCAGCAGGTCTTTACAATGTCAACATCAAATAGACAATTTTGTTATCAAATCCACAGGTTCAAGACGTCTGGTGCGAGCGAAAATTAATTCATCATAGCCCCTGGTGCAGCTACAGAGGGTGCGGAGATGTTAACTACATCGCCTGGCATACAGGAGATTGTGGGTTCGATCCCGACGCCGGTTGTATATTTGGAGTTTGTCTCTCTGTGGTCGTGTGGATTTCCCCCCCCCCCCAAGTGTTTCCCTCCACATTTAGAATCAACATGCGAGTAGCACCCGATGAAAGCCACACCTCTGATTAGCGCGGTTGGCTCCGTACGGTGTGAATGGAGTTCAACATACAGACTCAGAGACCTATACTCACACAGAGACCCATAGACTCACACAGAGACCCACAGAATCAGAGACCCACATACTCACACAGAGACCCATACTCACAGACTCACGCAGAGACCCACAGACTCACGCAGAGACCTATACTCGCACAGAGACCCACAGAATCACACAGAGACCCATAGACTCACGCAGAGACCCATAGACTCGCACAGAGACACCCAGAGAGGAGTTCAACATACACACATGTAGAGGTAGGGGCACCTCAGTGGCAAGATGTTAACTTCGCCTGGTATACAGGAGGTTGTGGATTCGATCTCGACGTGTTGTGCATTTGGAGTTTGCGTGTCTCTCTCCCCGTGGTCGTGTGGATTTTTCCCCGGTTTTTCCCTCCACATTTAGAATATGCATTTAGAGCATTTGGCTGCCGTTAATTTCCACGCTAATTCATCGAGCTATAATTTGTTGATGGCCAGGTCGCTTCTGAAAAGGAGCTACACATACCTCAGTGGGGGGCCCTTACCTGGTAAAATAAAAACATTGTTTCGTTTGTAGTTTTTTTTTTAAGTTCAGAGAACCTAGCTGGTGCCATCGCGATCCTGGATTTGAATTCGGGACAGCCTCCTGTGGTACAAGTGGATTCTCTGGTGCAACCGGTGGTACAAGTGGATTCTCTGGTGCAGTGGAGCCGATGGCTCCCAACTCCCCGGCGATCAAGGGACACACCGAAAAAACCCACGTGGGACCTTGCATTTTGCCTCGGCGCTCCGTTTGCCTCAATTCCAGCTCTTTGGAGATTTCAACGTCGGTTTTGGCCTTCACGTGACGGGACGTCACACTCGTACGCAGTGGAGCGGGGAGGGGGCACGTGCTGCCGTCAAATGTGCAGACCCAAGGTCACTTGAAGAGATCTCGACTTACGAGGACTGTCCTCTAACACGAGGCGGCGGGGGGGGGGTTAGGCCGCAAGCACGATCGTGGCACAAATGAAACGGTGACAATAATAGACATCACATTGTTTAATTTTGGCACATCTAAATGGTTTATTAATAACAGTTCAAAGTCATTTAGTTTAAACGTTAATTATTAAACCTTCTAACCTGGTTAAGTGGTTAATTGGATGCTAACTTTTTTTCGGTGTACTCCTTCGTGCTCGGATATGCGAGTTGTTATTAAGAAACCCCTTCATAGCAAATTATCGTTAATAAAATAAAGTGGTGAGGTGTACATTTACCACTCGATCCCAAGAGCGTGGGTTCTTACTGCAACTCCCAACAACGCGTTCGGGCGCCCTCTGTCAACGGCGATGGCGCCGGCGCGGCTCTTAAAGTGGATTTTCCAAACCCAAGGACCCCCAACAAAATAGTATCGTCAACAACGCTGCGCCAATTATTATTATTTATTTTTTTCCCCCCGGGGCCGGTTAGGAAATGTCTCGTCGAACCATGTCGATGCAAAGCAAGCCGCGTGTGTAGCGAGTGAGTGCCAAAGCGAACAAAAGTTACCCCGCCCCACCCCGCCCTCGACCTAACCCCTTAACGACGTATGCATTGGCCAAAGTGTTAACAAGTGCACCATGCATAAATATGAAAGAGAAAATTGTCGTCCCGTCACACCGTTTTAAGACGTATCGATCGCCTGTGCATCTTTGACGATGCGTCCAGTTACCAGCCCCGCCCGAGGTGTGACGTCATCGGCACGCTCGACGCCCGTTTTAAAAGCGTCTCCCCGGCTCGGCGTGTCTCGTCCTATGCAATCGTCGAATCGAATTAGGCAAACCACGTTTCTCCTGCCTTCGACCCCGCGACTCAATTTGTTTGGATGGGGGATGGGGGGATGGGGGGGAAAGATGCATTTCACAGGTCAACTTTGAAGTCGGAAATAATTACCAAAAATACACAGAAAGGTACACACGCACGCACACAACGAAGTCGATGATTAATACACAAAAATAAGATTCTGTGTGACGTTCCGTTGTTACTTCGCCTGCATCCCTCTCTCACTTCTTCTCTTTTCTCTTGTCCTAGACAAACAAAAAAAACACAAACGGGCGCAAGAGACGTCGCGCGTGAGCTGCTTTGAAAACTCGTTTCTTTTTGGGAAAAAAAAACAATTTCTTTAAGAACTGCTTTTGTGCGTTCAGTTTGTCGTCCTTCCCCCGCACCTACCATCAGCGCCGTTGGCTACGTACGGCGCGAAAGAAGTTCAACATACACGTACAATGCTCCACGCACCGATTGCATTGAAGAATGTTTAACGTGACAATCCATTGTAGGCCTTCTTCCGTACGGCCGATGTCGATGCAGAGCAACAACTACAATTTCACAGTCAGGTCGTGGAGCCCAGCTACCTGCGTCAGGAGTAGCGTAGTGTATGGCTGTCTGTCGATTAACTGTTGAGTAACCCAACCAACCGGCAGGAGGTACTGCATATTCTCAAGATTAACATAATCCACTAATTTAGATTATCACATTAACCGCCTTCTCTCCTTATAGGCCTCACAATGATGGCAACGCCTTCACTCAATTTAAGACCGGAAACAGGAAGACTTCTTTAAAAATTTATGGCACAAAACAAAACAAAAAAAAAAATCGCCCGATGAAGCCGGTTGTAATCGCCAGCGGAATGGCGTACTCAAAATTGTAAATGCCTGCGGTGTTTCCGAACACCACGGCCTTTGCTTGCGTGCAGCTTGGCGGCGAGCGAAGGATAGGATTTGCCTGGTGGGGGGGACTGCTATGCCTCGATGATGATGATGATGATGTTCATGTGGTGGTTTTATACTTTTATAGATCGCGCCCCGCTTCCAGTGCGGGCACAGCGGTGGTGCGCTCGCCGCTCGTTGCAGAGGTTTGTGGTTGGAATGCAGCGGGCCCACTCCTGGGTGATTACCGCGCCGATACATTAACCATAAACTGGCACGTTTTGGACACATACGTTGGGGCTGGACAACGGGAAATTTAACGAGTGTTGCTGTTGGGCAAAAATGGAAGTAATGGGAAAGCGAGGGAAGACCTAGCAGAGAATGTCTCGACGACGACGACGACATTAAGAGATCGTGGCGACGGGCGTGCAGGCCGCAGTCTGCCCTCACCTTCTCGTTCATGGTGAGGATGATCATGAGCTTGCGGAAGATGTGGATGAAGTCCAGGAAGAGGTCCACGCTGTGCCTGCAGTCGCAGTCACACGTGACCATGGAACGGTTGTGGCGCTCACGGTACAATTTTGGAAATTTTTTAATAAATTTAACACGTAGCAGGAGGGCTTTCGCGACCAATATTGTCCACAATTGAGGTTTTTTTTTATTTATCAGAGCACGTAAAAATAAATGTGTCGTTAAACGATTGTGTCCTGTCACCCGATGATGCTGGTTGTAATTACTGGCGAAACGTCACGGTACTCGAATTGTAAATGTCGTAGTGAGTTTCCTCTCACAACACACAAGCGGTGTGTTGAGAGAGTAAATCCACTACTGGCATTGTAAATGTCGTAGTGGGTTTCCTCTCCCAACACACAACCGGTGTGTTGGGAGAGTAAATCCACTACTGGCATTGTAAATGTCGTAGTGAGTTTACTCTCACAACACACAACTGGTGTGTTGGGAGAGTAAATCCACTACTGGCATTGTAAATGTCGTGGTGAGTTTACTCTCCCAACACACAACCGGTGTGTGGCGAAACAGCAGCAGGATCAGGGCATTGTAACGACTGAGATGAGATTGCAAGGCGCTTGGAGTTGCCGAGGCATTTCGGCGCCCAACGAACACGATTCGTTATCCTCAAGGCGGGGGGGGGGGATGGACAGCACACGTCCGTGTACACTTTAACACGGGCCACCACAGGCTTAAGTAACAAAAAAAGACACGAAGGATTCTACATTTGTGAAAGGATTTCGGGTTCACGAGTAGAGACGCTTGTGCGTGTGAAAGAGGGTGTGTGCGTGTGTGTACGTGTGTGTGTGCGTGTGCGCGTGTGTGTGCGCGTGTGTACGTGTGTGTGCGTGTGTGTACGTGTGTGTGTGCGTGTGTGTGTACGTGTGTGTGTGTGCGTGTGTGCACGTGTGTGCACGTGCGTGCGTGCGTGTGCGTGCGTGTGCGTGTGCGTGTGTGCGTGTGTGTACGTGTGTGTACGTGTGTGCGTGTGTGCACGTGCGTGCGTGCACGTGCGTGCGTGCACGTGCGTGTGCGTGTGTGTGCGTGTGTGTGCATGTGTGTGTGTGCGCGTGTGAGTACGTGTGTGTGCGTGTGTGTGCGTGTGTGCGTGTGTGCGTGTGTGTACGTGTGCGTGTGCGTGTGTGTACGTGCGTGTGCGTGTGTGTACGTGCGTGTGCGTGCGTGTGTGTGTGCGTGTGTGTGTGCACGTGTGTGCACGTGTGTGCGCGTGTGTGCGCGTGTGTGTGCGTGTGTGTGCGTGTGTGTGCGTGTGTGTGCGTGTGTGTGCGTGCGTGTGTGTGCGTGTGTGTACGTGCGTGTGTGTGTACGTGTGTGTGCGTGTGTGTGTGTACGTGTGTGTGCGTGTGCGTGTGTGTGCGTGTGTGTGTGCGTGTGTGTGCGTGTGTGTGTGCGGTCACACGTGGCGAGCGGCGGTGCACGACAAACCGGCGACGCGGGTTCGATTCCCGCTCGCGACCAACACCGGTGACGATTATCTGCACCGGTCCTGGGCCTCCCCTAGGTCGATTCGGCCTCCAATGAGTACCTGGTGCGGTGTGTAAACATCAGCACTGGGGAGACAAAGGCGGCCGGGCATAGTGCCGGCCACCCCTCCCTCCCGCCCTCCCTCGCCGTGCTGGCCCTCGCAAGCTGCTCGCTTCACGGCACTTGCCCCAGCGGTCTCCGACGGCTACACGGGGGAACTTCGTCTCTGTTGGCGCTCGCCGCTCACCAGATGAAGTCCTTGTCGCCGGCGCGGCACTTCTCCACGATGAGCTGCGTGTCGAAGAGCACGAAGCCGCACATGACCACCAGCCCCAGGTACATCTGGGCCTGGGTGAGGGGAGGGGTGTAATGGGGGGGGGGGGGTGTTGGGAGGGGGGGGGCATGGGGAAAACCAAACATAGCAATGTAAGGATTGAGGCCGACGTTAACAGAGCAAAAGCCAATGATCTCGTGCGCACGCACAATAACGCTTTGGTTGTCTGAAAGTCCAGGCGACGGTTTTCACATTTGTTCCGGTTCTCAGCGCGTGTCCGACCAGCTCCAGGACGTAAAGCCCAGCGTGGAAAATAACTAAATGCACTGGCTAAGAAACGGTACACCCATCCGGCATCATCTCAAGAGGGCATGGCAGAAGGAATCGAAGGTCAATTGGACAACAAAAATCTTGACAACGTGGACCCCGGTGGGTGGGTGGGTGACGGGAGTGGAGAACAAGATAAGTAATATTTAAAAATACTTTTTTTTTTAAACACGCTTTAGTAAAATGTACCGTACGAGTAATGGCAGAACTCCACGACTCCAGGAAATGGCCGCAAAGCTTGCCACAACGTACGGGACCGTGGCCAATTACAGCCAACGTCAGTTGAGCGTGGACAATTAGACCCAGGCCGAAACATAACATATAAAAAAGAATGTTTAAAAATATATATTTTTGTATTTTTAACGATAGAATATAGTGTTGTCATCAGTATGACACAAGTATGCGACGGTTTCAGTCGATACCACATCGGGAAGTGGGTTAAAATTTAGTTACAAGATTTGAGGATACGACAACAACGGAGCGAGTTAAATAAAAGCGTGTAACAAACGGCTATGAAGAAATGGCGGCAAAGGTGAGGGGAGCCCATCAGGCATCATTGTGCTCCCCCCCCCCACAACCATTGCGGGTAATTCAAACAAACCAATTTTTTTTTAATATATTTTACCAGGCAAGGCCCCACTGAGCTGCTACAAAGCTCTTTTTTTCAGAAGCGACTTGGCCATCACAAAGTGGCTTACCGCCACGTGGAAATTTACAGCATGGAAGGAAAAACCGGAGGATCCGGAGAAAAATCAGCGCGGCCACGGGGAGAGAGACACCGCAAACTACAAATATACAGCGGGTGTCAGGGCTCGGGATCGAACCCACGAACTCCTGAATACCACGCGAGGTCGTTAACATCTCATTGATGGGAGGATAACGATGATGGCAAGAGAGGACGAGGAAAAGTAGCACACTGAAGACATTGGCACGAGCCACTGAGAGCCAATGCTACACACGTAACATCGCCCCCCCCCCACCTCCACACCCCCCATGGGTGCTGACACGGCAGGAACACGGCATGCGGTTTTGCACGAAGGCACGTTAATAATTCACGGCTCCGGTCAACTGTACCTGCAGCGTGCTCGCAGATTTGAGACGCGTGGTGGGGAAAAAAACACAACCCCCCCCCCCACCGCTATCGCTTGCGACAACAGTTCAGCTTTAGCGGAAACTCAAAGCGCAGCCGGTCGATTTCGCTTACTAAGAAAAAAAAAACTTAAAAAACATTCAGAAGAGGCGACGTTCCGGGAAATGGCTCTGTCGCACACGACAGCCAGCACAGTTGCCCCTGAAACGCAGCCCTCCTATATATGTTTATCGTGCGACATCGGCGAGCGTGTTAAAACGGCGTTTTGGCTACGCACGCACACGCGCCCCAAACGCAAGTCGTGCACGTACACAAACGGATCCCGTCACGTTTTTTTTCCCCCCCACGTTCGGCTCGTCGCAGTACTTTCTTCCGAGCCGCCCCAACAGGGCTGATGTGGCCCAGCGACCCGCGCGCGGCTTAACTCTCGGCTATTCCTGGGGATGATCATCCGCGTTTTCCGATCAACCGTGCTTTGCGCCGAAGATGCAAACGGAAACAATTATTATTTTCACAGTGAAGGTTTTCGTGTTCGATCGCGTCAGTATGCGTCGTAACCCTTCCGGCACCCGACACGGCCGGTGAGGTTTGTCGCCTAAACAACGCGACAATTATTTAACAACTGCAGCCCACCGGTGTTGCGTCGGTAGAGTAAATCCACGACATCTACCATGCGAGTACCGTGACGTTTCGCTGGTATAATTCCATCAAGCGGCAACCATCGGGCAATTTGCCAGAACAGCGAGGCAATGGCACGTGCTTTTGGTCTTAAAAAGTGCAAGATGTCGTCATCACTGAACCCATCGGGTGCAGAGAACAGAGGCGGAGAAGGGGTTGGGGGGTCAGTGCGGTGCGTACACGGAATCTGAATCTTTAATTGCCCTGGAGGAATATCCCATGAGCTCCGAAGCTCTTGTTCACAGCTGTCCAGCCGCCGTCACCGCCTCCTTGTTGAGCCCTGCCGGCCCTTCGTGGAGGTGCTCGCTAGCAGCACTTGCCCCGACGGTCCGTTAAGGCCATACGGGGACGGGGGGGGATCTTTGTCTGCGTCTTTGTACGTTCACACGCGTCAACACACCTCGGCATCCTTCTCGATCGAACGTTTTCAGTCCCATGTCAACAGCACCGTGAGGAGACAATGTTTTTTTTTTGTTTCTCCCGCCCGAGAAACGCATCCCGTCTCAAGCCGCATCCCCACCACCCGCGGACGCCGAAAAGGCCGACCCACGCGTCTGTCTTTCTCCCGCATTGACTCCTGTAGCGGGCTGCTTCTTCTGGAACCCCGAGCCAGCTCCTAAGCAGACTGCAGCGGCTTTGAAATGCGTCCGCCGCCAGGGTGTTTCACTGGTACGCCACACTTTCAGCATCGCATCACGAACCTGTGCTCATGTCCCTTCGCCGGCTCCCCGTCCGAACCGGTGTTGATTGTAAGATGATCTTGCCGGTATACAAGTTGCCAACATTTTAACCGCGCAGTTTAAACTGCAGTAAAATTACAATTTTGTTAATGACGCACGACTGACACATTTACCCGTATTACAATATATCCGTATTACAATATATATTCGAGATAACCTGTATTACAATGTATATATTCTAGTATTACAATATATCGCAATGTAAATTCATGTAAAAAAAAACCAGCGCCTTGTGTTCCCAGGAGAAACTTGCAGGGCGGTACACAGGTCACATGACCTACCTTGAAGAGGAGGGCGGAGCCATAGAACATGTTAAAGAGAGACATCATCAGCAGGAAGGAGAGTCCGGACATCAGAGTTCCTGCACAAAACACATTGCACACAAAAGTAACCGTACAAATGTGCGTAAATAGATGACAATTTACGCTTGTTTACCCATGAAAGCCCCACCCAGTCTCAGCAATATTTTTCTAAACAACACTTTTATGTTACCTGGTGTAAGGCCCCACTGAGCTCCTACGTAGCTCTCTTTCACAAGCGGCCAGATTATCACAAATGATAGCTCAACGAAGTGGGCTCGTGGACAATTTACTGCGGCCAAACAATCTAAAGCGCACGTCGATTCTAAATGCGGAGGGGAATAACCGGAGGACCCGGAGAAAAATATACGCGACAACGGGGAGAACGTGGAAACTCCCAAATATCCAGAGGGTTGGGATAGAACCCACGATTCTCCTGTACACACCAGGCGCGGTAGTTAACGTCTCGCCACCGTGGTGCCGAAAGAGGTTCCTGCACCACGCCCGGCCAACTTTGTCTCCCTAGTGGCTTTGTTTACACACCGCACCAGGTACTGATTTGAGGCCGAGTCGACGTAGGGGACCGCCAATGACCGGTTCAAATATTCGCGACACTGTTATTTGTCGCGAGCGAGAATGAAACCACTCTGTGCGAGTTGTGTGAGGGCAGAGCAGGTGACGCTCGCGACAACGAGCGGAGCGCCGGGCGGCAAAAAACACAGCAAAAAAGCTGGCACAGCAGGGGGCACAGGTGGTGCATCTGCCAGTCATCTCAGTGAACCCGTGGCACCTGCTGGGTCTGTCCCGTGGCCTCCTGCCAGCAGGCATTCGACACTCTACGTGGCCTTGCAGTGCACAAAGCCTGGCACAAGCGCCGTGGTGATGTCACCGCCACTTAGTGGCCAATGGCGGTTGTTGTTGTGAGGACGCGCACGCACGCGCCCTCACAAAAGAGGCGATGTTCCATGTGTCTCAACGGTTCTATCGTCCGTCTACAGGTTAAACAACTTTCGATTTAAAGCTTTCGTGACTGCAAGGATTCATCTTCTTTGGTTCTTTCGGTAAAGTCACGTAGAATGAGAATAAAATAATACATTGATAAAATAAAATAAGACAATACAATTCTCACGACGTTTCGGCCACAACACAAGCGGCCTTCATCAGCGCTGTCCTCCAGACAGTCTCGTCCCTTCACCTGATGAAGGCTGCTTGTGTTGTGGCCGAAACGTCGTGAGAATTTTATTGTCTTATTTTATTTTATCAATGTATTATTTTATTCTCATTCTACGTGACTTTACCGAAAGAACCAAAGAAGGTTAAACAACGGTCACAACTCTACGACGGCCTCACCTCCCAGGTAGAGGTAGGAGCGGCGTCGGGCATAGAGGGCGCTGAGGGTGAAGCAGCCGAAGATCAGGCTGGTGCCCATGAAGGCGGTGGCAATGATGCTGCAAGGGAACACACGCATGCACGCACAAATTGAATTATTGACGGCCCCTTAAACATGGTCAGGAAGTAACCCGATTGCTGTAAATTGCAACAAAAACGGACAACGCTTTCGAGCCCACATTGTACAGAGGTAAACGATTGTTTTTTTTTAAAGCTTGATTTGTCTTCATTTTGCATCATCCCTATTGTGTTTTATCACATTACGCATCCCTCCCATTACCCCGGAATAACTTAAAGTTGACCGCAGTAGGAAGACCAATTTTGTGAAGTCATAAGGGTTCAGTGGAGAGTTGCTGCCGTGTGGCGATGCTGAAATTTATCGCAAGACATAAGATCCACGATCATCCCAGCAAAAAAATATTTCCCGATTGTCGCGACTAATTTTACATTTCATGAATAATTTATTGGCCCGAAAAAATATTTAAAAAAATAACAAGAACACAACAATTAAAGTAAACAATTGTCGAGACGTTTTTTTCTCTTCCAAAAATGGAAATGTGCACAATTGGGTATTACACCGAGAGCCAGGAGGAACACCACACGGATCGGGGAGCGTGCAAGTTTGCGAAATCCTTTTCACGTTGATGCAGCAGTGGCCACAGCATATTCGTCGACCATTTCAGGTCGCGTGGAGACAACGTACGCTTGGAATTACATTGCGAGACAGAAAAACGAGCACGTAAGACTCGGGAGAGCAAAAACCGCAGCTCAGCGACGTCGTTCAGACAAAAATAAAGGGGACATGGGGCTGGACACGTTGTTAGAAGGGGCGGTGACCGACGGCCATTGAGTGAGTGGCAGCCGGGTAATAAGCCGATGCTCCTGGTGTTTGTGGAGTGACTCGTGCAGCCAGCTGTGGCTCTAGGGTTTGGTGTTACATGTTATTTATGTAGTTTATTGTTAAAAATTTGGTCACAGTTCCTATGATCACTGTTACATTGCATTTATGGCTTTATTTTGGTGATTCCTAAAAGTTTTTTGGTTTGGCCATGTTTTTGTTTATCGTAGTACAGAGTTAGACTGATGGCCTTAATCTAAGTTTTCTTGTTGTTGTTGTTTGACTTACATCCCACTGGGATTTTTGCACACAGCGTTGGTGTACGGTGCTATTTTAGGAATATTTTGATGTTTTTTCCTGGATTTTCTGTTTGCACAGTCACACAGTCACTTTAAGAAGTTTTCTTGTTCATGTTTTATTGTTTGTTGCGGTTGCACCCGATTCAAGAGCCAAATGGCTCACGGGGCTATACCAAATAAATGAAACTATGAAGCGCCCATCTTGAGTGTACGCGCGCAAACATGGGCAGTACGGAAATCTGTTCATGTGCAGGCGTCAGACGGAGAGTGGTGGTGCAGCGGTTAGCGCTCCGCCCTATGAACCCGGCGACCCGATTTCGATTCGCACTCACGACCGAGACCGGCGACGATTGTCGGAACCGGTCCTGGGCCTCCCCCCTAGGACGCCTCGGTCTCAAACGAGTACCAGGGTGCGGTGTGGTAAACATCACCACCCGGGAGTGTTGGTGCTGGCCACCCACACCCTCGTGCGTTTTTTGCCAGCCTTCGCAGGTGCTCACTAACAGCGCTTGCCCCAAGAAGTCGGTGGAGGCTATACGGGGACGCGCCTTTTGTTTCCTTGCTGTTCGTGACTGCATCGCACGATCGCGAAGATAACGGAAGCAACTCTCGGACGCCCATCATGCCCGACGTTGCAAGCATCATGCCCGACGTTGCAAGCATGTACGTGTGAACTCCGCTCGCACCGTACGTAGCAGCCTGCCTTGCTAATTTGGAGGTGCGGGGGTGGGTAGGCGTGAAAAACAAACTGAACACTGTTGATGGCGATAAGATTCCCGTACGTGGCACTGCAATTTGACAGCGTGCTTACTCTTACCTTGGGTTGATTGCGATGACAAAGTCGAGCAGAGGGCCAAGTCCGAGTCCTACACGGGGGAGGAGGAGAGGAGGGGACAACGCCGTCTCATTACACATTGCAGGAACGCAGAGAGAACGGCCGCATACTGCCAAAACGGGCCGGCTAAAGAGTCGACGTACAAATTGTGATTTAAAGCGTTCGTGACTGCAGTAATTCATATTCTTAGCTCTTTCGGTAAAGTCACGTTGAAGGGAAAACAATAAAGTAATAAAATATATATAAAACAATAAAAAAGTCTCACGACGTTTCGACCACAACACAAACGGTCGTCATCGGGTGATGACGACCGTTTCAGGTGATGACGACATCAGGTGATGACGACCGTTTCAGGTGATGACGACATCAGGTGATGACGACCGTTTCAGGTGATGACGACCGTTTCAGGTGATGACGACATCAGGTGATGACGACCGTTTCAGGTGATGACGGCATCAGGTGATGACGACCGTTTCAGGCGATGACGACCGTTTCAGGTGATGACGACATCAGGTGATGACGACCGTTTCAGGTGATGACGACATCAGGTGATGACGACCGTTTCAGGCGATGACGACATCAGGTGATGACGACATCAGGTGGTGACGACCGTTTCAGGTGATGACGACCGTTTCAGGTGATGACGACATCAGGTGATGACGACCGTTTCAGGTGATGACGACATCAGGTGATGACGACCGTTTCAGGTGATGACGACCGTTTCAGGCGATGACGACCGTTTCAGGTGATGACGACCGTTTCAGGCGATGACGACATCAGGTGATGACGACATCAGGTGATGACGACATCAGGTGATGATGACCGTTTCAGGTGATGACGACCGTTTCAGGTGATGACGACCGTTTCAGGTGATGACGACATCAGGTGATGACGACCGTTTCAGGCGATGACGACATCAGGTGATGACGACCGTTTCAGGCGATGACGACCGTTTCAGGCGATGACGACATCAGGTGATGACGACCGTTTCAGGCGATGACGACCGTTTCAGGTGATGACGACCGTTTCAGGCGATGACGACATCAGGTGATGACGACATCAGGTGATGACGACATCAGGTGATGATGACCGTTTCAGGTGATGACGACCGTTTCAGGTGATGACGACCGTTTCAGGTGATGACGACATCAGGTGATGACGACCGTTTCAGGCGATGACGACATCAGGTGATGACGACCGTTTCAGGTCATGACGACATCAGGTGATGACGACATCAGGTGATGACGACATCAGGTGATGACGACATCAGGTGATGACGACCGTTTCAGGCGATGACGACCGTTTCAGGTGATGACGACCGTTTCAGGTGATGACGACCGTTTCAGGTGATGACGACATCAGGTGATGACGACATCAGGTGATGACGACCGTTTCAGGCGATGACGACATCAGGTGATGACGACCGTTTCAGGTGATGACGACCGTTTCAGGCGATGACGACATCAGGTGATGACGACATCAGGTGATGACGACCGTTTCAGGCGATGACGACCGTTTCAGGTGATGACGACATCAGGTGATGACGACCGTTTCAGGCGATGACGACCGTATCAGGTGATGACGACCGTTTCAGGCGATGACGACCGTTTCAGGCGATGACGACCGTTTCAGGTGATGACGACATCAGGTGATGACGACCGTTTCAGGCGATGACGACATCAGGTGATGACGACCGTTTCAGGCGATGACGACATCAGGTGATGACGACCGTTTCAGGTGATGACGACCGTTTCAGGTGATGACGACATCAGGTGATGACGACCGTTTCAGGCGATGACGACATCAGGTGATGACGACATCAGGTGATGACGACCGTTTCAGGTGATGATGACCGTTTCAGGTGATGACGACCGTTTCAGGCGATGACGACATCAGGTGATGACGACCGTTTCAGGTGATGACGACATCAGGCGATGACGACATCAGGTGATGACGACCGTTTCAGGCGATGACGACCGTTTCAGGTGATGACGACATCAGGTGATGACGACCGTTTCAGGTGATGACGACATCAGGTGATGACGACCGTTTCAGGCGATGACGACATCAGGTGATGACGACCGTTTCAGGCGATGACGACATCAGGTGATGACGACCGTTTCAGGTGATGACGACCGTTTCAGGTGATGACGACATCAGGTGATGACGACCGTTTCAGGCGATGACGACATCAGGTGATGACGACCGTTTCAGGTGATGACGACATCAGGTGATGACGACATCAGGTGATGACGACCGTTTCAGGTGATGACGACCGTTTCAGGTGATGACGACATCAGGTGATGACGACCGTTTCAGGCGATGACGACATCAGGTGATGACGACCGTTTCAGGTGATGACGACCGTTTCAGGCGATGACGACATCAGGTGATGACGACATCAGGTGATGACGACCGTTTCAGGTGATGACGACCGTTTCAGGTGATGACGACATCAGGCGATGACGACCGTTTCAGGTGATGACGACCGTTTCAGGTGATGACGACCGTTTCAGGTGATGACGATCGTTTCAGGTGATGACGACATCAGGTGATGACGACCGTTTCAGGTGATGACGACCGTTTCAGGTGATGACCGTTTCAGGTGATGACGATCGTTTCAGGTGATGACGACATCAGGTGATGACGACATCAGGTGATGACGACATCAGGTGATGACGACCGTTTCAGGTGATGACGACCGTTTCAGGTGATGATGACCGTTTCAGGTGATGACGATCGTTTCAGGTGATGACGACATCAGGTGATGACGACATCAGGTGATGACGACCGTTTCAGGTGATGACGACCGTTTCAGGCGATGACGACATCAGGTGATGACGACCGTTTCAGGTGATGACGACATCAGGTGATGACGACCGTTTCAGGTGATGACGACCGTTTCAGGTGATGATGACCGTTTCAGATGATGACGATCGTTTCAGGTGATGACGACATCAGGTGATGACGACATCAGGTGATGACGACATCAGGTGATGACGACCGTTTCAGGTGATGACGACCGTTTCAGGTGATGACGACCGTTTCAGGCGATGACGACCGTTTGCGTTGTGGTCGAAACGTCGTGAGAATTTTTTTTTTAATTGTTTTATATATATATTTTATTATTCTATTGTTTCCCTTCAACGTAACTTTACCGAAAGAGCTAAGAAGATGAGTCGACATACGTTTACATTGGAGTGTCACAATATCGCCGTCGTCATTCATGGGTAATCCACTGCTGGATCAAGTCCCCCCACCCCCCCCCCCCTCCAAGCTCTCATCACAAAACGTTCACCACGAAGCACAAATCTATTAACACAAGACGCAAGCCGAGAATGTAAAGGCATTCCAAACACAGTGGGGTCACCAACAGACAGGATAGGGCAGGCGCCCTCTTTTGCTCGGATGTTAACAGGGAGAGGTTGCTTAACTTTGACAATCGTGCATTGAAATTAAACCCCATCGAAACAGCTACGCTTTGCAGTTCGACTCATTTCTTTCGTGGAGTGGTTCTTAACCTGTGGTGTGCGCTGCATTCCCTGGGGGGTGCGAGATGCCCATTCTGGGGGTGCGAGACATGGCCAGATTTTCTCAGAAGGTAAATAATTGAAATACAAATTACGCACGGGTACGCAAGTTACAACTTACTTTGTTTCATCAAGCCCTACGTAGTTGTCAACATAATTGTTTTATGTTCTTAGCTCTTTCGGTAAAGTCACGTTGAAGGGAAACAATAAAAAATATATAAAACAATAAAAATTCTCACGACGTTTCGACCATAACACAAACGGTCGTCATCAGGTGTGTCGGTTTGCATTAATTTCTTTATTTTTAAACGGTGTATTTATTTATTTATTAAAAAACGTCAGCGCCACGCGCAGCAATTTGGCAGTTTATTTAGAAGGACTAGTCCATCTATGTTCTGAAAAGAGGAGGGGGGAGACGAAAAATTAATGTATGCTGTCTGAAAGCCACTGTAAGCGTGACCAATCAATTAAGACCTGAAATGGTTTATCAAATCTTTCCAATGAGTGCTAAGCCAGAATCCATCTTCTCGGTTGAAATTGTCTCTGTGCTTGTATATGTGGATAGCCTCATGAACGAATCTCTCATGGTAGCCAGATGGCTTACAAAGAACCTCTGTCTTGGAAAAGTCAATGTCATGTGAGCCTACTGAATTATAACAATGATCTGCCACGGCCGAGGTGTTGGTCCTACCGTGTTTAAGGTCTGCTTTGTGTTCACGAATGCGGTCTGAGACATGGCGTTTGGTTTCTCGAATGTAACTACTACCACAGAGGCAACTTAGTTTGCAGACACCAGGGTACTGTATGTATAATTGTTTTAACGACTGAGAACCAAACGGGTGCAAGGCTGCAGTGAATGTTAGGAACCACTGCTTTAGTGGAACCTCACGTCAGAGACTTCAAGATAGAAATTAATTGCTCGTCCCCGCCAATGCTGGTTTAAGGGCTTATACGAGAGCTCTAGAAGATATTTGGCCTACTCTTCCACGCTGACCAAGACCTCTTGGAAGGGAGGTGGGCATACCCACAACTCGCCCCAGGAGACGGAGTTAAAACGGCAACCTCTGGATCGTGAGGGGAGTGTGCTAACCTTAATACCACGGCAGCCCCGGTGTGTGTATAAGTCTAGTATGTATGCGAGTGTGTATATGCCATTGGTGCTTTCATAATTGCTCGCTAACAGCACTTGCTCCTACAGCCTCTTGAGGCTACACGGGGGATATTTGTGTGTGCGCGTGTACACACACAGCCTCAAATGAGTACTCCCGGAGAGGTGTGTCATAATCAGCACTGGGGAGACAAAGGCGGCCGTGCGTGGTGCTGGCCACCCACCCCCCCCCCCATGTGCCGTGCCGGCCTTCATAGGTGCTACTCGCTAACAGCACTTGCCCCAACAGTCTGTTCAGGCTACCCGGGGGATCTTTGTCTTTGTGCACTGGGGAGACAATGACGGTCGGGATGTGGTGCTGGCCATCCTCCCCCGTCGTGTGCCTTGCTGGCCTTCGTAGGTGCTCACTAACAGCACTTGCCCAGGCAGCCTGGAATGTGTCTATACAGGGACATTGGTACGTATAGTTTGAGCGCACATCTATGTGTCTCTCTAATTTGCGAGTGTATAGGGGTGGTTTCTCGTGTGTGTCTACGTGTGTGCATGTGTCTATATGCAAGTCTATGGACATCTACGGACCCCGCAAGTGTGTGGGGGAGTCAACGGATCGCGATGCAATGACAGCGAGGGCGCGGTACACGGAAGGAAAAACATTATCGGGCGGCAGAGCACCCCCCTCCCTCCCCCTTCGCAAACAGCAGGGGCGCGTTTGGCGTTGAAAAAGTTGACGCAATCGTTGAGCGGTGTAGCGAAACAGGAAAAAGAGGGGCGGGGGCAGGGGGGTTGCGATGTTAATCGCGCAGCCATTGGCTGACAGGGCCACGGCTGGGGGGCGTGCGCGAGTGCGTGCGTGCACGCGCGCACGGGGAGGTGGGCGGAGCCACATCGGTCTAACCCCAAGCCACCAGCCGCCACGCCACGCCTCGGGTTACCAACGGCGGTTCGCGTCGGGGCGTCCGACGTGGAGGCTCTTGCGGAGCCTCCACGTCGTCAACGCTGCAGCCGCAGTGGCACCCGTAGCACAAACGGGGCCACTGTGACCGCAATCTCGCCATGCTGGTGTCGGTGCGTGAAGGCACTACGTGTAGGTGTGCGAGCATAACACAGTACCGCAACAGTGGATTGCACCGCACTACTATTTTTTTTGTTTAACCTATCTGTAACTCAACAATGAGGGTTTTTTTTCCTTCCTTCAATTAATTAGTCTGAGCGAACATATGTTGCAGGACATTTATTTTAATTCGTATTATTTACGCAAGTGCACCGTTTTCAACGTCTTCTAATGCAGCTGTTTTTTTTTTCTAACTTTCATTTCTATTTGGTTCACTTGTTCCACTTATTATTATTATTATTACGCAATTTGCTTTTGTCATTTTCATGACCCGGGTCGCTCGTCCAAACCTGCTTAGCTCCTGGTCTCTCGAGTTCTCACCAGGGAGGTTAAACAAGGTCAACTTGAACCGTTCTCACGTAGTGACGATGTAGCTCCACACGTCAGCCTAGGTGTGTATTGTGGTCACCCCAATCAAACATTATCCAGGCTCAAACCTGTTGTGCTTTCGGCTTCTAACAAGCTCGGGCACATTCCACACGATTCTGTCATCACACTGCAACAACTGCATTGTGTGAAATACAGCCTCTTTAGTTTCCACTTTAGTTTCCCCCCACCCGCCCCCAATGCCATATGTGTTGTAAGCAAACTGTTTTACACGCAACAAGGGGATTTTTGTTTTGTTTGATATTATTCCGGAGGCTGATCAAAGGTCTCGATTGGAGGCCTCCGTGCATTTTAGCGAGCCACCCGAGTTATTCTAGAATTGCTTAAATACACGCGTATATGTGCATGTATAATCAACTGTACGTGGTCAACCTCGCTAATCGGAGGTGCGGGGGAAAGACAACTATGGGTCTGTGTGAGTCTATGGGTCTCTGTGTGAGTGTACAGATCTGTGTGAGTCTATGGGTCTCTGTGCGAGTCTACAGATCTGTGTGAGTCTATGGGTCTCTGTGCGAGTCTATAGATCTGTGCGAGTCTATAGATCTGTGTGAGTGTATAGATCTGTGTGAGTGTATAGATCTGTGTGAGTCTATCGTCTGTGTGAGTCTATAGATCTGTGTGAGTCTATAGATCTGTGCGCGTCTATCGTCTGAGTGTATAGATCTGTGTGAGTGTATAGATCTGTGTGAGTCTATCGTCTGTGTGAGTCTATAGATCTGTGTGAGTCTATAGATCTGTGCGCGTCTATCGTCTGTGTGAGTGTATAGATCTGTGCGAGTCTATCGTCTGTGTGAGTCTATAGATCTGTGCGAGTCTATCGTCTGTGTGAGTCTATAGATCTGTGCGAGTCTATCGTCTGTGTGAGTCTATAGATCTGTGTGAGTCTATCGTCTGTGTGAGTCTATAGATCTGTGCGAGTCTATCGTCTGTGTGAGTCTATAGATCTGTGTGAGTCTATCGTCTGTGTGAGTCTATAGATCTGTGCGAGTCTATCGTCTGTGTGAGTCTATAGATCTGTGCGAGTCTATCGTCTGTGTGAGTGTATAGATCTGTGCGAGTCTATCGTATGTGTGAGTCTATAGATCTGTGCGAGTCTATCGTCTGTGCGAGTGTATAGATCTGTGCGAGTCTATCGTCTGCGTGGGTCTATACATGTATTATATAGAACTTCTTTCACACCGTACGTAGCCAACCGTGCTAATCGGAGGATTGACCATCACACGTCACCGGCAGCGCCCTTCAAAAGATCGCCGTCGGCCTTTAGAATCGATCATTCATCGGCGCCCGAGATGCCTGCGTTCCCGCTCACCAACGGTGAAGGCAAAGCCGCACAGGATGCCCAGTCGCTTGGCGTCGTTCTGCCCATTGCGAGGCGTAAACATCAGCCACATGAGCAAGCCCATGCTCACCAGGGTCATCAAGAAGTTCCCCTGGAGGTCAGTTGCACACAAGTGAACGGGACAAATTAAGTTCCTATACAGTTCTAATTCTAGCAATTTTTTTCAACAGAAGTGACCCGGCATAACAAATGATAGCTCAACAAAGTGGCTTATCATCATGTGGACATTTATAGCGGCCAAACACTGTTAAATGCGTGATGTTGACGCTTAAATGTGGAGGGAAAAACCAGAGGACCTGGCGAAAAATCCATACGACCGCGGGGAGAGAGACACGCAAACTCCGAATATACAGGAGGTGTCAGGGTCTGGATCGAACCAACGAGCTCCAGCGTACCAGGCGAGGGAGTTAACATCTCACATCGCCCCAGTTAATTATTATTAGCGTTTGCACTGCGTGGCGAGCCAATTGAATGTAGACACGGTCATTGCACAATTCAATGTCTTCATCGTAAACGGCGACAATTCAATTCATTTTTTTGTTAATAGTACAATGCAATGTCTTCACTGTCAATAACAAGTCATAGCATAATTCAACATACAGTTAATAATAAAACTCGCTGTACTTCAGAGTAAACAGCAACAGCAGAGTTCAAGGTCTTCACAGTTAATAAAACTCACCGTCTTCACCGCTGGTAGCACAATACAACCTCCACATTTAAACAGCAGAATTCAGAATAAGATTGACAGCAGGGGGGGGGGGGGGGGGTTGGGGCACCTTGTGATAATTTTGATCAATCATTTTTGTATGGCATGAGTCACAACCAAAAAGGCTGCCAATTTTGGCAGAAATATTTTCCGAAAAAAATCCACGGCTGAAGTGCTGAGGATGGGGAAGGAAAAAAATGTAATCACCTTACAGAAATGTTGAGGGAATGGATGAATACGGTGGGATTAGTTCCACCCACACACAACCCCAACCCCCAGGTGGAATCACACCTGTGACCCCATCCCCAACTCCCCGTGGTTACCCATCATCAATCCACTCATCTCATTTCCATCTTCGTTTATGCCACGCATCATCACCACCACCACCTCATTTTACACACATCCCCATCCACTCCGTCTCGTTTCATCTCGCCAACTATCCTTGTACCGTAGTTAGTTCACTGTACAGCGCCTTGGTTGAGGCGCTGTACAAATGTACGGGAAGATAAATGTCACCGGATGCCGCTTATGGTGGGAAAAAAAACCACCACGTCCGTGCCGAATTTTCAAGCGACGTCATTTTTCACGACGCCATACTTTCGCATCAACCCGAAAGAAAAAAAAAAGTTCACGCATCATCCAAAACTTGCGATCGAAGCCCCATTTGCGAAACTTTTCGGGCAAGTCCGGAACAACTTCCCTCGTTCGCGCGCAAAAAGTAACCGTCGGAACAAAAATTCACGGAGCACGCTTAACGGCGGAGAAATCTTGCGACGGCTTCCGCCACGCAAGGAAACGGTTGGATGTAAAAAACATAACTTCGTGCTGCAACAAGCGGTGCCAATTCCTCCAAACGAGATCAACAGGATGACACCGTCAAATGTTTGGTGGTGAACGGCTCTCCCACCGGCATCAGCAGCTACAGCGGCATCAGCGACACCATGCAGGCCCGGCAACAACCAAAGGCGCCTCCCCCCCATCAGATTTAACGAGATCACTCGCCCATAAAACACCAAACAATACAGCGGTGTGAAATGTTTGCATCCTTTCACACGACATCAACAGCACGACACAGCAGTGTTACCATTCTTCTATATCACGACATCACGTAACAGGTTACCCCACTCCCTGCTGCAGGTCTCCCTACCTGCAGGAAGGCCGTGTAGAGGTGGACATAGGCCCCTGCGGCCGCCACCAGCATGCAGATGGCCAGGGTGGCGTAGACATTCTTGAGATGTTGGCGTGTGTCAGGCTCCCTGCCAGGGGGTGGGGGAAATAAAGGGGGAAACAAGGGATCAGAGGCAAGAGAATGAGTGCCATTTAGATAGCTGCTGGGCATCCATGAAAGAAGTGCTTCATAGCTCATCAGATTCCTCCAGTATAAAGAAATTTTCCCATTCCGTCAATTCGTAACGCAGCAGCTGACACGGCGCCATTTGTCTCTTGGTTCTTTGACTATACTGGGCCCAAAAAAATGGCTTTATCAGTAACACCCAGGGTGGCGAATGCCAACATTGATTTTCTTGAATCATGTCCTCTCTCGATCACAAATGTGTGTACGCACTGTCGTAGCTTCTGATGAGAAAAACCTCTCTTAAACAAGGCTGCCATAGTATGCTTGATAGAGAACATTGCCTATTACAAAAAAAAATGATAATAAATACAAAGCATAACAGACAGCATGTACACTAAGTTTTTGCCCCAAGGTTCAGAAGAGGGTTTTTTTGGGGTTAGATCTCGTAAATATAAATGTGTCGTTAAACCAGTCACCACCCGACACAGCCAATCAGTAAAGTTTGTCACGTAAACAAAACGTGGCAATTAGTTACTACTTCAGCACACCCGCGTGTTGAAGAGTAAACCCACAATATTTACCACTGGATAACATTGAAAGCGAAAACCCTCAACGTTAAAATGACTAACCAATGTCTTCAAATGGTGTGGCGGCCCCTCACACTGATGTCTTATTGGCAAAAGTGGCCCCCCTGTGAAAACGAATGAAGACCGCCACAGTTGATACTGCTCATGGTGGACACGTGTCATTTGCCACCCGACGTGGTACCCACCGATTCGCTTGGCTCACAAGCCATCTCCGAGTCCAAGCATGCATCTTTGTCCCATTCTTCAAAATACTCTACATGAGTGAAGAGATTTTTTTTTTCCACCGATGTCATAGCAAGCAAAAGAGTAAGGTCTCTAGAGTACGAGGGGGGGCTCAAGAGTACGCGGATCCGCTCACAAGCGACCGACCCCGATTCACACTTACACTTGTGACTCATAATTCCGCTACAGGTACAGGGCAGGAAACGAGTTAAGTCACCCCCCCCCCTCCCCGCCATCACGCGAACGTGGATTTGAGGGCTTGTAATGGTATCGTCCGCGCAAGGAACGAGTCCAAAACAATGTCTGGTGTTCTAATCTAGTGTTAATAATATAGAGGGTTAATAATAATCTTGTGTTAATAATAATCCTGTGTTAATAAGTGTCAATAATAATCTAGTGTTCGCTATCCGACCTGGATGCTGCAGATGATTAGTGAATCATTTACTGTACATTGCTGTACTTGATGAAATACTAGCTTTACTACCCGGCTTCGCCCAGGACTTGGATTCACCACGCCCGGCCGCCTTTGTCTCCCCAGTGGCGATGTTCACACCACACCAGTCACTCGTTTGAGGCTGAGTCGACCTAGGGGATGCCCAGGACCAGTTCAAATAATCGTCACGGGTGGTGGCCGTGAGCGGGAATCGAATTCGGGTCGCCGGGTTCGTAGCGCAGCGCGCCAACCACTACACTACCGCTCCCCCCACACATACACGCGCTTGCTGCAGACACACCACACAACTTTCAGGGTGCGTACGGCAGTAAACGACTCAAATAATAAAGCAATGCTGTGCAAAGAACGCCTTAGACCTACAACACATTTGTATGGCACTTTACTCGCGGAGGGTTGGGGGGGGGGGATGCGTGACGTCAGCAGGCACACTGCGTAACGCTTCCGCGGGTCACATGACCGATGTGACGTCCCAGCTCACTTTCCGTGCAAAATATATGCATTGCGCACGCACCCCCCACCCCCCCCCCAAAAAAAATACAAATCTATTTTTATACTTTTTGCATGGTGTGCAGTCTGGAAACTACCCACATGCCAAATTTCAAGTTTGTTGCATGTCGGGAAGTATGCTAAACATTTCGAACAGACACACACACATTCACAAATTTCCCTTTTCTATATATAGATTCATGTACATTTATATACATGTTATATACACTCTTACATTGTATATACAGTGAGGGAAAAAAAAAGTATTTGATCCCCTGCTGATTTTGTACGTTTGCCCACTAACAAAGAAATGATCAGTCTATAATTTTAATGGTAGGTTTATTTGAACAGTGAGAGACAGAATAACAAAAAAATCCAGAAAAACGCATGTCAAAAATTTTATAAATTGATTTGCATTTTAATGATGGAAATAAGTATTTGACCCCTCTGCAAAACATGACTTAGTACTTGGTTGCAAAACCCTTGTTGGCAATCACAGAGATCAGATGTTTCTTGTAGTTGGCCACAAGGTTTGCACACATCTCAGGAGGGATTTTGTCCCACTCCTCTTTGCAGATCTTCTCCAAGTCATTAAGGTTTTGAGGCTGACGTTTGGCAACTCGAATCTTCAGCTCCCTCCACAGATTTTCTATGGGATTAAGGTCTGGAGACTGGCTAGGCCACTCCAGGACCTTAATGTGTTTCTTCTTGAGCCACTCCTTTGTTGCCTTGGCCGTGTGTTTTGGGTCATTGTCATGCTGGAATACCCATCCACGACCCATTTTCAATGCTCTGGCTGAGGGAAGGAGGTTCTCACCCAAGATTTGACGGTACATGGCCCCGTCCATCGTCCCTTTGATGCGGTGAAGTTGTCCTGTCCCCTTAGCACAAAAACACCCCCAAAGCATAATGTTTCCACCTCCATGTTTGACGGTGGGGATGGTGTTCTTGGGGTCATAGGCAGCATTCCTCCTCCTCCAAACACGGCGAGTTGAGTTGATGCCAGAGCTCCATTTTGGTCTCATCTGACCACAACACTTTCACCCAGTTGTCCTCTGAATCATTCACATGTTCATTGGCAAACTTTAGATGGGCATATATATGTGCTTTCTTGAGCAGGGGGACCTTGCGGGCGCTGCAGGATTTCAGTCCTTCACGGCGTAGTGTGTTACCAATTGTTTTCTTGGTGACTATGGTCCCAGCTGCCTTGAGATCATTGACAAGATCCTCCCATGTAGTTCTGGGCTGATTCCTCACCGTTCTCATGATCATTGCAACTCCACGAGGTGAGATCTTGCATGGAGCCCCAGGCCGAAGGAGATTGACAGTTCTTTGGTGTTTCTTCCATTTGCGAATAATCGCACCAACTGTTGTCACCTTCTCACCAAGCTGCTTGGCAATGGTCTTGTAGCCCATTCCAGCCTTGTGTAGGTCTACAATCTTGTCCCTGACATCTTTGGAGAGCTCTTTGGTCTTGGCCATGGTGAATAGTTTGGAATCTGATTGATTGCTTCTGTGGACAGGTCTTTTATACAGGTAACAAGCTGAGATAAGGAGCACTCCCTTTAAGAGTGTGCTCCTAATCTCAGCTCGTTTCCTGTATAAAAGACACCTGGGAGCCAGAAATCTTTCTGATTGAGAGGGGGTCAAATACTTATTTCCCTCATTAAACTGCAAATCAATTTATAACATTTTTGACATGCGTTTTTCTGGATTTTTGTTGTTGTTATTCTATCTCTCATTGTTCAAATAAACCTACCATTAAAATTATAGACTGACCATTTCTTTGTCAGTGGGCAAACATAAAAAATCAGCAGGGGATCAAATACTTTTTTCCCTCACTGTATACACTCATATAGTATATAGCATATAGTTTATACAGTAGTATATATACATTATATACTACACGCGTATAGGCGAACCCCGACTTGCACGAATTCCAGCTAACGCGGGGTACATGGAACCTAACCCCCGCCTACTCTGAGACCTTGCTGTACAATCTTAAAGAATGAGTGTGAAGTTGTAAAATGGAGTAAAAAAAAAACAAGACCCGTGCCTCAACATGTAGTAGAGAAGGTAGCAGGGAGGTCTAGTCAGGGAGCCTTTCTAAACTAATAAACAATTTTTACTTTACCAAGGCCCACCGAGCTATACAGCTCTTTTTCAGAAGCGACCTGGCCATTAACAAATGATAGCTCAAAGTGGCTTATCATCATGTAGAAATTCATTGCCAAATACTCCAAAGGTGTGATGTTGATTCGAAATGTGGAGGAAAATCAGAGGACACGGAGAAAAATCCACGCGACCACGGGGAGAACACGCAAACTCCAAATATACAGCTGGCATCACAGGGTCGGGATCGAACCGATAAAACTCTGTATACCAGGTGAGGTAGTTAACATCTCGCCACCGTGGTGCCCTTTTCAAAGAGATATCAGCAGAGTATGGTGATGATGATGATCATCAGCCATTCCCTAGCCACTGCCTGATGAAGGCCTCCATATACCATCATCTCTCATCGTCCAGTGATGTTACCACGCAGTTCACTCCTGCATCTCCATGGTGGTCATCCTCTTGCTCACGAATGAGGAACCATGCTGTTCGCCTTTTGGCGTTCTCTGGTCGAGACTATGCCCGAAAGAAGGCTGTCATTGGTGTAGGCCAATCAGTTTCAAGGACAATGCCCATATATTATCAGGGCATGTTTTGTTTGCATGTTCACCACAAGGTACGTGTGGTTAATGCAGACATGATTCCTTGCAAAAAAAGGTTTCTATGTGGTGTTTGAACACCTATTTGGTTGCCAGAAAGGGTAAAACCTATTCGTATTTTTTCATGAAATGTTACATATCGAACAATTGTTTGTGTTATTTCACGAAATGTGTTGAGGTTATTTTTCACTCTGTGGGTGGGGTGGGGGGGGCGCTCTAACGGAACTATTTAGACAATGTCGCGCACACACACGGGCGGCGGAGCTGTGTTTGCGAAAAACCTTGATCTTATCACGGCACTGTACCGCAAGACCTCAAGGTCTCAAAAAGGACGTGCAAAGTCCGCAGTACCAGCAAAATCAAAACGTTCGAAAGTTGATGGATGTTTTGTCACATTTAGAAGGACAAATGCCCATTGTTTTTGTGCTTTTTTTTTAATTGAACAAGAGCCCATTACAAAGCACGAGCGACAGATATTCCACGGACGAGCCCGAGGCCTGGCGCCCGTACAAATGCCAATTTTTTTTTTATGTTTTATAAAACGAGGTCAAAATGTTTTGCGATGGCATCAATCCAAACTAACCCGATGGGGGTTTCGATTTAAACAAATCGTGGACGCCGATTACTAAATTACATTTTTGTCATTGCGATGGGCCAATTGGCATCCCTGAGCCGCCAACAGCTGCATTATGGATGATGGGCTCATTTAGTTATTGGCATAGGAAAGAAGACGAAGTCATAGGCATAGTAGTAACTATAAAGTCGAAGTGATCTCCCGTTCAAATGAGAATTTAGGCTTCGCTCATTTCTTGTTTACAGCCCTAAGCTGTAGCATTTGCACATTCCTATGATGGGCGGCAGGTCCATACAGTCCAACACACTGTTCCTTTTACGTACAAAGGTGAATCCATTTAATAAGACTTCTGATGGATGTTAATTATTGCTATTATCACGCTCGTTTAACCAGGAGACAGAGGCTCACCAAGTCTCAGGACTATTTTCAGGAGGGCTCCTGCAACTTTCGCCGTCCATATTACAATCGGGTAAGGGGGGTAACATTTTCAAAGCTGGCAACATTGCACTCCATATTAGTTTTTTTGGGTTAGAGTTCTCAAATATCAGTGTCGTTAAACCCGGTCGATTAGTAAAGATTTGCCACGTAAACAAAAAGTGCCAATTAGTTACTACTGGTAACCAATCGCTGGCAATTACAACCAGCTTCATCAGGAAATGTTGCCTGGTTAAGCTGGTTGTAATCACCAGCAAAACATGGTACTCTATAAATGTTGTGAGTTTACAATTCAGCGGTGTGGTGAAGTACTGTAGTAACCAATTGGCACGTTTTGTTTACCTGAGAAACCTTACCAATTTGCTGTGTCGGGTGGTGGCAGGTTTGTAGACATTTATATTTATGCGACCTAACCAAAAAAAAGCATTTTTATGGATATTGGTCGCGAAAGCCTACAAATATGCGTTAAGTTGCACTCTTGACACCGGCACTACCTCTGGAAAGTGATGTCGGCTGATCTTGAACATCCACTATATCTTCGAGTCAACCACGAACCAGAATAGGAACTCACCACCTACCGATTGCAAGCCACCACTGTTCCATCTCGACCAAAACCTCCTGGACATCCGTGATGAAAAGAGCTTCACAGCTCATCGGATTCCTCCAATATAAATACACACTCCCCATTCCCATTTCACACCACGTCCAAATATTAAACAAAAACTGGAAAACTGTAGTGTCCATTACATGACATTCCAGCTGCCATGAACTTATTTGCAGAAGTACACCCTTTCAAACTGAAACTGGCCCCAACATCACGCTTCGTGGCAAATGGAGCCACGTTAATGCTGGACGCCAGTGTTGGCGGGTTCACCAACTCCCCGAGGGGATGTTAACTTAAAAGGTGAAATCGTTTATTACTTGTACTTAATCGCGGCGTGAATGGGCTCAATGGCTCAGCTTTGCATATGGGGGGGGGGGGAAAGGGAAACACTACACAGAAGTGATTATAACGGGAGTCCTGTTCACGTGGTGTCGTTTCTATCCATTAAAAACTGGCCAGGTTGGTCTCAGTGGCAGAGCGGGCGGCTCGCAATTGCGAGTTCATAATCCTGGTGCGGGGTTGACTCAAGCCCATCATATATCTCTGCAGGGTTAGGTTCTATAAAATGGATTTGCTGTACTGCATTATGGGAGAAGCGAAAAGTGGTTTGGAATGTGGAATTTCCACCACTGGCTTTGGTGGGGTCGTAAAGAGATGAGCACCACCTCAATTGTTCATTTTAGCAGGAAATCACTTTGGCTTGAGTACAGAATCTTTATTTAAACTGGAGGAATCCGATGAGCTATAAAGCTCTTTTTCACAGATGTCCAGTAGGGGCAGGGGGGTCATAACGTTACAAAAACAATAACAAAACACTTTCGGAGTGCAAAGTATAGGAAAGGTAAACAAATCGCTTAAAAAATACAAATGAACTATTTTTTATCTTACCAGATAAAGCACAGAGGTACTAACTTATTTTTAAGAAGGGACCTGGCCACAAATGATAGCTCAATAAAACGACTTTTCACGTGGAAATGTAAAGCATCCAAATACCCTAAACGCGTGTTGTTGATTCAAAATGTAGAGGGGAAAACCGAAGGACCTGGAGAAAAATCCACGCAACCACAGGGAGACAGAGAGAGACACGCAAACTCCAAATATACAGCAAATATATAGCAAGTGTCAGGGTCAGAATCGAACCCAGGATCTCCTGCATGCCAGGCAACGTAGATAACATCTCCCTAGCCACTGTGGTGAGGGTGCTGAGTGAGGAGTCGAGCGGGAAGCTTGACAGCCGGTAAAGGTGGCGAAATTGAGGTCGATGAGGGTAGAATGGCAGTGGAGGCGAGGGTCGGTGACATCAAGGTTTTGGGGAGGGCAAAAGGTTAAGTATGAGCTCAACAGGCATGTGAACGCTGTGAGGGTTGGTGGTGGGTGGGTTGAAGGAAATAAGTGACAGCAGCTGCGTGTGAAGAAGATGGGCGCGTTTAAGGAAATCAAGGAGGTACACGGGGAGCTGGGTTTCATTTTCCACCCACGAATATCGTTTTTCCAGGCCCAATGGTAGATTGGTGTTACCGTAAGTGTCATACCACAACTTGCATGCTACAACGGGGGGGGGGCGCCACGGTGACGATGTGTCAACTGGTATACAGGAGGTCGCGACCCCGACACCTTCTGTATATTTTGAGTTTGCGCGTCTCTCTCCCTGCACTCGCGTGGATTTTTCTTCGGGCTCTTTCGGATTTCCCCATCCCCCCCACCCCTCCACATTTAGAATCAACAGCACGCGTTGAAGAGTATTTGGCTGCTTTACATTTCCACATGTTAAGCCCCTTTTGCTGAGCTATCATGGGATATCCAGGTCGCTTCTGAACAAGAGCTACATTATATAGCAGCTCAGTGGGCCTTACCTGGTAAAATAAAAAATAGATATAGTATTTTGATTTAAAGCTTTCGTGACTGCAGTAATTCATATTCTTAGCTCTTTCGGTAAAGTCACGTTGAAGGGAAATAATAAAATAATAAAAATATATATCAAACAATAAAAATTCTCACGACGTTTCAACCATAACACACCTGATGACGACCGTTTGTGTTATGGTCGAGACGTCGTGAGAATTTTTATTGTTTTATATATATTTTATTATTTCCCTTCAACGTGACTTTACCGAAAGAGCTAAGAATATAGATATAATGTTAAAGTTCGTTCGCACCATACGTGCTAATCGGAGGTGCGGGGGAATGACAACAAACTAAAACACACAAAAAGCAGTTCTAAACATTAAAAAGGCAGATAACTGAGCTGAAGGCAGTATTGCAATGTGGCAATTATAATAAAGTTGTGAACGAGATAGAAATGTATGAAGTGGGTTTGCAAATGTCGTTATCCCAAGGCTATAGAAGGGTGCGTGGCAATGAAGTGGTGGCGATGGTGAGAGATGGTCGTGGTTGGTTGTATGTCGAACTTCTTTTGCACCGTACGTAGCCAAACTGGTGTGCAGATTGCATACCGTGTAAACCCATACGCTTTACCAGTATTCTTGTACAGGGAAATCGAGTACTCAGGTCCATACGGCGTACAGCCGTTTCAATACTAGACTTTGTAGGATGAACGTTGAGATTTAAAAGGGCACGGGGTGATCATTAAGGTCTGAATTGGTCAGTAATAAGGTAGGGCACATATAAGGGGTTGCCAGGTATGCACTATAAACTACACACCTGTCAACCCATACAGTTTACCCTGTATTCTTGAACAACGAAATTGAGTTTTTAGGTCCATACGGTGGTACAGCCATTTCAATACGGGCAACAAAAATAGTTTTTTTTTGCCTATTTATGTTTCTCCCTTGTGATGGGACTTTGTAGGATGAACGTTGAGATTTATAAGGGGGCACGGGGTGACCAATAATGTCTGAATTGGTCAGTAATAAGGTAGGACACTGATAAGGGGTTGACAGGTATGGGATTTTAACACGATTGCTACTCAGACACTCCAAAGCAGCAGTGGAAGAGTGATGTGCACGGCGGGGGTTGAGCATCTACAATTGCTGTGCTCAGAAGTCGGCGTGTAACAGGAGTGTGATGGTATGATGCCGACGATGATGATGATGACGGTTGTGAGGTGACGATGCCCCCCCAAAAGCAAACGAGGGAAGACAAAGACGGTCCCGGGGAAACGCCTCACAGGCAGCTGAAGTCGAAAATGGTGCGCGCGTTGAAGCGCCGATCTCCCAACAAGGTTTCCATGGCGTGTTTTTCCTGAGGCAAAAACAACAACAAACCACCACCATTAAAACCAACAACAACAAACGAGACCTCCATTATCCACTTGCTGGCAATGGCCGCCGACGGGAGGGGCGGCGTTACCATTGCCCAACCAACGATTTTTTAAAGAAAAAAAATATTAACAAAACGTAAAACCTTTCAAACACCGCGCATTAAGCAATTTGTACATTTAACGATCGTTTAACTGGGGACGCGCGTTGCACTGCTCCATCTGTTAATGTCATTCGCGTTCTAAATGCGAATCAATAATTTAACGAACGGCCAACAAGGCCTCAGACAGAGCGCGCTCGTCGCCTGAACAGCGGCCCATCTATGACGCAATTAACAATCTCCTTTAACTCGAAACAAAACCACGGCAACAATAACGACGCTTGTAATGCGTTTAAGGACAGATTGTTGTTCGCTTTATTGTCACCTGTAATCGAGGGGGGGGGGGGGGTCGTTTAAAGCACTTGAATCTTTCGGTCGAATCCAGACGCCGTGAAGAAGTCGACTCAAGCTTAACCCGACACAGACAGAGATTATAGCACGGAGCGAGTGACGTAGGTTTATGAAGCGGGCCCCGCCCCTTGCCCCGCCCCTCACCCCACCAACCCCGCCCCCTCCACCTCAAAACCCCGCCCCTCAGCCGACAACCCCGCCCCTCGACATCAAAATTTCCGCCCCTCGCCCCCCAACCCGGGCTCCTCCGACTCCGCCCCTCGCACCTACAACCCCGCCCCTCACCCTCAAACCCCGCCCTTCACCCGCCAACCCCGCCCCACTATTTCAAGACCCCTCCCCTCATCCTCCAACCCCAGCCTCCTTCGACTCCGCCCCTCCACCACAAACCCCGCCTCCTATTTAACCCAGCCCCCTTCACCTTCCAACCCCGCCCCTCCCCATAAACCCCGCCCCTCTCCATCCCCCCCCCAAATGCCCCCGCCCCCTCCTATCATCCGACAGTCGTGACGTCTCGCGCTGGCACGTTTGAGTCACGTGGTTAACGCTAGTTGACGGTGTGGGGGCGGGCGGGTGAAGGAGCGGTGGTGCAGCGGTTAGCGCGCTGTTGCGCTCCGAGAACCCTTGCGACCCGAGTTCGATTCCCCGCTCGAGGTCACCAAGACCGGTGGCGATTATCTTGAACCCGGTCCTGGTGGTCTGTCCCAAAGTCGACTCAGCCTCAAAACGAGTACCCGGTGCGGTGTGTAATAAACATCGCCACTGGGGAGACAAAGGCGGCCGGGCGTGGATGCTGGCTCGCTAACAGCACTTGCCCCAGCAGTCGGCTAAGGCTACACGGGGGATCTTTGTCTTTGGAGTGGGCAAGAGCGAGCCCCGCCCCTCGGCCCCCCCGCACGTAACCAAACAACCAACCACGAATAGCGCGCTGACGTCACCACGTCCTACGCGTAACGTCGCGCAACGGTTCTCTCAGGTGCACGTGACCAGGCCAGGCTGCGCGATGACGTCACAATTAAATTTCCGAGTTCAGCACACAGGACGGTGTTTATGCTGTACTGGAGGAGAAATCGGATGAGGTGCCGTCCATAAATGACGTCACGCGATTTTGGAGGATTTTGACCCCCCGTCCGTCCGTCACACGGCGTCACTAAAAGTCAGACCCCCCCCCTCAAATATGACGTCACAAAGCTCTGCACCCCCCCCAAATAAAACATGCTTCAAATCGCTTTAAACTATTGTCATTGTAGTGCGTATTTAATGTGGCGCTGCACTCTGATGTTGTAGGAGAAAACATTTATTAAAAAGTCTATTTGATTAAGTAGAACGTGTTGTCTATATTTATTTAAAGTTGCGCATTTTGATGTGACGTCACATTTCTCACCCCCCCCCCCATCATCATTATATCGCCTTTGCCAGTACCAAAATATAATAAAAGGGGTTTCCCATATTATTGGTTCTTTCGGTAAAGTCACGTTGAAGGGAAACAATAAAATAATAATAATAATATATAACAATAAAATTCCCACGACGTTTCGACTGTAACACAAACAGTCATCATCAGGTGTGAAAACCAACGGCAAGAAACACACCTGATGATGACTGTTTGTGTTACAGTCGAAACGTCGTGAGAATTTTATTGTCTTATATATTATTATTATTAATTTATTGTTTCCCTTCAACGTGACTTTACCGAAAGAACCAAGAATATGAATCACTGCAGTCACGAAAGCTTTAAATAAAGAAATAAAAAAATATTGTTTTATATTTTTAATCCCTGCAGTCACGAAAGCTTTAAATCAGGGTTTTTCCCCTTGTTTCTGCCAACAAAACACGTCACACATCTTCTTAGTTTTTTCGGTAAAGTCACGTTGAAGAGAAACAACAAAATAACAAAATATATATAAAACAATAAAAATTCTCACGACGTTTCGACCATAACTCAAACGGTCATCATCAGGTGTGTCGGTTTGCATAAATTTATTTTGAAAACGGCATATTTATTTTATTTATTTATATATATAAAAAATTAACGTTTGCGTCACGCGCAACGATTGGCAGTTTACCCAGGACTAGTCCATCTATTTTTTTAAAAGAGGAGGGGGGAGACGAAATTTGTTTTTATGTATGCTGTCTGAAAGCCACTGTAAGCGTGAACAATCAATCAAGAACTGAAATGATTTATCAAATCTTTCCAATGATTGCTAAGATAGAATCCATCTTCTCGGTTGAAATTGTCTCTGTGCTTGTATATGTGGATAGCCTCATGAACGAATCTCTCATGGAAGCCAGATGGCTTACAAAGAACCTCCGTCTTGGAAAAGTCAATGGCATGTGAGCCTACTGAATTAGAACAATGATCTGCTACGGCCGAGGTGTTGGTCCTACCGTGTTTAAGGTCTGCTTTATGTTCACGAATGCGGTCCGAGATATGGCGTTTGGTTTCTCCAATGTAACTACTACCACAGAGGCAACTTAGTTTGTAGACACCAGGGTATTGTATGTCCGGAATCACATCTTTTACAGACGGAACCAGATCACGGATTTTATGTAATGTGTTGAAACGGACCTGGATCTTGTGTTTATTCAAGATTTTGGAGATCTTTTTTGTGATCCCAGCAATGTAGGGTAAAGTGATGGTTTTGAAAGGCTCCTCAAGAGGGTTCTTCTTCATGGTTTGAGTGATAGCTTTGCGGATTGTATAGTCGGAGTAACCATTAGCCCTAAGAGCTTGGTGTACGTGCTTGAGTTCACTGCTTATGTGTTCCTGGTCGGATATGCATTGGGCTCTATGATACAGAGTCTTGATGAGAGAATTCTTCTGTGATGGATGGTGGTGGGAATCCGGTTTCAGATAAGCATCCGTATGGGTAGCTTTCCTGTAGACAGAGTGGCTCATTGAACCATCAGGTCTCTTTTTAATTAGGACATCCAAAAAAGGTATCTTGCCATCTATTTCGACTTCCATGGTAAATCTGATGGCTGGGTGTATGGAATTGATGTGGTCGAAGAATTGGTCTAGAGCAGGCCGGCCATGTGGCCAGATGACAAAAGTGTCATCCACGTACAACAAGGCCGCTTGTGTTGTGGCCGAAACGTCGTGAGAATATTATTTTATCAATTTATTATTTTATTCTCATTCTACGTGACTTTACCGAAAGAACCAAAGAAGAAGTATAGGAAAGGTAAACAAATGGCGTACAACAAAAATAATTACATTTTTATTCTTGGTCCTTTCGGATAAAGTCACGTAGAAGGGGGATAATACAACAAATAAAAAATCAAACAATAAAATTCTCACGACGTTTCGATGAAATTTTTGAAGAAAAAAAACATTATTGCTGTGGTTTTCACACCTGATGATGATTGCTTGTGTTGCATACGAAACGTCGTGAGAATTTAATTGTTTTATTTTCATTATTTTATTATTTCCCTTCTACGTGACTTTATAGAAAGAACCAAGAATATGGAATACCTACAGTCGCGAAAGCTTTAAAACTAAATTTTACATTACATTTTTTTCAATCTTACCAGGTGAGGCGGACTGAGCTATTCCCCTATTTTTCCAGAAGCTACCTGGCCACAAATGATAGCTCAACGTAGTGCTTAAGGGGCCGTCCATAAATGACGTCACGCACCTAGGGGGGGGGGAGGTCAGACATTTGTGACGATGTGTGACGAGGGGGGGGGGGGGGTTGAGAAATGTGACGTCACATCAAAATGCGCAACTTTAAATAAATATTGACAACACGTTCTACTTAATTAAATAGACTTTTTAATAAATGTTTTCTCCTGCAACATCAGAGTGCAGCGCCACATTAAATACGCACTACAATGACAATAGTTTAAAGCCATTTGAAGCATGTTTTATATATATATTTTTTGGGGGGGCAGAGCTTTGTGACGTCATATTTGAGGGGGGGTCTGACTTTTTGTGACGCCGTGTGACGAGGGGGGGGGGGGTAAAAAATTGTCCAAAATCGCGTGACGTCATTTATGGACGGCCCCCAATCACGTGGCAATTTATAACAGCCAAATGCTCCACTGTCACCTAAATTAACGTTTCTAATGACGTCACGCTCATATTTCCCAATGTGGATAAGCGCTACTGCGTGAGTAATGACGTAACGCTAACATTTATCAGCGTATATAAAGCGCAGCTGAGTGACTAACTACGTCACGCTCACATTTCCCAGTGTGGATAAACGCCAACTCCTGCCCATGGGAAACTTGACTTCTATGGTAAACTGACTTCCATGGTAAACTGGACTCTCATGGTAAACTGACTCTCATAGTAAACTGACTCTCATGGTAAACTGACAACCCATGGTAAACTGACTCCCATAGTGAACTGACTCTCATGGTGAACTGACTCTCATGGTAAACTGACTCTCATGGTAAACTGACTCTCATGGAAAACTGGCTCTCATGGTAAACTGAACTTCCATGGTAAACTGGACTTCCATGGTAAACTGACTCTTATGGTGAACTGACTCTCATGGTAAACTGACTCCCATGGTAAACTGACTCTCATGGTAAACTGACTCTCATGGTATACTGACTTCCATGGTAAACTGGACTTCCATGGTAAACTGACTCTCATGGTAAACTGGACTCTCATGGTAAACTGACTCTCATGGTAAACTGACTCTCATGGTAATCTAGACTTCCATGGTAAACTGACACTCATGGTAAACTGACTCTCATGTTAAACTGACTCTCATGGTAAACTGACTCTCTTGGTAAACTGACTCTCATGGTAAACTGACTCCCATGGTAAACTGACTCCCATGGTAAACTGACTCCCATGGTAAACTGACTCTCATGGTAAACTGACTCCCATTTTAAACTGACTCTCATGGTAAACTGACTCTCATGGTAAACTGACTCCCATTTTAAACTGACTCCCATGGTAAACTGACTCTCATGGTAAACTGACTCTCATGGTAAACTGGACTTCCATGGTAAACTGACTCTCATGGTAAACTGAACTTCCATGGTAAACTGGACTTCCATGGTAAACTGACTCTCATGGTGAACTGACTCTCATGGTAAACTGACTCCCATGGTAAACTGACTCTCATGGTAAACTGACTCTCATGGTAAACTGACTCCCATGGTAAACTGGACTCTCATGGTGAACTGGACTCTCATGGTGAACTGGACTCTCATGGTAAACTGGACTCTCATGGTGAACTGGACTCTCATGGTGAACTGGACTCTCATGGTGAACTGACTCCCATGGTAAACTGGACTCTCATGGTGAACTGGACTCTCATGGTGAACTGGACTCTCATGGTGAACTGACTCTCATGGTAAACTGACTCCCATGGTGAACTGGACTCTCATGGTGAACTAGACTCTCCCCCCCCCCCCCGGCTAAGGAGGCCCCTCGCCAGCTCACGCTGTGTTAACGTGTGGACTCAGCATCAGCCCCAACTATTGAATTACTTTTGTGACATTGTTTTGATAGCTTTATTTTGGTGATTTCGAAAACATATGGTTTTAGAAGCCACGTCTCTTGCGGAAGTGCGGAGTTGGCCTGATAACTTTAATCTAAATTGTCTCATGGTTGTTATTGTTTGACTTGCATCACACTGAATTTTGATTTAAAGCTTTCGTGACTGCAGGGATTAATATTCTTGGTTCTTTCGGTAAAGTCACCACGTAGAAGGGAAACAATAAAATAATAAAAAATATATAAAACAATACAATTCTCACGACGTTTCGACTGCAACACAAGCAATCATCATCGGGTGTGAAAACCACAGCAAGAACATTTGCAAGCCATCTGGCTACCATGAGAGATTCGTTCATGAGGCTATCCACATATACAAACACAGAGACAATTTCAACCGAGAAGATGGATTCCAGTTTAACAATCATTGGAAGGATTTGATAAACCATTTCTGTTTCGATTTAAAGCTTTCGTGACTGCAAGGATTCATCTTCTTTGGTTCTTTCGGTAAAGTCACGTAGAATGAGAATAAAATAATAAATTGATAAAATAAAATAACACAATAATATTCTCAGCGCTGTCCTCCAGACAGTCTCGTCCCTTCACCTGATGAAGGCAGATTGTGTTGTGGCCGAAACGTCGTGAGAATTTTATTGTGTTATTTTATTTTATCAATTTATTATTTGATTCTCATTCTACGTGACTTTACCAAAAGAACCAAAGAAGATGAAACCATTTCTGGTCTTGATTGTTCACGCTTACGGTGGCTTTCAGACCGCATCCATTATTTTCGTCTCCCCCCTCCTCTTTTCCGAACATAGATGGACTCGTCCATCTGAACAAACTGTCAAATCGCTCTTTGTGGTGCTAACGTTAAAAAAAAACGCCACTTTTTTCAAAATTTCTTGCTGTGGTTTTCACACCTGATGATGATTGCTTCTTGTGTTGCAGTCGAAACGTCGTGAGAATTTCATTGTTTATAATTTTTATTATTTTATCGTTTCCCTTCTACGTGGCGACTTTACCGAAAGAGCCAAGAATTTGCATCACACTGGTTTATCCCAGGATGATTATGTTGCGCGTCGTCGCCTTAAGATGCTTCTCTGTTCATGTTTTTTTTGTTTGTTGCGGTTGCGCCCGACTCAAGAGCCGCATGGCTCACAGGGCTCTATACCTAATAAATGAAACTTTAACGAAATAAATTAAACTTGAAGTGCCCGCCGGCCTGTACGTGGCTGTGACGGTGCAGTACACACGCGGTAGTCGCCAGGGGGCGCGATTCACGTGGCGCAGTGTAGACGCACTCGGGCTGAACGATTTTGGGGGAAAAAATGTTTGGGCTTTAAAACTTTCGTGACTGCAGGAATTCACCTTCTTGGTTCTTGCTGTGAAGTCACGTAGGTAGAAAATAAAATAAATAGTTAAATAAAAAACAATAAAAAATAAAAGCCAAAAACCCACGACGTTTCGATCGCAACGCAAGCGGTCTTCATTAAGCGTGGGCTGTTTGCTTTAATCTTCAATGAATTTATAATTAAAACATTTTTTTCTTCTATCTACCTACGTGAACCAAGAATATGATTTGGGGAAAATATCTAATTGCGATTTTTCTCACATTGCGATTGCGACTTGATTCGCGATTACATTTTTAAAAGTCAAGCTTTAGTTCAATATTCACTGACATAGACTTAAAACACGTGATGGAGCATTACCACGTGATACCATCACAATATGAACTGCTCGATATATTCTAATGCAAGGATGAGAACTGAAAATGTATTAATTGCTTCCAACATGTATTTATTAAAATGTTTTAAAAGAAATAGAACATTCAAACATAAAAAAAAAATGTTAAGCTAAATAAATAAAGTTAGAATAATAAAATAATAAAACAATACCAATAAGAAAGTAATATGACTTTTCAAATCGCAAAAAAATCGCAGCCTTTGCAATTTGCTATACCGCATTGTTTCAAATTGCGATTTCGATTTGAAATCGATTAATCGTTTAGCCCGACTACGCACGTGGCTCTGCCTGTGACCCAGCAGCGCTGTGGAGGCAGCAGTGGGTTGGTGGATCACACAAAGATGGGCTGATAAACTCCCTTCCCCGTGGGCGTCGAGGAAGAGGAGGAAGAGGAGGTGCCGTACCCTGGCTCGCTAGAACACGGCGGTACAACAAAGCGTGGACTGATCTCCATCTGTTCCAACTCCTCCATCTGTTCCAACTCACTTTCCCGTGGGCGTAGAGGAGAAGGTGCCGTAACCCTGGGTCACCAGGAGATGGTGGTACAGCAAAGTGTGGACTAATCTCCATCTGTTACAACTCCTCCATCTGTTCCAACTCACTTTCCCGTGGGCGTAGAGGAGGAGGTACCGTAACCCTGCGTCACCAGGAGATGGTGGTACAACAAAGCGTGGACTAATCTCCATCTGTTCCAACTCCTCCATCTGTTCCAACTCACTTTCCCGTGGGCGTAGAGGAGGAGGTGCCGTAACCCTGGGTCACCAGGAGATGGTGGTACAGCAAAGCGTGGACTAATCTCCATCTGTTACAACTCCTCCATCTGTTCCAACTCACTTTCCCGAGGGCGTAGAGGAGGAGGTGCGTTGATTCTAATTGAGGAGGGCGAGAAATCCGGAGGAACCCGGAGAATAATCCACGTGGCGAGAGAGAGAGAGAGACACGCAAACTCCAAATATACAGCAGCATGCGTCAGGGTCGGGATCGAACCCCCGGTCTTCTATGTACCAGACGAGGTAGTTAACATCTCATAGCCACCGTGATGATGATGAGAGAGAGAGAGACGCAAACTCCAAATATACAGCAGGCGCCAGGGTCGGGATCGGGATCGAACCCGCGGTCTTCTGTGTACAAGGCGAGGTAGTTAACATCTCATAGCCACCGTGATGATGATGATGATGAGACACACACAAACTCCAAATATACAGCAGGCGCCAGGGTCGGGATCGAACCCGCGGTCTTCTGTGTACCAGGCGAGGTAGTTAACATCTCATAGCCACCGTGATGATGATGATGAGACACACACAAACTCCAAATATACAGCAGCAGGCGCCAGGGTCGGGATCGAACCCGCGGTCTTCTGTGTACCAGGCGAGGGAGTTAACATCTCGTTGGGCACGGGACGATGCCCAAGCTTGGCTACCGAGCCCCCTCCTCCCTCATCACCACCCCCACTCACGACCCTACCCCGCTTTCACATCATTGAAACCTGGCCTCGCCACACCAACAATGTCCCCGCGTGTCGGTGGGGTTAAATGAGTGGGTAACTCTACGAGACGACGACTTTTTATTCCTGATAATTCTACGACACGACGACTTTTACTGGTAGGAACGAAGTTGTAAACTGAGTGTACCAGCCTGCGATAGATTAATGTGTCCGTCCGTCCGTCCGTCACCTTTCAATACTTTAACGAAGTGAAATCTCGTGCTGTTGGGTATAATAAAATTGCGCAAAATTCCAATGTTCCTACCAGCCCACCCTGCAGGGACTTGTTTATTACTGAATTTTTACCAGCTAAGCGCCCCACTGAGCTCGCTACGTGGCTCTTCGTTATTGTTGTTGTTGTTGGTGTTGTTGCAGACGCGACCTGCCAATCGCTAATGACATCGAGCTCAACGAAGTGGGATTCATCGTCACCACGTCGAGACGTTTCGAGCAGCAGCCAAAAAACTCTGAACGCGTGACGAGGAGGAGGATGATCGCGTGTCCCAGTGCCCCCCCCAAATAGAAGCGATAACTATCGTGGCCCCCCATGGCACCCCCCTTCTGCCCCCCCCCCTATAAAGAGAGAGGGGGACACAGCTCCCCCCTTCTCTCTGAAGGAGGTCTGACCCTAGCGGCAATCGGAGCCGCTCGCTGGCTCTTAACAGTGCCGCTTCACGCCCGTTGTTTATTCAGGGACCCATCACCGTCATCGCCGTCAGCCGTGACCTCACCACGACGCTTGTGCCAGGCTAGGTGCACGTTAAGGCCACGTGAAGTGTCGAACGCCCTCTGGCAGGAGGTGACGGGGCAGACCCAGGTGCCATGGGTCGACTGACTGAGATGAGTGGCTTATGCACCACCGTGCCAACTTGCTGTGCTTTAGCCACCCGGCGCTCCGCTCGTTGTTGTGAGCGTCGCTCCTTCGCCCTCCGTTGTTGTTGGAGGGCGACTGCCTCCAACTGCCCAGTAGCGTCCTTCACGAGCCTCCTCCACAGAGGCCGATCTTGACACCGCTGGTACCAGTCATCGGCAAGTCCACTCAGCTCCACATCCTCCTGTACCACATCACTCCATCTCTTCTCCAGCCCGTGCCGCGCCCGTTTAGCTCTCTCTATCCTGCCGAACAAAAGCTGTTTAGGCATGCGGTGGCTGGGCATGCGGGCTACATGACCCAGCACCATCACCACCACCATCACTATCACCACTACCACGGTGCATTGCTGCCTCTTGATATCTAGAGTTGGGGATTTTATTGTTGTTGTTAAACCGAATTCGAACTAAAATGATGACACGGCTCTCCTTTTTATTTTGGTTTCCGACAACCCTGTCTTCGACAAAATATAATCCCTGCATTACGGCGGCAGGATCCTCTTGAAAATGAGTCACACGACGCAGCGTGGCTCTGCTGGATAATTCATTAAGATTATAACAATAACAATACTCCGAATAATAATAACAAGCATTGCTATTTACTGCTGGCTTTGTTCTGTTATGACGGTGTCGATGGTTGCTTCTGAACGTCGTAATTCTGTGCAGCTGACGGTGCCCGCTGATGATGATGGAGGAGACGCGTTAAGTCTTCGATGGAATTCATTCATCGCATGGCCTGGAGCCCGTGACCCCGCGTGTGTTTTCATGCAAAATAAAGTCCCCTACCCCACCTACCCCACCCACCACTCCACGTGTGGCGGGTGGGATGGGGTGGGGTGGGTGGGGGGTAAAAACCTCTTGCCAAATAGAGCCACCCTCCCTAACCACTATCACCCCACCACCACCACCACTCACATCATTTAACCCTTGCTTCACCACAAACCGACCGCGCAGGGAATCTCCCGCAATGCCTCGCAGTCATCCACGAATCGGTTGGGTTCAGTGTGTTCGTACTCCAGGGCACCTCTCGAGTCACTGCTATTAACTGATTTTATTTTACCAGGTAAGGCCCCACTGAGCTAATGTAACTTTTTGTTGTTGTTGTCAGAAACGACCTGGCCGCAATAGATAGCTTAACAACGCGGCACACGAGGGCACCACTCCGAAACGGCGTATAAACGGTGCTCGCGTTCCACGTTATAACGGGGTTGTGTTCTGCGTTATAACGGGGGCGCGTTCCACGTTATAACGGGGTTGTGTTCTGTGTTATAACGGTGCTCGCGTTCCACGTTATAACGAGGTTGTGTTCTGCGTTATAACGGTGCTCGCGTTCCACGTTATAACGGGGCTGTGGTCTGCGTTATAACGGGGGCGCGTTCCACGTTATAACGGGGTTGTGTTCTGCGTTATAACGGTGCCCGCGTTCCACGTTATAACGGGGTTGTGTTCTGCGTTATAACGGTGCTCGCGTTCCACGTTATAACGGGGTTGTGTTCTGCGTTATAACGGGGGCGCGTTCCACGTTATAACGGGGTTGTGTTCTGTGTTATAACTGTGCTCGCGTTCCACGTTATAACGGGGTTGTGTTCTGCGTTATAACGGTGCTCGCGTTCCGCGTTATAACGGGGTTGTGTTCTGCGTTATAACGGGGGCGCGTTCCACGTTATAACGGGGTTGTGTTCTGCGTTATAGCGGTGCCCGCGTTCCACGTTATAACGGGGTTGTGTTCTGCGTTATAACGGGGGCGCGTTCCGCGTTATAACGGGGTTGTGTTCTGCGTTATAACGGGGGCGCGTTCCACGTTATAACGGGGTTGTGTTCTGCGTTATAACGGTGCTCGCGTTCCACGTTATAACGGGGTTGTGTTCTGCGTTATAACGGGGCGCGTTCCACGTTATAACGGGGATGTGTTCTGCGTTATAACGGTGCTCGCGTTCCACGTTATAACGGGGTTGTGTTCTGCGTTATAACGGTGCTCGCGTTCTACGTTATAACGGGGTTGTGTTCTGCGATATAACGGGGGCGCGTTCCACGTTATAACGGGGTTGTGTTCTGCGTTATAACGAGGGCGCGTTCCACGTTATAACGGGGTTGTGTTCTGCGTTATAACGGGGGCACGTTCCACGTTATAACGGGGTTGTGTTCTGCGTTATAACGGGGGCGCATTCCACGTTATAACGGGGTTGTGTTCTGCGTTATAACGGTGCTCGCGTTCCACGTTATAACGGGGTTGTGTTCTGCGTTATAACGGGGGCGCGTTCCACGTTATAACGGGGTTGTGTTCTGCGTTATAACGGTGCTCGCGTTCCACGTTATAACGGGGTTGTGTTCTGCGATATAACGGGGGCGCGTTCCACGTTATAACGGGGTTGTGTTCTGCGTTATAACGAGGGCGCGTTCCACGTTATAACGGGGTTGTGTTCTGCGTTATAACGGGGGCACGTTCCACGTTATAACGGGGTTGTGTTCTGCGTTATAACGGGGGCGCGTTCCACGTTATAACGGGGTTGTGTTCTGCGTTATAACGGTGCTCGCGTTCCACGTTATAACGGGGTTGTGTTCTGCGATATAACGGGGGCGCGTTCCACGTTATAACGGGGTTGTGTTCTGCGTTATAACGGGGGCGCGTTCCACGTTATAACGGGGTTGTGTTCTGCGTTATAACGAGGGCGCGTTCCACGTTATAACGGGGTTGTGTTCTGCGTTATAACGGGGGCGCGTTCCGCGTTATAACGGGGTTGTGTTCTGCGTTATAACTGTGCTCGCGTTCTACGTTATAACGGGGTTGTGTTCTGCGTTATAACGGTGCTCGCGTTCCGCGTTATAACGGGGTTGTGTTCTGCGTTATAACGGTGCTCGCGTTCCGCGTTATAACGGGGTTGTGTTCTGCGTTATAACGGGAGCGCGTTCCGCGTTATAACGGGGTTGTGTTCTGCGTTATAACGGGGTTGTGTTCTGCGTTATAACGGGAGCGCATTCCACGTTGTGCGAAAGTGTTCCCGAATGTAAAAAAAAATCGCTTCATGGCAAAAATGCGTTATCGTATGAACTCCGTTATCGTGTGAACTCCACGCGTTAATCAGTCACTTGCCGTGTATATATATACAGCATATATACCGTGTATATATTGTATATACTGTGAATATAATATATCGCAGGATTAAATCAATCGGGCTAAATGTCGGCTCGAGCTTCTGGTGGCAGATCGAGGAACCCAGAATGTGTATTCATACTGGAAGAATCCGATGAGCTCTAAAGCTCTTTTTAAAAAACAAAATGTCTCAACAGATGTCCAGCAGGATGGATCATCATCAACAGCCATCCGCTCGGTGCGTTGAACATCACTGCACCGCGGGACATCGTTCCACTTGCAGCTCGGGGAACTTCCGCAGATGTCTAGAACCCCCCACACCCCCACCCCCTCCCCAACACCCCCCCCCCCCCGCCCCCCTCGGCTTGCTAGGTATGGCCTGGGGCGTCTTTGGCAGATACAAGTTGAAATGAAATCATTTTGCCCTTCAATGGAGGAGTACCAACCTTAACCCCTACAGAGCACTGGGCCGTGCAAACGGTGGGGGTTTGGGGGGGGGGGCGATGGAGAGGGGGGAGGGGGGTGGGGGAGGGGAGGGGTGGGGGGATGCTGATGGATTTGGCAGGATGACTGAATTGTCCGCTTTGGAAGACTCACACCACGGGCACGCTGATTCCACATTCTAAATGTGAGCAACCGATTCCATTGAAGGCATCGTCGTCATCTTGAGCCAGGGTCAATTTACTGTTGGATTAAAGCCTTCCAAAGCTACCACCACCATCATCAGCCGCCAGGATCAATCCACTGCTGGATGAATGCCTATGCAAGGCACCACCATCATCACCATCATCAGCAGCCAGGGTCAATCCACTGCTGGATGAATGCCTATCCAAGGCACCACCATCATCACCATCATCAGCAGCCAGGGTCAATCCACTGCTGGATGAATGCCTATGCAAGGCACCACCATCATCACCATCATCAGCAGCCAGGGTCAATCCACTGCTGGATGAATGCCTATCCAAGGCACCACCATCATCACCATCATCAGCAGCCAGGGTCAATCCACTGCTGGATGGAGGTCTACCCAAGCCGGGGAGTTTACCATTGAGTAGGAATACTTTTGTGATTGTGGAATTGGGGTTTGTCTTGCTACTCAATCGCTACTACTAGTAGTAGTAGTCTAACTATCCGTGCACCGATTAAAAAAAAACTGGTCATCAGAAAATATTTGAAAAAAGTTAATTCTCATCAATCTCACGGTGCACACAAGTTCAGTCTCATTACCATCCGCTCCGTCTCTCTCCTGGCCTCCCTATGTGCTATCAAGAAGGGCCATTGCCCGAAACGTCGCAGATTACATATACATTGCTTGTAAGCTCATAGTGTCGTCCGTTACGTGCGTGCCGAGTTGTTGATTGTGCTTGGGCGTCACTGCAAACGCAGCAGCAGCATGAGCTACTGCTTTCCGAATGTTTGTGTATGACGCTAGAGGGCAGTACGTGTCCGATAGATTTATACCAGGGGGTCCCCAACCCCCTGGCCGCGGACCGATACCGGTCCGTGGCCTGTTAGGAGCCGGGCCGCACAGCAGCAGCAGGAGGTGAGAGCGGTGAGTCCGCACGTGGCCCGCCCCCATTATTTTATTTATTTACCACTTCCGTCCGCGTCTCTTTCCCGCACTGTGACTGTGTCTCAGTCACAGTGTTGGTAAGCCCACAAGCTGCTAACCCCTAGTAGCCAAAGTGAGTAAAATAAACGTCGCGGGAGAGATTCTTTGAAAAGGGGGAAAGACCCAATGATGAACTCCGCCGCCCCGGTCCGTGAAAAAATTGTCTTCCACGAAACCGGTCCCTGGTGCCAAACAGGTTGGGGACCTTTGCGATAGAACACATGTCTAATTGATTTTCCATTCACTCACCCACTCAACAACTCACTAACCCACCCACTCAATCACTCATCCACAACCTCACGAATCTATTAACTCACGCACTCACCAACTCATTCACCCACCCACCCAAGCACTCACCCACTAACTCATCCACTCAATCACTCGCCCACAAACTCACCCATCCATTCATTCACCAAGTCACCAACTCATTCACCCACCCACTCAATCACTCACCCACGAACCCACCCACTCATTCACTCACCCACTAACCCACCCACTCAATAACTCACCACTCACCCATTCACTCACCGACTCACCAACTCACTAACCCCCCCAATCAATCACTCACCCACTAACTCACCCATCAATTCACTCACGCACTCACCAACTCATTCACCCACCCACCCAATCACTCACCCACTAACCCACCCACTCAATCACTCACCCACGAACCCACCCACTCAATCACTCACCCACTAACACACCCACTCAATCACTCACTCACTAACCGACCAACCCATTCACTCACCCACTCACCAACTTACGAACCCACCCACTCAACCGCTCACCCACTACCCCAGCCACCCACACACCGCAAGTCACTCACGCACAAAAACTCACACTGCAGAGATGTTAACTACCTCGCCTGGTATACAGGAGGTCGTAGGTTCGATACCGACCCTGACGCCTGCTGTACAGTATATTTGAAGTTTTCGTGATCTTCTCCTCCTGGATTTTTCTCCGGGACCTCCGGTTTTCTCCTCCACATCTAGAAGCAACACGCTTTCAGAGTATTTGGTTGCTATAAATGTCCACTTGATAAGCCACTCTGTTGCGCTATCATTTGTGATGGCCAGGGTCGCTTCTGCAAAAAAGTGCTACGTAGCAGCTCAGTGGGGCCTTATCTGGTGAAATAAAAAGAATAGTTTCATTTTCGTTGAGAACACACAAACTCCACTCTTACTCTGCAGAACAGGGGGAGGAACACACAAACTTCACTCTCACTCTACAGAACAGGAATAGGAACACACAAACTTCACTCTCACTCTACACAACAGGGAGAGGAACACACAAACTTCACTCTCACTCTACGGAACAGGGAGAGGAACACACAAACTTCACTCTCACTCTACACAACAGGGAGAGGAACACACAAACTTCACTCTCACTCTACAGAACAGGGAGAGGAACACACAAACTTCACTCTCACTCTACAGAACAGGGGGAGGAACACACAAACTTCACTCTACAGAACAGGGGAGGAACACACAAACTTCACTCTCACTCTACACAACAGGGAGAGGAACACACAAACTTCACTCTCACTCTACAGAACAGGGAGAGGAACACACAAACTTCACTCTCACTCTGCAGAACAGGGGGAGGAACACACAAACTTCACACTCACTCTACAGAACAGGGAGAGCAACACACAAACTTCACACTCACTCTACAGAACAGGGGGAGAACACACAAACTCCACTCTCACACTTCAGAACAGGGGAGGAACACACAAACTTCACACTCACTCTACAGAACAGGGAGAGGAACACACAAACTTCACTCTCACTCTGCAGAACAGGGAGAGGAACACAAACTTCACTCTCACACTACAGAACAGGGAGAGGAACACACAAACTTCACTCTCACTCTACAGAACAGGGAGAGGAACACAAACTTCACTCTCACTCTGCAGAACAGGGAGAGGAACACAAACTTCACTCTCACACTACAGAACAGGGAGAGGAACACACAAACTTCACTCTCACTCTACAGAACAGGGAGAGGAACACACAAACTTCACACTCACTCTGCAGAACAAGGGAAGGAACACACAAACTCCACTCTCACCCTGCAGAACAGGGAGAGGAACACACAAACTTCACACTCACTCTACAGAACAGGGGAGGAACACACAAACTTCACTCTCACACTACAGAACAGGGAAAGGAACACACAAACTTCACTCTCACTCTGCAGAACAGTGGGAGGAACACACAAACTTCACACTCACTCTACAGAACAAGGAGAGGAACACACAAACTCCACACTCACTCTTCAGAACAGGGAGAGGAACACACAAACTTCACACTCACTCTACAGAACAGGGAGAGGAACACACAAACTTCACTCTCACTCTACAGAACAAGGAGAGGAACACACAAACTCCACACTCACTCTACAGAACAGGGGAGGAACACACAAACTTCACTCTCACACTCACTCTACAGAACAGGGAGAGGAACACACAAACTTCACACTCACTCTACAGAACCGGGAGACGAACACACAAACTTCACTCTCACTCTACAGAACGAGGAGAGGAACACACAAACTTCACACTCACTCTCACTCTACAGAACAGGGGGAGAAACACACAAACTTCACACTCTCTCTGCAGAACAGGGAGAGGAACACACAAACTCTGCACTCACTCTGCAGAACAGAGGGAGGAACACACAAACTTCACACTCACTCTGCAGAACAAGGGGAGGAACACACAAACTCCACTCTCACTCTACAGAACAGAGGGAGGAACACACAAACTTCACTCTCACACTCACTCTACAGAACAGGGAGAGGAACACACAAACTTCACACTCACTCTACAGAACCGGGAGACGAACACACAAACTTCACTCTCACTCTACAGAACGAGGAGAGGAACACACAAACTTCACACTCACTCTCACTCTACAGAACAGGGGGAGAAACACACAAACTTCACACTCTCTCTGCAGAACAGGGAGAGGAACACACAAACTCTGCACTCACTCTGCAGAACAGAGGGAGGAACACACAAACTTCACACTCACTCTACAGAACAGGAAGAGGAACACACAAACTTCACTCTCACTCTACAGAACAGGGGAGGAACACACAAACTTCACTCTCACTCTACAGAACAGAGGGAGGAACACACAAACTTCACACTCACTCTACAGAACAGAGGGAAGAACACACAAACTTCACACTCACTCTACAGAACAGGAAGAAGAACACACAAACTTCACTCTCACTCTACAGAACAAGGAGAGGAACACACAAACTTCACACTCACTCTACAGAACAGGAAGAGGAACACACAAACTTCACACTCACTCTACAGAACAGAGGGAGAACACACAAACTTCACACTCACTCTACAGAACAGGGAGAGGAACACACAAACTTCACTCTCACTCTACAGAACAGGAAGAGGAACACACAAACTTAACTCTCGCTCTACAGAACAGGGAGAGGAACACACAGACTTCACTCACTCTCACTCTACAGAACAGGAAGAGGAACACACAAACTTCACTCTCACTCTACAGAACAGGGAGAGGAACACACAAACTTCACTCTCACTCTACATAACAGGGAGAGGAACACACAAACTTCACTCTCACTCTACAGAACAGGGAGAGGAACACACAAACTCCACTCTCACTCTGCAGAACAGGGGAGGAACACACAAACATCACTCTCACTCTACAGAACAGGGGAGGAACACACAAACTTCACTCTCACTCTACAGAACAGGGAGAGGAACACACAAACTTCACTTTCACTCTGCAGAACAGGGGAGGAACACACAAACGTCACTCTCACACTCACTCTACAGAACAGGGGAGGAACACACAAACTTCACTCTCACTCTGCAGAACAGGGGAGGAACACACAAACTTCACTCTCACTCTACAGAACAGAGGGAGGAACACACAAACTTCACTCTCACTCTACAGAACAGGGAGAGGAACACACAAACTTCACTCGGACAGGCGCCCGAGTCGGGAATCACACCCGGGTCCTCCTTCCTGGGAGGCCACTGGGTTGTCCAGTGTGCTCGAGGACTAGGGGCGCTTGGGGTGGCCTAGAGTCGCGGACTTTTATTGATGTTAAAATATTTCGGTTTTTTTTTACGTGACAAACCTTTACTAAATGGGGCTGCGTCGGATGGTGGCGTTCGTGTTTATCGACACATTTATATATTCACTCGATTTAACCCCCCCCAAAAAAACCCTCTATGATGGATGTGCAATTCCAGTAGTAGCGTGACGTTTGACTGGTGATGACAACAAAAACAACCACCAGCTTCGTCAGGCGATAGTCAGAATTGTGAGCCTTTAGTCATGTAAGTTACAATGAATTATGTTAATATGATGATATGCAGTATCTTTCACTGGTTGGGTTAGTCACAGTTAATGAACATACAATTGATCATCTTCTTTGGTTCTTTCGGTAAAGTCACGTAGAATGAGAATAAAATAATAAATTGATAAAATGAAATAACACAATAAAATTCTCACGACGTTTCGGCCACAACACAAGCGGCCTTCATCAGGTGAAGGGACGAGACTGTCTGGAGGACAGCGCTGGAGCGAAAAAGCCACGCTCAGATCGCGACCTTTAAGCTGTGTGAGAAGAAACAAAGCGCCTTGACAAAGGAATTAGCATAGGATTTATCATTGAAATAGCTGAATGATTAGCTTGTGACTGGTCACAGAAATGGCTATGTTAAAGTTAAAGCATACACATCCGCAAAGGCACCCCTTAACAAAGGAATTAGCATAGAATTTATCATTGAAATAGCTGAGTGATTAGCTTGTGACTGGTCACAGGAATAGCTATGTTAAAGTCAGAGCATACACATTAACAGAGGCACCTAGTACACATCAAACAGGAGAATTTACCATTGAAATAACTAGGAGAATTTAGCATTGATATAACTGAGTGATTAGCTTGTGACTGTTCACAGAAATGGCTATGTTGAAGTCAAAGCCTACACATCTGAGCTATTCACAGTAACTGGGTATACACTACAATATATAATGAATACTATACGGTGAACCAATAAAAAAAAACGAAAATATAAATTACCTCAATGTTATCAATAAACTCTATATTCTCCAATCAGCTAAGCTACCAACAATAAGTCGTTATATATCACAATGCTATATGGCGAAAAAATGGGTGGATTCTTACCCTCAACTTTAGCAACACGGATAGCTACGGGCTCCGTTCAGACGGACGAGTTCATCCATGGTCGGAACGGAGGAGGGGGAGAGAGACAGCTGCGAGGCGCTATTATACTCCATGTTGTAAACCATACCATTAACCGTGGTGTGAGAGGTATTAAGAGTCAATGCCAGCGAAAGAGCTGCGGTCTGAAGGTCATCGTTAATATGATGATATGCAGTCTCTATCACTGGTTGGGTTAGGCACAGTTAATGAACACAATAGATCTAGTTAATCTGAGAATATGCAGTCTCTATCACTGATCGGCTTAATTATAGTTAATAAACATACAATGGATCATGTTATTCTGATAATATGCAGTACATACATCCTTCGTGTTAAACGATATGCAATATAAAAACAACAGCAACCGACCTTCAAAGCAAACTTCGCAGGAGATAATTTTTCCAACAGAGGCCATGGGCTGTACATTGTTCTTTATATTGTTCTTTACATTGTTCTTTCCATTGTTCTTTCCATTGTTCTTTACATTGTTCTTTAGGATTTGCATTGTTCTTTACATTGTTCTTTACATTGTTCTTTACATTGTTCTTTACATTGTTCTTTAGGATTTGCATTGTTCTTTACATTGTTCTTTACATTGTTCTTTAGGATTTGCACTGTTTTTTAGGATGAAGTGGCAGACGCTGCTCCCCCAATGTATTGTGTTTAAATGACTCAGCTCACCTGCGATGCTGCTGCTGTGACGGCAGCGGTGCACAAGCAAGGCCACTACACCACCGTGTTTCTGTGTGTGTCTCTGTGTGTGTCTCTGTCTGTGTGTGTGTCTGTCTGTGTGTGTTTCTGTGTGTGTGTGTCTCTGTCTGTGTGTGTGTCTCTGTATGTCCCTGTGTGTGTGTCTCTGTCTGTGTGTGTCTCTGTCTGTGTGTGCCTCTGTGTGTCTCTGTGTGTGTGTCTCTGTCTGTGTATATATCTCTCTGTGTGTCTCTGTGTGTGTCTCTGTGTGTGTATATATCTCTCTGTGTGTCTCTTCCTGTGTCTCTCTTCCAGTGCGTTTCTCTTCTTGTGTGTCTCTGTGTGTCTCTCTTCCTAAGTGTGTGTCTCTCTCTCTCCCTCTGTGTCTATCTGTGTGTCTCTCTATGTCTATCCTGTGTGTGTGTCTATGCGTGTGTGTCTGTCTATGCGTGTGTGTGTCTGTGTGTGTGTCTATGCGTGTGTGTGTCTGTGTGTGTGTCTATGTGTGTGTGTCTGTGTGTGTGTCTATGCGTGTGTGTGTCTGTGTGTGTGTCTATGTGTGTGTGTCTGTGTGTGTGTCTATGCGTGTGTGTGTCTGTGTGTGTGTCTATGCGTGTGTGTGTCTGTGTGTGTGTCTATGCGTGTGTGTGTCTGTGTGTGTGTCTGTGTGTGTGTCTATGCGTGTGTGTGTCTGTGTGTGTGTCTGTGTGTGTGTCTATGCGTGTGTGTGTCTGTGTGTGTGTCTGTGTGTGTGTCTATGTGTGTGTGTCTGTGTGTGTGTCTATGCGTGTGTGTGTCTGTGTGTGTGTCTATGCGTGTGTGTGTCTGTGTGTGTGTCTATGCGTGTGTGTGTCTGTGTGTGTGTCTGTGTGTGTGTCTATGCGTGTGTGTGTCTGTGTGTGTGTCTGTGTGTGTGTCTATGCGTGTGTGTGTCTGTGTGTGTGTCTGTGTGTGTGTCTGTGTGTGTGTCTATGCGTGTGTGTGTCTCTCTTTCCCTATGTGTCTCTCTCTGTGTCTCTCTCTTTCTTGACTGGCCATCGAACAAGGACGGCCGCTGCATCGCGCGCTCTCAGATGCTCTTCTGGGGCCGTCTGGAACGCTCTTCTATTCGATATTAGGACGTCTAGATTGAAAACTCGTTTCTTTAGCAGTGCCTTTTGCGTTACTCTTTGGCGCTTTTGCCTTTTGAGTGTTTAGTTGGTTGTCCTTCCCCCGCGCCTCCAATCGGCGTGCGGTGCGAAAGAAGTCCAACAACTTACCCAGAGTACAGACATCACTCTCCCTCTCTCTCTCTCCCCCGTGTCTCTGCGTCTCACCCCTCTGCGCCCGTCAGTTGCGTTAATGAACCCTCGAGGCTAATTAATGGATCCCATTAATTAGGGGGGGGGGAGGTAAATGAGAGGCCGTGATTGACAGCCAGATGAGTTGGGACGAACGGTCAATTAATTAGAGGGGGAATAGCCCCCCGCCTGCCCCCCCTCCTCCCCCCACCCCTCCCACCCCTCCCCCCAATCCCTCCCCCCCCCGACTGCCCCCCCTCCTGCCGTTCCCCCCCCCGCCTGCCCCCCACCCCACCCCCACCCCTCCCCAGCCTCAATCACATAGCTTGGGGGAAGTCAGCACAAACACACGTGTACAAAGTCAAAGACCCCCAGGGTAGCTCACGCAGACTGGTTGGGGCAAGTGCTGCTGCCGGCCACACTCGCCCACTCACTAACGCACGCACCCAACTCACTCGCCCATACATCACTGACGTATTCACTCACCCGCCCGCTCACTCCCCTAATCATCCACTTTGTCAAAGCGATCGCTTGTGTTACCCACTCGGTCAAATCGCTAAGTCGCTCACCTACCAACGCATCCACGCGCACGCCCGCCCGCTCCGAAACCATCGGCTCACTCGCTAACTCACTCAGTCGACCACTCACCCACCAACTCACTCACCTGCTCGTTCACCCACTCACTCACTCACTCTCCCGCTCGCCCAAGCACTCATCCACTCACTCACTCACTCACCTGCTCGTTCACCCACTCACTCACTCCCTCGCTCACCCACGCACCCATCCACTCACTCACCTGCTCGTTCACCCACTCACTCTCTCGCTCGCCCACACATCCATCCACTCACTCACCTGCTCGTTCATTCACCCACTCACTCACTCTCCCGCTCGCCCACGCACCCATCCACTTACTCACCTGCTCGTTCACCCACTCACTCACTCTCTCGCTCCCCCACGCACTCATCCACTCACTCACCTGCTCGTTCACCCACTCACTCGCTCTCTGGCTCGCCTACGCACCCATCCACTCACTCACCTGCTCGTTCACCCACTCACTCACTCTCTCGCTCCCCCACGCACTCATCCACTCACTCACCTGCTCGTTCACCCACTCACTCGCTCTCTGGCTCGCCCACGCACCCATCCACTCACTCACCTGCTCGTTCACCCACTCACTCACTCTCTCGCTCGCCCACGCACCCATCCACTTACTCACCTGCTCGTTCACCCACTCACTCTCTCACTCTCTCGCTCGCCCACGCACCCATCCACTCACTCACCTGCTCGTTCACCCACTCACTCGCTCTCTCGCTCGCCCACGCACTCATCCACTCACTCACCTGCTCGTTCACCCACTCACTCTCTCACTCTCTCACTCACTCCCCCACCCACCTACTAAAATCACTCTCAATCACTCGCTCACCCCACGCGCTCTCTCCTCGACTCATTCTCACACCGAGTCACGCTTCCCAACCAGGCAGGGAAAGAGGGAGGGATAAAGAGGTGGGGGGGGGGGTGGAAGGGGCGGGAGTGGGGGGATGAAGGAGGGAGGGTGAGACACATTCATTCCCTTTAAAGGGTCTCTATCAGTCGTTATCGCCAAATATCTGGGTCTGACACAGACAGGAAAGAGACGAGATCGTTTTAAAGGGTGTCTTCATTGTCTAATGAATGAGGCCACCCCCCCCCCGCAACGGACGTCGGTGAAGGTGGCACGGGAGGGCAATACCCCGGGACTTATTTCACTCGTCACTCGCCACTGATGTTAGCCGTGACCGAGCGTCGAACCCACAATGCCACGGTCATCGTGAACCCCGATGAAACGGAGAGAGAGAGATACCCCGACCCATGCAGGAATCGAACCCAGGTTGTTCAAATCAACAGTGCCCGGGGGTCCGTGTCTCCGCACACGTCCGATATGAACTCTTCCGAGAAAAGGCGATAACCCGACCCAGGACTCGAACCCAGGTTTCTCAGCAGTAGCCTTCTCGTTGCCCTTGACACAGCCATTACGAAGCCGCTGACAGACAGACAGACCGAGACCCAGGACTCGAACCCAGGCGCTCAACTGTTGCCGGCTCAGTTTCGTTGACGCGACCATTGTGAACCTTTCGAGAGAGATAGAGAGAGAGAGAGACACCCGGACCCAGGGCTCGAAGCCAGGGTCTCAGCGGTTCCCTTTTTCAGTGTGTCTGCCATCTGTGAAAAAGAGCTTCATAGCTCATCGGATTCATCCAGTATGAATAAATATTCTGATGATGAACCTTCCGAGAGAGATAAAGAGACACCCAGAGCCAGGGCTCGAACCCAGGTTATCAAGGGTTAAAACTAACCTTTTTTTTATTTTACCAGGTAAGGTCCTACTGAGCTATTGAACTCTTGTTTCAGAAGCGACCTGGCTATCACAAATGATAGCTCAACGAAGTGAGCTCATCATCATCAACATCACGTGCAAGTGTACAGCAGCCAAATACTCCAAACGCGTGGTGATGTTGATTGTAAATGTGGAGGGAAACGCGAGGAGGACCCGGAGAAAAATCCACGCGACCACCGGCAGAGAGACACGCAAACTTCAAATATACAGCAGCAGGCGTCAGGGTCGGGATCGAACCCACGACCTCCTGAATACCAGGCGAGGTAGTTAACATCTCCTAGCCACCGTGATGATGATGAGAGAGAGAGACACGCAAACTCTAAATATGCAGCAGCAGGCGTCAGGGATGGGATAGAACCCACGACCTCCTGCGTACCAGGCGAGGTAGTTAACATCTCCTAGCCACCGTGATGATGATGAGAGAGAGAGACACGCAAACTCCAAATATACAGCAGCAGGCGTCAGGGTCGGGATCGAATCCACGACCTCCTGTATACCAGGCGAGGTAGTTAACATCTCCTAGCCAACGTGACAATGATGATGAGAGAGAGAGACACGCAGACTCCAAATATACAACAGGGGTCAGGATCGGGATGGAACCCACGACCAACACGCGGCACCTTCACCTCCCACGATCCGCCTCTGCGAGCCACAAACCATCCACCTGGATCAGCTGCTGGTACCCACTGCTCCATCTCCCGCACGGATGGGGTGGGCTTATCATCACACGAGCGTGTGGTGGAAAAGCTGTAGTCACATACTCGTAGCGCGTGGCGTTTGTTCTAAAATGTGGAGGGTGACAAAATATAACCCACGGTGACAATAAAGAGAGCGACAAACACACACACGCGGCACCTTCACCTCCCACGATCCGCCTCTGCGAGCCACAAACCATCCACCTGGATCAGCTGCTGGTACCCACTGCTCCATCTCCCGCACGGATGGGGTGGGCTTATCATCACACGAGCGTGTGGTGGAAAAGCTGTAGTCACATACTCGTAGCGCGTGGCGTTTGTTCTAAAATGTGGAGGGTGACAAAATATAACCCATGGTGACAATAAAGAGAGCGACAAACACACACACGCGCGCAAACTCCAAATATACAGCAGGCAAGGCGTCAGGGTCAGGGATCGAAGCCACGAACTCCTGCATACCAGGCGAGAGGGGTAACATCTCGCGGCTCAGCAGGGTCTGTGGACTTCGCCTCCCCCTGAGTGACTCGCGTGTAAGACGGTGACACTGTCTGTGTTTAAGACGGTGACACGTTCCGCGTGTAAGAAAGTGACACTTTCAGCGTGTAAGACGGTGACACTTTCCACGTGTAAGACGGTGACACTTTCCGCGTGTAAGAAAGTGACACTTTCCGCGTGTAAGACGGTGACACGTTCCGCGTGTAAGACGGTGACACTTTCTGCGTGTAAGAAGGTGACACTTTCCGCGTGTAAGACGGTGACACGTTCCGCGTGTAAGACGGTGACACTTTCCGCGTCTAAGAAGGTGACACTTTCTGCGTGTAAGACGGTGACACTTTCCGCGTGTAAGAAGGTGACACTTTCCGCGTGTAAGACGGTGACACTTTCCGCGTGTAAGAAGGTGACACTTTCCGCGTGTAAGAAGGTGACACTTTCCGCGTGTAAGACAGTGACACTTTCCGCGTGTAAGACGGTGACACGTTCCGCGTGTAAGATGGTGACACTTTCCGCGTGTAAGACGGTGACACGTTCCGCGTGTAAGAAGGTGACACTTTCCGCGTGTAAGACGGTGACACTGTCTGTGTTTAAGACGGTGACACGTTCCGCGTGTAAGAAAGTGACACTTTCCGCGTGTAAGACGGTGACACTTTCCACGTGTAAGACGGTGACACTTTCCGCGTGTAAGAAAGTGACACTTTCCGCGTGTAAGACGGTGACACGTTCCGCGTGTAAGACGGTGACACTTTCTGCGTGTAAGAAGGTGACACTTTCCGCGTGTAAGACGGTGACACGTTCCGCGTGTAAGACGGTGACACTTTCCGCGTCTAAAAAGGTGACACTTTCCGCGTGTAAGACGGTGACACTTTCCGCGTGTAAGAAGGTGACACTTTCCGCGTGTAAGACGGTGACACTTTCCGCGTGTAAGAAGGTGACACTTTCCGCGTGTAAGAAAGTGACACGTTCCGCGTGTAAGAAGGTGACACTTTCCGCGTGTAAGACAGTGACACTTTCCGCGTGTAAGACGGTGACACGTTCCGCGTGTAAGATGGTGACACTTTCCGCGTGTAAGACGGTGACACGTTCCGCGTGTAAGAAGGTGACACTTTCCGCGTGTAAGACGGTGACACTGTCCGCGTGTAAGACGGTGACACTTTCCGCGTGTAAGAAGGTGACACTTTCCGCGTGTAAGAAAGTGACACGTTCCGCGTGTAAGAAGGTGACACTTTCCGCGTGTATGACGGTGACACTTTCCGCTTGTAAGAAGGTGACACTTTCCGCGTGTAAGAAGGTGACACTTTCCGCGTGTAAGAAGGTGACACTTTCCACGTGTAAGAAGGTGACACTTTCTGCGTGTAAGAAGGTGACACGTTCCGCCTGTAAGAAGGTGACACTTTCCGCGTGTAAGAAGGTGACACTTTCCGCGTGTAAAAAAGTGACACTTCCGCGGGTAAGAAGGTGCCACTTTCCGCGTGTAAGAAGGTGACACTTTCCGCGTGTAAGAAAGTGACACTTTCCGCGTCTAAGAAGGTGACACTTTCCGCGTCTAAGAAGGTGACACTTTCCGCGTGTAAGAAGGTGACACTGTCCGCATGTAAGAAGGTGACACTTTCCACGTGTAAGAAGGTGACACGTTCCGCGTGAAAGAAGGTGACACTTTCCACGTGTAAGAAGGTGACACGTTCCGCGTGTAAGAAGGTGACACTTTCCACGTGTAGGAAGGTGACACTTTCCGTGTGTAAGTAGGTGACACTTTCCGCGTGTAAGACGGTGACACTTTCCGCGTGTAGGAAGGTGACACTTTCCGCGTGTAAGAAGGTGACACTTTCCACGTGTAAGAAGGTGACACGTTCCGCGTCTAAGAAGGTGACACTTTCCGCGTCTAAGAAGGTGACACTTTCCGCGTGTAAGAAGGTGACACTGTCCGCGTGTAAGACGGTGACACTTTCCGCGTGTAAGAAGGTTACACTTTCCGCGTGTAAGAAGGTGACACTGTCCGCGTGAAAGAAGGTGACACTTTCCGCGTGTAAGAAGGTGACACTTTCCGCGTGTAAGAAGGTGACACTTTCCGCATGTAAGACGGTGATACTTTCCGCGTGTAAGACGGTGACACTTTCCGCGTGTAAGAAAGTGACACTTTCCGCGTGTAAGACGGTGACACTTTCCGCGTGTAAGACGGTGACACTGTCTGCGTGTAACAAGTTGACACTTTCCGCGTGTAAGAAGGTGACACTTTCCGCGTGTAAGACGGTGACACTTTCCGCGTGTAAGAAGGTGACACTTTCCGCGTGTAAGAAGGTGACACTTTCCGCTTGTAAGAAGGTGACACTTTCCACGTGTGAGAAGGTGACACTTTCCACGTGTAAGACGGTGACACTTTCCGCGTGTAAGACGGTGACACTTTCCGCATGTAAGAAGGTGACACTTTCTGCGTGTAAGAAGGTGACACTGTCCGCGTGTAAGATGTTGACACTTTCCGCGTGTAAGAAGGTGACACTTTCCACGTTTAAGACAGTGACACTTTCCGCGTGTAAGAAGGTGACACTTTCCACGTGTAAGAAGGTGACACTTTCCGCGTGTAAGAAGGTGACACTTTCCGCGTGTAAGACGGTGACACTTTCCACGTGTGAGAAGGTGACACTTTCCGTGTGTAAGAAGGTGACACTTTCCACGTGTAAGATGGTGACACTTTCCGCGTGTAAGAAGGTGACACTTTCCACGTTTAAGACAGTGACACTTTCCACGTGTAAGAAGGTGACACTTTCCACGTGTAAGAAGGTGACACTTTCCGCGTGTAAGAAGGTGACACTTTCCGCGTGTAAGACGGTGACACTTTCCGCGTGTAAGACGGTGACACTTTCCACGTGTAAGAAGGTGACACTGTCCGCGTGTAAGAAGGTGACAAGTTCCGCGTGTAAGAAGGTGACACTTTCCACGTGTAGGAAGGTGACACTTTCCGCGTGTAAGACGGTGACACTTTCCGCGTGTAAGAAGGTGACACTTTCCGCGTGTAAGAAGGTGACACGTTCCGCGTCTAAGAAGGTGACACTGTCCGCGTGTAAGACGGTGACTCTGTCCGCGTGTAAGACGGTGACACGTTCCGCGTGTAAGACGGTGACACTTTCCTCGTGTAAGAAGGTGACACTTTCCGCGTCTAAGAAGGTGACACTTTCCGCCTGTAAAAAGTTGACACTTTCCACGTGTAGGAAGGTGACACTGTCCGCATGTAAGAAGGTGACACGTTCCGCGTCTAAGAAGGTGACACTTTCCACGTGTAGGAAGGTGACACTGTCCGCATGTAAGAAGGTGACACTTTCCGCGTGTAAGAAGTTGACACTTTCCACGTGTAAGAAGGTTACACTGTCCGCGTGTAAGAAGGTGACACTTTCCACGTTTAAGACAGTGACACTTTCCGCGTGTAAGAAAGTGACACTTTCCGCGTGTAAGAAGGTGACACTGTCCGCGTGTAAGAAGGTGACACTGTCCGCGTTTAAGAAGGTGACACTGTCCGCGTGTAAAAAGGTGACACTTTCCGCGTGTAAGAAGGTGACACATTCCGCGTGTAAGAAGGTGACACTTTCCGCGTGTAAGAAGGTGACACTTTCCACGTGTAAGAAGGTGACACTGTCCGCGTGTAAGAAGGTGACACGTTCCGCGTGTAAGAAGGTGACACTTTCCACGTTTAAGACAGTGACACTTTCCGCGTGTAAGACGGTGACACTTTCCGCGTGTAAGAAGGTGACACTTTCCACGTTTAAGACAGTGACACTTTCCGCGTGTAGGAAGGTGACACGTTCCGCGTGTAAGAAGGTGACACTTTCCGCGTGTAAGACGGTGACACTTTCCGCGTCTAAGAAGGTGACACTTTCCCCATGTAAGAAGGTGACACTGTCCGCGTCTAAGAAGGTGACACTTTCCGCGTGTAAGACGGTGACACTTTCCGCGTGTAAGACTGTGACACGTTCCGCGTGTAAGAAGGTGACACTGTCCACGTCTAAGAAGGTGACACTGTCCGCGTCTAAGAAGGTGACACTTTCCGCGTGTAAGAAGGTGACACGTTCCGCGTGTAAGAAGGTGACATCAATTATCCTAATTTATCTCTCGCTCAGCACAAAAAAAAATTATTTAAAGAAGTCGGGGGGGGTGGGGGGCTGCTTTCCCCCCCCACCCTCCCCACTCCCACCACCACCACCACCGTCATCATTCTCTTCAGCAGAAGCAGCGGCGGCGGTAGCGGCGGCGGCGGCAGCAGAAAAAACGTGTTGGTAAGACGCACGGCGTGTGGACGCCTGCGATAGAATTGCTGCCTCTTTAATTTCTCAAAGAAGGTTCATTAAGGGGCTTTAATTAGTGCGATTCCCTCACCGCCCCCCCCCCCCCACAAAGTCAAGGAAATCTAATTAACCTTGGCGTGCCGGGAAAGTAAAGGGACACGGAAGAGAGAGAGGAAACGAAAGGCCGGAGAAGTCTCCTCGTTTAATTCTGGGGATGGTGGATGGGGAGCCACGTGGGTGCGTGGTTTGCGAGCGTGGGGAGCGGTAGTGTAGTAGCGGCCAGCGCTAGGCTGGGCTGCGAACCCCGGTGACCCGAGTTCGATTCCTGCTCACGGCCACCAACACCGGTGACGATTATCTTAACCGGTCCTGCCCCCCCCCCCACACCTAGGTCGACCCGGCCTCTGGGGGAGACAAAGGCGGTCGGGCGTGGGTGTTGGCCACCCACCCCCTCGTGTGCCGTGCCGGTCTTCGTAGGCGCTCGCTAACAGCACTTGCCCCAACAGTCTGTTAAGGCTTTATGGGGGATCTTTTTCTTTATTTGTTGCGACGCGTACACAGAAAAAGGTTCGCCGTATAGCCTGTAACAGCCCGTTGGGGGCAAATGCTGTTCGTGAGTAGCACCACCTATGAAGGCCGACACGCCACACGAGACTGCGGGTCTCTGCGTGTGAGTGTGGGTCTCTGTGCGAGTCTGTGGGTCTCTATGTGAGTGTCGGTCTCTGTGTGAGTCTGTGGGTCTCTGTGTCAGTCTGTGGGTCTCTGTGTGAGTCTGTGGGTCTCTGTGTGAGTCTGTGGGTCTCTGTGTGAGTGGGTCTCTGTGTGAGTCTGTGGGTCTCTGTGTGAGTCTGTGGGTCTCTGTGTGAGTCTGTGGGTCTCTGTGTGAGTCTGTGGGTCTCTGTGTGAGTCTGTGGGTCTCTGTGTGAGTGTAGGTCTCTGTGTGAGTGTGGGTCTCTGTGTGAGTGGGTCTCTGTGTGAGTCTGTGGGTCTCTGTGTGAGTCTGTGGGTCTCTGTGTGAGTCTGTGGGTCTTTGTGTGAGTCTGCGGGTCTCTGTGTGAGTCTGTGGGTCTCTGTGTGAGTCTGTGGGTCTCTGTGTGAGTCTGTGGGTCTCTGTGTGAGTCTGTGGGTCTCTGTGTGAGTCTGTGGGTCTCTGTGTGAGTGTAGGTCTCTGTGTGAGTGTGGGTCTCTGTGTGAGTGGGTCTCTGTGTGAGTCTGTGGGTCTCTGTGTGAGTCTGTGGGTCTCTGTGTGAGTCTGTGGGTCTTTGTGTGAGTCTGCGGGTCTCTGTGTGAGTCTGTGGGTCTCTGTGTGAGTCTGTGGGTCTCTGTGTGAGTGTGGGTCTCTGTGTGAGTGTGGGTCTCTGTGTGAGTCTGTGGGTCTCTGTGTGAGTCTGTGGGTCTCTGTGTGAGTCTGTGGGTCTTTGTGTGAGTCTGCGGGTCTCTGTGTGAGTCTGCGGGTCTCTGTGTGAGTCTGTGGGTCTCTGTGTGAGTCTGTGGGTCTCTGTGTGAGTCTGTGGGTCTCTGTGTGAGTCTGCGGGTCTCTGTGTGAGTCTGCGGGTCTCTGTGTGAGTCTGTGGGTCTCTGTGTGAGTCTGTGGGTCTCTGTGTGAGTCTCTGTCTGAGTGTGGGTCTCTGTGTGAGTCTCTGTCTGAGTGTGGGTCTCTGTGTGAGTGTGGGTCTCTGTGTGAGTCTGTGGGTCTCCGTGTAGCGAGAACGCCTTCTCAATGTGACCATTGGCTACGCAGCACAACACGCACAGACTCCTCGTCCAACTCGCAACAGAACTCAGCTCAACGCAGCTCCCAGCACACACAAACTCACGTGGAGCGCGAAAAGCGAGTTGACGATTGTTCACCATTTGCCTACCCCCCTTCCTCCTCCTCCTCCTCCAACACCCCCACATCCCTGTAGCAAAACGCGACACCACAACTCGCCCCGAGGACAATTAGTATCGGCCGCCTTAAGTCTCTTCCCTAATTCATCTCTCAATTAAGTTCTTCTGCCAGAGCCCAGCCTCGGCGAGAAGCCCTGTGGGCAGGTCATGGGGGTACACTGATGATGCCATTAAAGGGTCTCCCCTCCCCTCAAGCCCAACACCCCACTTCGTGTCGGGGCCCAATGCTGTAAGCCAACGGAGCGTGCCGTTTGTTGGCGGTGGGCAGAGCGTTCCAGACGTCCGCAGGAGCGCGCGTGCGCGAGGGCGCCGTCCTTGTGCCGCGGTCGAGCCAAAAGCCGCCGCTGCTGCTGCGAGGATGAAGGGGGGGGGGCGGTGGGGGGGGTTTGGTGGTGGAGGGGTGAGTGGTGGGGGGGGGGGGTAGTGGGTCAGCACTGGGGTCAGGGTCATTGTTGGAGGGTCAGGGTCAGGATAAGGGTTTGATTTTCTTCACTCAGTTTCAGAGGCGCAGGCCCAGTGCCGGATGAAGCTAAGTGCGAGGCCTGTAGCACGTGATGTTATAAAGGGGCTCTAAATTAAAACACGCATTTTCCACTTGCATAGGAAGGTAATTGTATTTTTTTTTATTTTCTATACAGCCAGATGGTAGACAAATGCCTAACCTTAAACACCCAGTCGTTCGTAAAAGTCGAAGGCAATATAGTACTATAGTAGTAAAGCAAGTGCAGAGTCACTGATACCGGAATTGATAGCTTGAAAGCATTTAGCGCGGGGCCCTTGAAAATGCGGGGTTCGTGGCTACTACATTTGTAGTACATATGTAGTAGCTACTACTACATGTGTAGTAGCTACTACTACACATGTAGTAGCTACTACATATGTAGTAGCTACTACTACACATGTAGTAGCTACTACTATTTATGTTGTAGTAGCTACTACACATGTACACATGTAGTAGCTACTACACATGTAGTAGCTACTACTATTTATGTAGTAGCTACTACTATTTATGTAGTAGCTACTACTATTTATGTTGTAGTAGCTGCTACACATGTAGTAGCTACTACTATTTATGTAGTAGCTACTACTACACATGTAGTAGCTACTACTATTTATGTTGTAGTAGCTACTACACATGTACACATGTAGTAGCTACTACACATGTAGTAGCTACTACTATTTATGTAGTAGCTACTACTATTTATGTAGTAGCTACTACTATTTATGTTGTAGTAGCTGCTACACATGTAGTAGCTACTACTATTTATGTAGTAGCTACTACTACACATGTAGTAGCTACTACTATTTATGTAGTAGCTACTACTATTTATGTTGTAGTAGCTACTACACATGTAGTAACTACTATTTATGTAGTAGTAGCTACTACACATGTAGTAGCTACTATTTATGTTGTAGTAGCTACTACACATGTAGTAGCTACTACTATTTATGTAGTAGCTACTACTATTTATGTAGTAGCTACTACTATTTATGTAGTAGCTACTACTATTTATGTTGTAGTAGCTGCTACACATGTAGTAGCTACTACTATTTATGTAGTAGCTACTACTACACATGTAGTACTACACATGTAGTAACTACTATTTATGTAGTAGTAGCTACTACACATGTAGTAGCTACTATTTATGTTGTAGTAGCTACTACACATGTACACATGTAGTAGCTACTACTACATATGTAGTAGTAGCTACTACTATTTATGTAGTAGTAGCTACTACACATGTAGTAGCTACTATTTATGTTGTAGTAGCTACTACACATGTACACGTGTAGTAGCTACTACTATTTATGTAGTAGTAGCTACTACTATTTATGTAGTAGTAGCTACTACTATTTATGTAGTAGTAGCTACTACTATTTATGTAGTAGTAGCTACTACTATTTATGTAGTAGTAGCTACTACTATTTATGTAGTAGCCACTTTTGCTACTGCCATAATCGGGCAGTGCGTGGGCCGCTGTCCGCGTCGACGAGACATCGGTCGGCGTGGGCTGGGCGAGGGGCCGCCCCTGCCGTTTAAAGCCGTTGCGGGGGTTTGTGACAGCAACAACAGCAGCAACAGGAGCAACAGCAACAACAGCAGCAACAGGAGCAACAGGAGCAGGAGCAACAGCAGCAGCAGCAGGAGCAACAGCAGCAACAGCAGCAGCACGACGAGGATGGGGTTTGGTGTTGTCACTATTTGGGGTCGTCACTATTTGAGAGTCACGTGCGGGAGAGTCGCGTGCGGGAGAGTCGCGTGGGGGAGAGTCACGTGCGGGAGAGTCGCGTGGGGGAGAGTCACGTGCGGGAGAGTCGCGTGCGGGAGAGTCACGTGGGGGAGAGTCGCGTGGGGGAGAGTCACGTGGGGGAGAGTCACGTGCGGGAGAGTCACGTGCGGGAGAGTCACGTGCGGGAGAGTCACGTGGGGGAGAGTCACGTGGGGGAGAGTCAAGTGGGGGAGAGTCGCGAGCGGGAGAGTGGCGTGCGGGAGAGTCACGTGGGGGAGAGTCACGTGGGGGAGAGTCACGTGAGGGAGAGTCACGAGGGGGAGAGTCACGTGGGGGAGAGTCACGTGGGGGAGAGTCGCGTGGGGGAGAGTCACGTGGGGGAGAGTCACGTGGGGGAGAGTCACGTGCGGGAGAGTCGCGTGCGGGAGAGTCACGTGGGGGAGAGTCGCGTGGGGGAGAGTCACGTGCGGGAGAGTCACGTGCGGGAGAGTCACGTGGGGGAGAGTCGCGTGGGGGAGAGTCGCGAGCGGGAGAGTCGCGTGGGGGAGAGTCACGTGGGGGAGAGTCCACGTGGGGGAGAGTCGCGTGGGGGAGAGTCACGTGGGGGAGAGTGGCATGGTGGAGAGTCACGTGGGGGAGAGTCAAGTGGGGGAGAGTCGCGTGCGGGAGAGTCACGTGGGGGAGTGTCACGTGGGGGAGAGTCCGCGTGGCGTGCTCTAGGTGTCGTAGGCCGCCATGAGGTAGTCCTTGGGGACCAGGCCCACGGAGCCGTTCGCCTCTCCCACCCACCAGCGGAACGCATCGTACTCCTTGCGGGGGGGGGGGGGGGTACAGAGGCGGTGGGGGGGTGGGACGTGGTGGGGGTGAGGGTGGGTTAGCTACGCTTCGTCAGGGGTCGGGGTCGAACCCACGCGCTCCCGTGGGGTGTCACGGTGGCTATGAGATGTTAACTACCTCGCCTGGTATACAGGAGGTCGTGGGTTCGATCCCGACACTGACGCCTGCAGCTGTATATTTGGAGTCTGCGTGTCTCTCTCATCATCACGGTGGCTAGGAGATGTTAACTACCTCGCCTGGTATACAGGAGGTCGTGGGTTCGATCCCGACACTGACGCCCGCTGTATAGTTGGACTTTCCGTGTCTCTCTCTCATCATCATCATCAAGGTAGCTAGGAGATGTTAACTACCTCGCCTGGTATGCAGGCAATTGGGAAGGAGGGGAGGGGAGGGAGGGGACAGAAGGAGGGGAGGTGAAGGAGGGATGGAGGGGAGGGAGGGAGGGTGGGCGATGGGTGATTTGGATCGAACGTTGACGAATGAGTCTCATCGCTGGAGGGACGCAGTCTGTGGGAAGGTGACGAGTGAAGGAGAGCGATTGTGCTGACCTCAGAGAGAGAGAGTGAGAGGGAGTGAGAGGGAGCGGTGGGCCCTGTCCCTCCGACACGGGGCTGTGTGTGTCGCGTCGCAGTCGGAACCCAACGCCTCTAAATTCTCACGGCTCGAGTTCGCTCAATGAAATTGCAAACCACCCAAAAATATAACGGTGGCTTTTCTGTGCGTCGGTGGCCAGGATGAGACGAACATCAACTCATTACTTTAGAACTGCTCCGTCGTGGTGTTCATAGTCTGTTGTCCTTCCACCGTGCACCTCCGATGAGCACGGTTGGCTACGTAAAATGTGAAAGAAGTTCAACATATGTACAGAGACTCACACAGAGACCCATCGACTCACACAGAGACCCATATATTCACACAGAGACACATAGACTAACACAGAGACCCATAGACTCACACAGAGACCCATAGACTCACACAGAGACCCATAGATTCACACAGAGACCCATAGACTCACACGGAGACACATAGACTCACACAGGGACACATAGACTCACACAGAGACCCATAGACGCACACAGAGACCATAGACTCACACAGAGACCCATAGACTCACACAGAGACACATAGACTCACACAGAGACCCATAGACCCACACAGAGACCCATAGACTCACACATAGACCAATAGACTCACACGGAGACACATAGACTCACACAGAGACATATAGACTCACACAGAGACCCATAGACCCACACAGAGACCCATAGACACACACAGAGACCCATCGACTCACACAGAGACCCATCGACTCACACAGAGACACATAGACTCACACAGAGACCCATAGACTCACACAGAGACCCATAGACACACAGAGACCCATAGACTCACACAGAGACCCATAGACTCACACAGAGACCCATCGACTCACACAGAGACACATAGACTCACACAGAGACCCATAGACTCACACAGAGACCCATCGACTCACACAGAGACACATAGACTCACACAGAGTCCCCTAGACTCACAGAGACCCATACACTCACACAGAGACCCATAGACACACACACAGACCCATAGACTCACACAGAGACCCATCGACTCACACAGAGACCTATAGACTCACACGGAGACCCATAGACTCACACAGAGACCCATATACTCACACAGAGACCCGTAGACTCACACAGAGACCCATAGAATCACACAGAGACCCATAGACTCAAACAGAGACCCATAGACTCACACAGAGACCCATAGACTCACACAGAGACCCATAGACTTACACAGAGACACAGACACACACAAAGACCCACACATAGACCAATAGACTCACACAGAGACACATAGACACACACAGAGACCCATAGACTCACACAGAGACCCATAGACTCACACAGAGACCCATAGACTCACACAGAGACACAGACACACAAAGACCCACACATAGACCAATAGACTCACACAGAGACACATAGACACACACAGAGACCCATAGACTCACACAGAGACCCATAGACTCACACAGAGACCCATAGACTCACACAGAGACCCGTAGTTTGTTGTCCTTCCCCTGCACCTCCGCGGTTGGCTACGTACCGTGTGAAATAATCATCATCGGAGTTTGTGTTTTTACTGCAGGAGGAATTCGATAAGCTATCAAGCTCTTTCTTTCATAGATGTCCAGCAGCAGTGCCGTTACAACAATAAAAAACACGATAGGAGTGCAAAGTAAACAATAAAAGGTTAACAAAGCACCCAAACAACATTCACACGAGTCGAATCAAAACTAAAACCCATCCAGTTTTTTTTTTGGGGGGGGGGCGGTTAGATCGCGTCCAAATATCAATGTGTCGTTAAAACCCGCCACCACCCGACACAGCCAACTAGTAAGGGGTTGTCACGTAGCCAGAACGTGGCCAATCCGTGACCAGCACAGCGCCACCGGTTGTGTGTTGGAGAGTAAAACCCACAAAAGCCACACTCTAAAAATACGACGTTTCGCCACTAGTTACAACCGGCATCATATCAGATTAAAACCCAAGCCCCAGCCCACCACGCAGAGCCCAACTGAGGCAATGGACTTGTTTTTTTTCTTTCTTAGAGGTGGTGCTGGAACCGGTGGCGCGCGGCGCTGCACCTTGCTGAGCACGTGGACGAGGTCTCCGCGCTGAAAGGACAGCTCGTCAACGCAGTCGGCCGAGCAGTCCCACAGGCCCTGGTAGAAGTTGTTGTACTGCTGCGTCGCGTCCCACGCTGAAGGGGAGCACGCGGATAGACGGACGGACGGACGGAGGGATGCGTGGAGAGACACAGGGAGAAGCGGGTGCGATAGATGGGATGGGGGAGATGGAGAGAGAGAGAGAGAAGTGGGTGGATGGATCCATGAGATATGGAGATGAGCAGAGAAACAATTTGATGAGATAGGAAGATGGACAGAAAGACAAATGGAGTCTGGGTTTCCATGTGCATCGTGGGTATGTGTGAGTCTGTGGGTCATCGTGTGAGTCTGTGGGTCTCCGTGTGAGTCTATGGGTCTCTGTGAGTCTATGGGTCTCTGTGTGAGTGTGGGTCTCTGTGCGAGTCTCTGTGTGAGTCTGGGTCTCTGTGTGAGTGTGGGTCTCTGTGCGAGTCTCTGGGTCTCTGCATGAGTCTATGGGTCTCTGTGTGAGTCTATGGGACTCTGTGTGAGCGTGGGTCTCCATGTGCGTCTCTGGGTCTCCGTGTGAGTCTCTGGGTCTCTATGTGAGTCTATGGGTCTCTGCATGAGTCTATGGGTCTCTGTGTGAGTGCGGGTCTCTGTGCGAGTCTCTGGGTCTCTGTGCGAGTCTATGTGTCTCTGTGTGAACGTGGGTCTCCATGTGAGTCTCTGGGTCTCCGTGTGAGTCTCTGGGTCTCCGTGTGAGTCTCTGGGTCTCCGTGTGAGTCTCTGGGTCTCTGTGTGAGTCTATGTGTGAGTGTGGTTCTCCATGTGAGTCTCTGTGTGAGTCTGATGTTTGCACATCGCATCCACGTGCTATTATGAGGCTGGGGTGGGGTGGGGGGCGGGGTGCGTGCACAGGAGCGGTTGGGATACTCCTCGCTGGTGTTGGTGGCCGCGAGCGGGAGTGGAACTCGGGTGGGGTGGCACGGTGGGGTGGCCCGCCTATCACCGTTCAGTCGCAGCGCCACGCGCTCCGCTACCTTCAGTGGCTGAGTTCAGCTCGGGCTTGGAGGCAACGGGAGGTGGTGGGGCTTGGGCCGCTTTGGCTGCGTCAGTCCGCGTCACCGCCACCGGCTCCTCGTCGTCTTCTGTCGGAGACGAAAACAAAAATTAAAAAAAGACGATGCGGTCAACATCATCAGCCGGCAGCAGTCATGATCAATCCACTGCTGGATGAGTGGATGAAGTTCTTCCCCCCCCCCCCCCCCTCCGGCCACTCACATTTGCCCCGCCACCGCCCACTTCTCAGGCAACCCCGCCCACTAATCAAGTAGCCCCGCCCTCTATCCAAGTAGTTTCCGCCTACTACTCACGTAGTCCCGCCCACTTCACGAGTAGTCCCACCCACTGCCCATGTAGTTCCGCCCACTATTCAAGTATCCCCGCCCACTGCTTTGCTCCCTCTCTATGTCAATGACTCGGGCACTGACCTGGATCACTCCAGGGTAAATCTTTTTGCAGATGACACGATACTGATTACTGCTGGCCGCTCTCCGGATGACGTGATTGCTAAGCTACAGGGTGATTTCAACAAACTACAACATCAGCTAGTTGCTCTTAAACTAGTCCTGAATACCTCCAAAACCAAGGTGCTATGCTTCTCACCGGGACTAAAGAAGGAAAGTTATTTTTCCCCAATTACATTTCTTAAATAATCATCAAATAGAGCAAGTCAAGATCTATAAGTATCTTGGGGTCATCCTGGATTCAAAACTGAATTTTGAAGATCACACTCCAGGGTAAATCTTTTTGCAGATGACACGATACTGATTACTGCTGGCCGCTCTCCGGATGACGTGATTGCTAAGCTACAGGGTGATTTCAACAAACTACAACATCAGCTAGTTGCTCTTAAACTAGTCCTGAATACCTCCAAAACTAAGGTGCTATGCTTCTCACCGGGACTAAAGCAGGAAAGTTATTTTTCCCCAATTACATTCCTTAAATAATTATCAAATAGAGCAAGTCAAGATCTATAAGTATCTTGGGGTCATCCTGAATTCAAAACTTAATTTTGAAGATCACATTGATTATATTGGTAAAAAGACTAAAATAAAAATTGGTTTTCTGTATCGACACAAGCACTGCTTCCCCCCAATGTTCCGTTTGGAATTGATAAAAGCTACCACACTGCCTCTACTTGACTACTGTGACATCGTGTATAAATCAGCCCCAAGTACTGTACTGAAGAAGCTTGATTCCATCTTCTTTGGTTCTATTGGGTAAAGTCACGTAGGTGAAAATAAAATAACAAAAAATCACGACGTTTCGGCCACAACACAAGCGGCCTTCATCGTGATTTTTTGTTATTTTATTTTCACCTACGTGACTTTACCCAATAGAACCAAAGAGTATGGATCCTAGCAGTCACGAAAGCTTTAAATCTAGAATTGATTCCATCTATCACTCGGCCTTAAGATTTACATTGAACTGCCCATATAGGACTCACCACTGTGATCTCTACATTGGGTCAAACTTAACATCTCTTAATGTTCGACGGCTTTTGCACCATATCTTATTTATTCACGATGTACTTACAAAAGAATCCGCAGACTACCTGCTGGATCTCCTCTCTGTTTCAAAGAACTAATTTGACCTCAGGTCTTCGCTCATTTACCAGCTTCACATTCCCTATTGCCGTACAAAAACTGGAGGAAGGGCCTTTGCTATTGATGCCCCCAGAGTCTGGAATGCTATTGCCAATAAACTGCAACTTGAATCGCTACCAATGAGATCTTCTCTCAAAACTGCTCTAGAGGAGTTGTACACCCCTAGCTGCCATTGCTGTTCATGGGCGTAAAATAAAATAAAATGTTTTGCTCCGGATGACGCTGCAAAGTATTATCTGTATTTTGATTTAGCGTGCTGATCTTAAAGGTGCATTGAAAAATTTGATACTCCGACTGATGCCTCTGTTGTTGTGGAGTAACTCATGCAGCCAGCTATGGCTCTAGTATTTGGTGTTACATGTTATTTATGTAGTTTATTGTAAAGATTCGGTCACAGTCCCTTTGATCACTGTTATGTTGCAATTATGGCTTTATTTTTTGGTGATTTGGAAAACGTTTTTTTGGTTTGGACATGTTTGTTTTGTTGTAGTACGGAGTTACACTGATGGCCTTAATCTAAGTTGTCTTGTGGTTGTTGTTGTTGTTTGACTTGCATCCCACTGGGATTTTTTGCACAGCGTTGTTGTACGGTGCTTTTTTCAGGAAAATTTTGCTTTTTTATTCTGGGATTTTCTGTTTGCACAGTCACAAAGTCACTTTAAGATGTTTTTCTTGTTCGTGTTTTTGTTTTTTTGTTTGTTGTGGTTGCACCCGATTCAAGAGCCGAATGGCTCACAGGGCTATACCAAAATAAATAACCTGAAACTCAGGCAGCCTCGCCCACTACCCAGCTTCCCCCCGCCCACCACCCAGAAAGCCCCGCCCACCGCCCAGCTAGCCCCACCCACCACCCAGCTAGCCCCACCCACCACCCACGTAACTCCGCCTACCACCATGCTCGCCCCGACCATCGCCCAGCTAGCCCCACCCACCACCCAGCTAGCCCCACCCACCACCCACGTAACTCCGCCTACCACCATGCTCGCCCCGACCATCGCCCAGCTAGCCCCGCCCACCACCCAGCTAGCCCCACCCACTGCTCGTGTAGCTCCGCCCTCTGCCCCCCCCCCCCGTATCACTGCGCAGTGGGGCACGAGACCGAGCCGTTGTTTTGAAACCCAAGGCCACAAAAACAATTTTTGTGGCAAAAACTTCATGGGACAGAGACGCCCTGGGGAGAGAATTCCTGATACTCACACGGCCGGTGCGGGGTGGTGGGGCTTTGGTAGAGAGGGAGGGAGGGAGGGGGAGAGGGGGGAGAGGGAGGGAGAGGGGGGGGATGGAGGAAGGTGGGAGGGAGAGGGGGGATGGAAGGGGGGAGGTGGGAGGTAGAGAGGGGATGGAGGGAGAGGGGGCGATGGAGGGAGGGGGGGAATGGAGGGAGGTGGGAGGGAGAGGGGGTGATGGAGAGGGGAGGGAGAGGGGGGATGGAGGGAGGGGGGAGGGAGAGGGGGGATGGAGGGAGGGAGTGGAGGGAGGGGGGAGGGAGAGGGGGGGATGGAGGGAGATTGGGGGGTGAAGGGAGGGGTCACTTGTCCCGCTCCCCGCTGTCCGTGGCACTCTGCGTCATCCCCACACGGGCAACCCGCGGAGCGAGGGGGCGCGCAGCCGGAACGTCGTCCCGATCGCGCAATCATCTCTCGGGCTCGCTGCTGTCACGTCGAGTTTGTGAATAGCGAGCGGTGGGTGGGGGGTGGGGGGTGCATGCTGGGATGGGTGGTGAGATGGGTGGAGGTAGTGAGTGGTGAATTCTCAAAATGGGTGGTGGGTGGTGAACGGTGAGTTGGGTGGTGGTGGTGAGATGGGGTGGTGGTGGTGGTGAGATGGGTGATGGTGGGTGGTGAGTTGAGTGGTGGGTGGTGAGTTGAGTGGTGGGTGATGTGTTGGGTGATGGTGGGTGGTGATGGGTGATGGTGGGTGGTGAGTTGAGTGGTGGGTGGTGAGTTGGGTGGTGGGTGATGTGTTGGGTGATGGTGGGTGGTGATGGGTGATGGTAGGTGGTGAGTTGAGTGGTGGGTGGTGAGTTGAGTGGTGGGTGATGTGTTGGGTGATGGTGGGTGGTGATGGGTGATGGTGGGTGGTGAGTTGAGTGGTGGGTGGTGAGTTGGGTGGTGGGTGATGTGTTGGGTGATGGTGGGTGGTGATGGGTGATGGTAGGTGGTGAGTTGAGTGGTGGGTGGTGAGTTGAGTGGTGGGTGATGTGTTGGGTGATGGTGGGTGGTGATGGGTGATGGTGGGTGGTGAGTTGAGTGGTGGGTGGTGAGTTGGGTGGTGGGTGGTGAGATGGGTGATGGTGGGTGGTGGTGAGTTGGGTGGTGGTGAGTTGGGTGGCGGGTGGTGAGATGGGTGATGGTGGGTGGTGAGTTGAGTGGTGGGTGGTAAGTTGGGTGGTGGTGAGTTGGGTGGTGGTGAGTTGGGTGGGGGTGGTGAGATGGGTGATGGTGGGTGGTGAGTTGAGTGGTGGGTGGTGAGTTGAGTGGTGGGTGATGTGTTGGGTGATGGTGGGTGGTGATGGGTGATGGTGGGTGGTGATGGGTGATGGTGGGTGGTGAGTTGGGTGGTGGGTGGTGAGATGGGTGATGGTGGGTGGTGAGTTGAGTGGTGGGTGGTGAGTTGGGTGGTGGGTGGTGAGATGGGTGATGGTGGGTGGTGGTGAGTTGGGTGGTGGTGAGTTGGGTGGCGGGTGGTGAGATGGGTGATGGTGGGTGGTGAGTTGAGTGGTGGGTGGTAAGTTGGGTGGTGGTGAGTTGGGTGGTGGTGAGTTGGGTGGGGGTGGTGAGATGGGTGATGGTGGGTGGTGAGTTGAGTGGTGGGTGGTGAGTTGAGTGGTGGGTGATGTGTTGGGTGATGGTGGGTGGTGATGGGTGATGGTGGGTGGTGATGGGTGATGGTGGGTGGTGAGTTGGGTGGTGGGTGGTGAGATGGGTTGATGGTGGGTGGTGAGTTGAGTGGTGGGTGGTGAGTTGGGTGGTGGTGGTGAGATGGGTAATGGTGGGTGGTGAGTTGAGTGGTGGGTGGTGAGTTGGGTGGTGGTGAGATGGGTGATTGTGGGTGGTGAGTTGAGTGGTGGGTGGTGAGTTGGGTGGTGGTGGTGAGATGGGTGATGGTGGGTAGTGGAGTTGGGTGATGGTGGGTGGTGAGTTGAGTGGTGGGTGGTGAGTTGGGTGATGGTGGGTGGTGATGGGTGGTGGTGGGTGGTGAGATGGGTGATGGTGGGTGGTGAGTTGAGTGGTGGGTGGTGAGTTGGGTGATGGTGGGTGGTGAGTTGGGTGGTGAGTGGTGAGTTAGGTGATGGTGAGTGGTGAATTGAGTGGTGGGTGGTGAGTTGGGTGATGGTGGGTGGTGAGTTGAGTGGTGGGTGGTGAGTTGGGTGGTGGTAGTGAGATGGGTGATGGTGGGTGGTGAGTTGAGTGGTGGGTGGTGAGTTGGGTGGTGGTGGTGATGAGATGGGTAATGGCGGGTGGTGAGTTGAGTGGTGGGTAGTGAGTTGGGTGGTGGTGGTGAGATGGGTGATGGTGGGTGGTGAGTTGAGTGGTGGGTGGTGGGTTTTGAGTTGGGTGGTGGTGGTGAGATGGGTGATGGTGGGTGGTGAGTTGAGTGGTGGGTGGTGAGTTGGGTGGTGGTGAGATGGGTGATGGTGGGTGGTGAGTTGAGTGGTGGGTGGTGAGTTGGGTGGTGGGTGGTGAGATGGGTGGTGGTGAGATGGGTGATGGTGGGTAGTGAGTTGGGTGATGGTGGGTGGTGATGGGTTGATGGTGGTGGTGAGTTGGGTGATGGTGGGTGGTGAGTTGAGTGGTGGGTGGTGAGTTGGGTGATGGTGGGTGGTGATGGGTGGTGGTGGGTGGTGAGATGGGTGATGGTGGGTGGTGAGTTGAGTGGTGGGTGATGAGTTGGGTGGTGAGTGGTGAGTTGGGTGATGGTGGGTGGTTGAGTTGAGTGGTGGGTGGTGAGTTGGGTGATGGTGGGTGGTGAGTTGGGTGATGGTGGGTGGTGAGTTGAGTGGTGGGTGGTGAGGTGGGTGATCGTGGGTGGTGATGGGTGGTGGTGGTGAGTTGGGTGATGGTGGGTGGTGATGGGTGATGGTGGGTGGTGAGTTGGGTAATGGTGGGCGGTGAGTTGGGTGGTGAGTGGTGAGTTGGGTGATGGTGGGTGGTGATGGGTGATGGTGGGTGGTGATGGGTGATGATGGGTGATGGTGGGTGGTGAGTTGAGTGGTGGGTGGTGATGGGTGGTGGTGGGTGGTTGATGGGTGGTGGTGGTGAGTGGATGAGAAGTGGACGCACAGTGATGAGCGATCCTGACGAGTTCGATTCTCGCTCAGGCCAACATTGGTGACGAATATCTGAACCGGTCCCGGCCCTCTGCCCGGCATGTGCTGGGTGATGTCATCTGGCATCTCCAGCCACGTGACACTGGGCGTGGCTTGCTGGAGGGTGGGGGGGAGTTTCCCATCTTCAGGACGCAGCGTTGTGGCTTCCCCAGAGTGATAGATCATTTAAAAAAAGTAGTTGATTACAATTATAGTTAATTGTAATTGATTCGCTGAATGACTAATCGCACCGGCCCCAATTGGCATGAGAACGATGCCATAGCATCTCAAAATAATAATGATGACGATGGTGATTCTGCTGATGAAGGTTATGGTGATCTTGCCCTCCTGACATTTAACATCAGCGCTTTATTTTACTCCAAATCATCACCATCATCACTATCGTAATCATCATGACCATCATCATCACCACCACCATCATCATTACCATAATCACTATCACAATCATTATTACTACCCCCATCATCACAATCATCACCACCATCATCACTATCATCATTACCACCACCATAATCACGATCATCATCATCACCACCACCATCATCACCACCATCATCATTACTATCATCACTATCATCATTACGACCACCACCTTCATCATCATCATCATCACCACCATCGTCATCACCACCATCACCACCATCATCATCACCATCATCACTCTCATTATTACCATCATCATCACCATCATCACCATTATCATCACTATCATCATCATAACCATCATTATCATCACCACCACCGTTGTCACCATCATCATCACCACCACCATCATCATCATCATTATTACCATCATTATCATTACCACCATCATCATCACCATCATCACCATTATCATCACCACCATCATCATCACCATCATCATTACTATCATCACTATCATCATTACGACCACCACCTTCAACATCATCACCACCATCGCCATCACCACCATCACCACCATCATCACCATCATCACTCTCATTATTACCATCATCATTATCACCATCATCACCATTATCATCACTATCATCATCATCATCATAACCATCATTATCATCACCACCACCGTTGTCACCATCATCATCACCACCACCACCACCATCATCATTATTACCATCATTACCATTACCACCATCATCATCATCACCATCATCACCATCATCATCACCACCACCATCATCACCACCACCACCATCATCATCATCACCATCATCATCACCATCATCACTATGATCATGACCATCATCACCTTCTCATCATCATCATCACCCTATCATCGCCATCATCACCACCAGCACCACCACCACCACGATCATCACCTGGCAGGAGTTCATAGATGTCCTCATCGATTGGATCCACCACCACCTCCTCCTTGTGCATGATGGTTGCTGGCGGTGTGGCCTTGACCTGCTCTATCGGATCGATGTCATCGTAGAGCTCCCCACCATCCTCATCCTCGTCCTCCTCTTCCTCGATCACAGAGGAGCGTAAGTCTAAGCCACAACAACAACAGCAGCAGCCACATCAACAACAACAACAACAGCAGCCACCACGACAACAATAGCCACAGCAACAGTTTAACACGTAATGGGGCTTTCGCGGCCAATATCATCCACGATGTTTTTTTTTTGGGGGGTGGGGGGCGGGTTAGATCGCGTAAATATTAAAATGTGTCGTTAAACCCGGCACCACCCGACACAGCCAATTAGTGACGTTATGTCACGAGAGCAGAACGTGCCAATTCGTCACGAGTACAGCACCACCGGTTTGACTCTCCAACACACAACATATATTATGAGCCACAACAACAACCACCACAACAGCTACAACAACAAAAAACAACCACAACAGCTACATTAACAACAACCGCCAAAACAACAACAATGACAGCCACATAAACAACAACCGCCACAGCCATAACAATAACAGCGACATCAACAACAACAGCAACAACAACCACCACAACAACAACAACAGCCTCAACAACAGCTGCATCAACAACATCCACAACAAGAACAACCGCCACAACAACAACAGCCACAACAACACCTACATCATCAACAACAGCCACAACAACAACAATAACAGCTACATCAACAACATCCGCCACAAAAACAACAACCACAACAACAGGCACAACAACAGCTACATCAACAACAACAGCTACAACTGCCACAACAACACTCGCCACAACAACAACCACCGCCACAACAACAATCACAACAACAACAGCCACAACAACAGCAACCACAACAACAGCAAACCGCACGTACCCCGGATGACTTGGCGGATGTAACTCATCCACGAACGGGCATCGTCGGGGGAGGAGGTGGAAAACTGAAACGAGGTGGACGTTTTGTTACCAACAACAGCAACAACGCAGTCTAGAGTCACACACGCTGCTGAGCTGCTGAGCTGGTGAGCTGCTGAGCTGCTGAGCTGAGCTGGTGAGCTGAGCTGCTGAGCTAAGCTGGTGGCTTAAGCTGGTGAGCTGAGCTGGTGAGCTGAGCTGGTGAACTGAGCTGGTGGCCTGAGCTGGTGAGCTGAGCTGGTGAGCTGGTGAGCTGCTGAGCTGGTGAGCTGCTGAGCTGGTGAGCTGAGCTGGTGAGCTGGTGAGCTGAGGTGCTGAGCTGAGCTGCTGAGCTGGTGAGCTGAGCTGCTGAGCTGGTGAGCTGAGCTGGTGAGCTGCTGAGTTGCTGAGCTGAGCTGGTGGCCTAAGCTGGTGAGCTGAGCTGCTGAGCTGGTGAGCTGAGCTGGTGAGCTGAGCTGGTGGCCTGAGCTGGTGAGCTGAGCTGCTGAGCTGAGCTGCTGAGCTGAGCTGCTGAGCTCCACAGCTCCCCACAGCTCACGGAGCGGAGTCGAACCTGGAAGCTGCGCTTCTCGTGAGCCGACAGCTCGAAGCTGCAGCAGCTCTTCCTGTCCTTGCGATTCGCCTCGGTGGCGCGCAGCGAGTAGCCGGCCAGAGGCACGGCGCCCTTTTGCTGCTTGTCTGTAAGACGGAGGGGCAGCGTGAACATCGTCGTCATCATCACCATTGTCATCATCATCATCGTCATCATCATCATCGTCACCAACATCGTCGTCATCATCACCATTGTCATCATCATCGTCGTCATCATCATCGTCGTCACCATCATCGTCGTCATCATCATCGTCGTCATCATCATCGTCGTCATCATCATCATCGTCGTCACCATCATCGTCGTCACCATCATCGCCGTCACCATCATCGTCGTCATCATCGTCACCATCGTCGTCACCAACATCGTCGTCATCATCACCATTGTCATCATCATCGTCGTCATAATCATCGTCGTCACCATCATCGTCGTCATCATCATCGTCGTCATCATCATCATCATCATCGTCATCATCATCATCATCGTCGTCACCATCATCATCGTCACCATCGTCGTCGTCGTCACCATCATCGCCATCATCGTCGTCACCATCATTGTCGTCATCATCGTCGTCAGCATCATCGTCGTCATCATCATCGTCGTCATCATCGTCGTCACCATCATAGCCATCATCATCGTCGTCATCGTCGTCACCATCATCGTCGTCATTATCACTACCACCGCCACCACCACCATCAAAATCATCATTATCATCATCACCACCATCATCAGCACCATTGTAATCATCATCATCATCGTCATCATGATGATCGTCATCATCGTCATCATCACTGCTGAGACTGACGACTCTAGTGGAGTCTCCACGCACACTCACAAAGACAAAGGTCTCCCGTGTAGCCTGTAACAGACTGTAGGATCAAGTGCTGTTTGCGAGCACCTATGAAGGCCGGCACGGCACACGAGGGGGTGGGTGGCCAACACCACGCGCGACCGTCTTTGTCTCCCCAGTGACGACGTTTACACATCGCAACAGGTACTCGTTTGAGGCTGAGTCGACCTAGGGGAGGCCCAGGACTGGTTCAAATAATCGTCACCGGTGTTCTACTCCTTGACGAAATGATCATGATGATGATGATCCCATACCTGTCAACCCCTTATCAGTGCCTTATAAGACCAAATCAGACCCTATTGGTCAACCTGTGTCCCCTATAAATCTCAACGCTCATCCTACAAAGTCCCATCACAAGGGCGAAACGCAAGCCAATAGACATTCAATCAAAAACTCCTGTACACCGTATGGACGTGAAAACGAATTTCCTCTGTACAAGAATAGAGGGTAATCCGTGAATGGCTTGGCATTTAATGAGATCACGATGATGATGATGGTGATGATGGTGGTGGTAGGATACACCTTGTGTGTGGAATTCGCGTGTTCATTACACACAACGAAGGCAGAGTGGCCTCGCACTCCACCCAAGCGTGCAAGCGTGGCTTCGTTCGTGTTGCTGTTTGTTGTTGTTGTTGTTTACGCAGCTTGAACGATCGGGGGAATGAGTAACTGGCCTCGGTCTCTCTCCTCTTTCGGCTCCAGTGAGCGGCTAACGGGGGGGGAGACGTGGGTCGGTAAGGCCTCCATGGAGGCCGTTACACATCACGCGGGCACGCGGCTGCATGGATCACGAACCTCGTCATCATCGTCGTCATCATTAACATCATTAACTTCATCATCGTCAACCTCATCATCGTCGTAAATCTTATGATCAGTCATTATCGTCAACCTCATCATCATCATCAATATCGTCAACATCGTCATCATCGTCATTATCAACAACATCAACTCGATGTTTTTATCTTAGTCGTCCCTATGTGAGTCGATGAGTCTCTTTGTGAGTCTATGAGAGTCTATGCGTCTCTATGTGAGTCTATGAGTCTCTATGTGAGTCTATGAGTCTATTTGTGAGTCTATGAGTCTCTATGTGAGTCTGTGAGTCACTATGTGAGTCTATGAGCCTCTATGAGTCTCAATGTGAGTCTATGAGTCTCTATGTGAGTCTATGAGTCTCTATGTGAGTCTATGAGTCCCTATGTGAGTCTATGAGTCTCAATGTGAGTCTATGAGTCTCAATGTGAGTCTATGAGTCTCTATGTGAGTCTATGAGTCACTATGTGAGTCTATGAGTCTCTATGAGTCTCAATATGAGTCTATGAGTCTCTATGTGAGTCTCTATGTGAGTCTATGAGTCCCTATGTGAGTCTATGAGTCTCAATGTGAGTCTATGAGTCTCTATGTGAGTCTATGAGTCACTATGTGAGTCAATGAGTCTCTATGTGAGTCTATGAGTCACTATGTGAGTCTATGAGTCTCTATGTGAGTCTATGAGTCACTATGTGAGTTTATGAGTCTCTGTGAGTCTACGAGTCACTATGTGAGTCTATGAGTCTCTATGTGAGTCTATGCGTCTCTATGTGAGTCTATGAGTCTCTATGTGAGTCTATGAGTCACTATGTGAGTCTATGAGTCTCTACGTGAGTCTATGAGTCCCTTTTTATTCTTTGCGTCTCCATGTGAGTCTTTGTGTCTCTACGTGAGTCTATGCAACTCTACGTAAGTCTATGTGTTTCTTTGGGTCTCTATGTCTATGAGCCCCTATGCGAGTCTATGCGTCTCTTTGTGAGTCTGTGGGTCTCTATGTCTGCGTCTCCATGTGAGTCTATGAGCCTCTATGTGAGTCTGTGGGTCATCATTAGTAAAATAGAAAATAGTCGTAGTAGTAGCGGTAGTCGTAGTGATAGTGGCAGCAGTAGTAGTAGCGGTGGTAGTAGCGGTAGTAGTAGGGGTAGTAGTAGCAGCAGTAGTGTGAGTAGTAGTAGCGGAAGTAGTAGTAGCGGTAGTAGTAGCAGTACCGGTAGTAGTAGCGGTAGTAGTAGTAGCGGTAGTAGTAGTAGTAGCGATAGTAGTAGTAGCGGTAGTAGTAGTGGTAGTAGTAGTAACAGCGGTAGTAGTATCGGTAGTAGTAGCGGTAGTAGTAGTAGTAGCGGTAGTAGTAGTGGTAGTAGTAGTAACAGCGGTAGTAGTAGCGGTAGTAGTAGTAGTGATAGTAGTAATAGTAGCGGTAGTAGTAGCGGTAGTAGTAGTGGTAGTAGTAGTAGTGGTAGTAGTAGTAGCGGTAGTAGTAGTAGCGGTAGTAGTAGTAGTGGTAGTAGTAGTAGTGGTAGTAGTAGTAGCGGTAGTAGTAGTAGCGGTAGTAGTAGTAGTGGTAGCAGTAGTAGCAGTAGTGGTAGTAGTGGTAGTAGTAGTAGCGGTAGTAGTAGTAGTAGCGGTATTAAAAGTAGTGGTAGCGGTAGTAGTAGTAGTGCTAGTAGTAGTAGCGGTAGTAGTAGTGGTAGTAGTAGTAGTAATGGTAGTAGTAGTGGTAGTAGTAATGGTAGTAGTGGTAGTAGTGGTAGTAGTAGTAGAGGTAGTAGTAGTGGTAGTAGTAGTAATGGTAGTAGTAGTGGTAGTAGTAATGGTAGTAGTGGTAGTAATGGTAGTAGTAGTAGAGGTGCGGGACTGAGTCCGGGACTACCTTTGCGGTCTCCGTAGTAGTAGAGGGCGTTGGAGCTGAGGACGCACCACCGCCTCTGCCACTCACCCACGAAGAAGTTGTGATCTGTCCACACACGCACGGCGGTGAGCCTATCATGACGACGACGATGGTTACCATGACGATAGTGACGACGACGATGATGACGATGATGATGACGATGGTTACCATGACGATAATGACGACGACGATGATGGTAATGACGACGACGATGGTTACCATGACGATTATGACGACGACGATGATGGTGATGACGACGATGATGGTTTCCATGACGATAATGACGACGACGATGATGGTAATGACGACGACGATGGTTGCCATGACGATAATGACGACGACGATGATGGTGATGACGACGACGATGGTTACCATGACGAAAAAAGATGATAATTTAGATAACGAACGATGATCAAAACGATAATGATCGTACCGATGTCGATGATGATCATATCGATAACTATGATGATAATGACGATGATGATAATGATTATGATGATAACGAAGGCGATCATGACCCAGGTGATGACCGTGATGACGATGATCCAGGTGATGACCGTGATGATGATGATGATGATCCAGGTGATGACCGTGGTGACAATGATCCAGGTGATGACCGTGATGACGATGATCCAGGTGATGACCGTGATGATGATGATCCAGGTGATGACCGTGATGACGATGATCCAGGTGATGTTCGTGATGATGATGATGATGATGATCCAGGTGATGCCCGTGATGATGATCCAGGTGATGACCGTGAGGATGATGATGATGATGATGATCCAGGTGATGTCCGTGATGATGATGATGATGATGATGATGATCCAGGTGATGACCGTGATGACGATGATGATGATCCAGGTGATGACCGTGATGACGATGATGATGATGATCCAGGTGATGACCGTGGTGACGATGATCCAGGTAATGACCGTTATGATGATGATGATGATCCAGGTGATGACCGTGATGATGATGAACCAGGTGATGACCGTGATGATGATGATGATGATCCAGGTGATGACCGTGATGATGATGATCCAGGTGATGACCGTGATGATGATGATCCAGGTGATGACCGTGATGATGATGATCCAGGTGATGACCGTGATGATGATGAACCAGGTGATGACCGTGATGACGATGATCCAGGTGATGTCCGTGATGATGATGAACCAGGTGATGACCGTGATGATGATGATCCAGGTGATGTTCGTGATGACGATGATCCAGGTGATGTCCGTCATGATGATGAACCAGGTGATGACCGTGATGACAATAATGGTGATCCAGGTGATATCTGTGATGATGATGATGATGATCCAGGTGATGACCGTGATGACGATGATCCAGGTGATGTCCGTGATGATGATGATCCAGGTGATGACCGTGATGATGATGATCCAGGTGATGACCGTGATGATGATGATCCAGGTGATGTCCGTGATGACGATGATGATGATGATCCAGGTGATGACTGTGATGACGATGATGATGATCCAGGTGATGACCGTGATGACGATGATGATGATCCAGGTGATGTTCGTGATGACGATGATCCAGGTGATGACCGTGATGATGATGATCCAGGTGATGACCGTGATGACGATGATCCAGTTGATGACCGTGATGATGATGATCCAGGTGATGACCGTGATGACGATGATCCAGTTGATGACCGTGATGATGATGATCCAGGTGATGACCGTGATGACGATGATGATGATGATGCTCCAGGAGATGACCGCTCCTCACCTTTCCTCTTCTTGTCAAGGAACCCGGCCTTGATGACGTTGGGCAAGTCGGAAGCAGCAATGGCCGGGAGCTGCACATAGACTGTTGGTCACACACAGACAAAGACAAAGATCCCCGTGTAGCCTGCACAGACTATTGGGGGCAAGTGCTGTTAGCGAGCACCTATGAAGGCCGGCACGGTACACGAAAGGGTCGGTGGCCATCACCACGCACGGCCGCCTTTGTTTCCCCAGTGGCGATGTTTACACACTGCACCAGGTACTCATTTCAGGCTGAGTCGACCGAGGGGAGGCCCAGGACCGGTTCAGATAATGATCGTCACCGGTGTTGACCGTGAGCGGGAAATGAACTTTGGTCACCAGGATCGTAGCGCAGCATAGCGCTAACCGCTACACTACCGCTCCCCACACGCACACACACACAGACACACACACGCATCAAGGTCAAGGGGCGCCACGATTGTGAGATGTTAACTACCTCGCCAGGTATACAGGAGGTCGTGGGTTCGATCTCGACCCTGACGCCTGCTGTATATTTGGAGTTTGCGTGTCTCTCTCTCTCATCATCATGAACTTTGGTCACCAGGATCGTAGCGCAGCATAGCGCTAACCGCTACACTACCGCTCCCCACACGCACACACACACAGACACACACACGCATCAAGGTCAAGGGGCGCCACGATTGTGAGATGTTAACTACCTCGCCAGGTATACAGGAGGTCGTGGGTTCGATCTCGACCCTGACGCCTGCTGTATATTTGGAGTTTGCGTGTCTCTCTCTCTCATCATCATCACGGTGGCTAGGAGATGTTAACTACCTCGCCTGGTACGCAGGAGGTCGTGGGTTCTATCCCGACCCTGACGCCTGTTGTATATTTGGAGTTTGCTTGTCTTTCTCTCTCTCATCATCATCATCGTGGCTAGGCGATGTTAACTACTTCGCCTGGTATACAGGAGGTCGTGGATTCGATCCCTGAGGCCTGCTGTATATTTATAGTTTGCGTTTCTCTCTCTCTTTCTCCCCGTGGTCGCGTGGATTTCTCTCCGGGTCCTCTGGCTGTTTTTCCCCTTCTACATTTAGTATCAACATCACCACGCGTTTCGAGCATCTGGCATCCGGCTATAAAATTCCACGTGATGATGGTGATGACGATAAGCCCACTTCGTTGGGCTCTCATTTGTGATAGCCAGGTCGCTTCTGAAAAAAAAAACATCGATATAGCTCAGTGCGTCTTACCTGGTTAAATAAAAAAAAGTTAAAGCTTAGTTTTAGAGTGCTGGACGATGAGTGAGCGTCTCGTTGCCGAAGAGCGGGACGTGAAACCCACAATTAGTAAGGTTTGTCACGTAAGCAGAACGTGCCAATTCGTCACTAGTACAGCACCACCGGTTTGACTCTCCAACAGAGACCCATAGAGATACACAGAGACCCATAGAGACCTATAGAGGTACACAATAATCCATAGAGGTACACAGAGACATATAACAGAGACCCATAGGGATACACAGAGACCATAGAGACCTATAGAGATACACAATAATCCATAGAGGTACACAGAGACACATAACAGAGACCCATAGGGATACACAGAGACCCATAGAGACCTATAGAGGTACACAATAATCCATAGAGGTACACAGAGACACATAACAGAGACCCATAGAGATACACAGAGACCCATAGAGACTAATCGAGGTACACAATAATCCATAGAGGTACACATAGACACATAATAGAGACCCATAGAGATACACAGAGACCCATAGAGATACACAGAGACCCATAGAGACCTATAGAGGTACACAATAATCCATAGAGGTACACAGAGACACATAACAGAGACCCATAGAGATACACAGAGACCCATAGAGACCTATAGAGGTACACAATAATCCATAGAGGTACACAGAGACACTTAACAGAGACCCATAGAGATACACAGAGACCCATAGAGACCTATAGAGGTACACAATAATCCATAGAGGTACACAGAGACACTTAACAGAGACCCATAGAGATACACAGAGGCCCATAGAGACCTATAGAGGTACACAATAATCCATAGAGGTACACAGAGACACATAACAGAGACCCATAGAAATACACAGAGACCCATAGAGATACACAGAGACCCATAGAGACTAATAGAGGTACACAATAATCCATAGAGGTACACAGAGACACATAACAGAGACCCATAGAGATACACAGAGACCCATAGAGACCTATAGAGGTACACAATAATCCATAGAGGTACACAGAGACACTTAACAGAGACCCATAGAGATACACAGAGACCCATAGAGACCTATAGAGGTACACAATAATCCATAGAGGTACACAGAGACACTTAACAGAGACCCATAGAGATACACAGAGGCCCATAGAGACCTATAGAGGTACACAATAATCCATAGAGGTACACAGAGACACATAACAGAGACCCATAGAGATACACAGAGACCCATAGAGACCTATAGAGGTACACAATAATCCATAGAGGTACACAGAGACACTTAACAGAGACCCATAGAGATACACAGAGACCCATAGAGACCTATAGAGGTACACAATAATCCATAAAGGTACACAGAGACACTTAACAGAGACCCATAGAGATACACAGAGGCCCATAGAGACCTATAGAGGTACACAATAATCCATAGAGGTACACAGAGACACATAACAGAGACCCATAGAGATACACAGAGACCCATAGAGATACGCACTGACACCCGGGAGACCCCCAGCCCACGTGACAGACACCACCCACCCCCCCACTCGCGGGGAAGCATCCGAGGCGGCCCGCCGCTGCAACGATCTGGGCAATGTGATTATCGGGTCTCAAAATAGATCTCCGCTTTATAATTTGTTAGGTATGGGGGGTGGGTGGGGGGGTGGGAGATGATGATGCCGACGGTGATGGTGAGTCAAGGTCGAAAGGTCACTGTCGACAATTCCATTGATGCCACCCTCCCCATGCCATCGCTTCGGTCCTTCTGCCAAATTGTGTGGTCGTTGGGAAGTCGACACGCGCATTTCAATGCCCACTAATCACAGACGCACCACCAACAACACCACCAACAACACCACCAACAACACCACCATCACCATCACCACCACCGTCCTCCGGCTTCAGGTCTTCTCCTCCCCATGGTCGTAGACCTCTGGGTGCCGTTCCACGCCGTCACCCGCCCTCCTCCTTCGCCCTGCACAGGTGCTGAACCCACCAACAAGTCGCCTACCCTATCCACCTCCAACACCCTGCACAGGAGTCCCACCCATCACACAACCTCCAAGTCGCTTACCCTACCCTCCTGTGGAGAGTGTGGGGGGAGAGTGGGGGGGGGGGGAGTGGGGGGGGGTGAAGAGTGGGGGGAGAGTGGGGGGGTGGGGAGAGTTGGTGGGGGGGTAGTAGTGTTGTAGAATGTGGTGGGACAGTGAGACCACTCATTCAGCAGTGGATCAACCGAGGCTGCTGCTATTGCAGCTGAAAGGTATTGGGTATGATGCTGGTGGTGGTGGTGGGGTATGATGCTGGTGGTGGTGGGGTATGATGCTGGTGTTGGTAGTGTATGATGCTGGTGGTGGGGTATGATGCTGGTGGTGGGATATGATGCTGGTGGTGGTGTATGATGCTGGTGGTGGTGGTGTATGATGCTGGTGGTGGGGTATGATGCTGGTGGTGGTGGGGTATGATGCTGGTGGTGGGGTATGATGCTGGTGGTCGGGTATGATGCTGGGGGTTGTGGGTTATGATGCTGGTGGTGGGGTTTGATGCTGGTGGTGAGTATGCTGCTGGTGGTGGGGTATGATGCTGGTGGTGGGATATGATGCTTTTGGTGGTGTATGATGCTGGTGGTGGTGCGGTATGATGCCGGAGGTGGGGTATGATGCTGGTGGTGGGGTATGATGCTGGTGGTGGGGTATGATGCTGGTGGTGGGGTATGATGCTGGTGGTAGTGGGGTATGATGCTGGTGGTGGGGTATGATGCTTGTGGTGGGGTATGATGCTGGTGGTGGGGTATGATGCTTGTGGTGGTGGAGTATGATGCTGGTGGTGAGTATGCTGCTGGTGGTGGGGTATGATGCTTGTGGTGGTGTATGATGCTGGTGGCGGTGGGGTATGATGCTGGTGGTGGGGTATGATGCTGGTGGTGGGGTATGATGCTGGTGGTGGGGTATGATGCTGGTGTTGGTGGGGTATGATGCTGGTGGTGGTGTATGATGCTGGTGGTGGTGGTGTATGATGCTGGTGGTGGTGGGGTATGATGCTGGTGGTGGGGTATGATGCTGGTGGTGGGGTATGATGCTGGGGGTTGTGGGTTATGATGCTGGTGGTGGGGTTTGATGCTGGTGGTGAGTATGCTGCTGGTGGTGGGGTATGATGCTTGTGGTGTATGATGCTGGTGGTGGTGGGGTATGATGCTGGTGGTGGGGTATGATGCTGGTGGTGGTGGGTTATGATGCTGGTGGTGGGGTTTGATGCTGGTGGTGAGTATTATGCTGGTGGTGGGGTATGCTGCTGGTGGTGGGGTATGATGCTGGTGGTGGGCTATGATGCTGTTGGTGGTGGGGTATGATGCTTGTGGTGTATGATGCTGGTGGTGGTGGGGTATGATGCTGGTGGTGGGGTATGATGCTGGTGGTGGTGGGTTATGATGCTGGTGGTGGGGTTTGATGCTGGTGGTGAGTATTATGCTGGTGGTGGGGTATGCTGCTGGTGGTGGGGTATGATGCTGGTGGTGGTGGGGTATGATGCTGGTGGTGGGGTATGATGCTGGTGGTGGGGTATGATGCTGGTGGTGGGGTATGATGCTGGTGGTGGTGGGGTATGATGCTGGTGGTGGGGTATGATGCTGGTGGTGGTGGTGTATGATGCTGGTGGTGTATGATGCTGGTGGTGGGGTATGATGCTGGTGGTGGGGTTTGATGCTGGTGGTGAGTATGCTGCTGGTGGTGGGGTATGATGCTTGTGGTGGTGGAGTATGATGCTGGTGGTGGGGTATGATGCTGGTGGTGGTGGGGTATGATGCTGGTGGTGGGGTATGCTGGTGGTGGGGTATGATGCTGGTGGTGGTGGGATATGATGCTGGTGGTGGGGTATGATGCTGGTGGTGAGTATGCTGGTGGTGATGGGGTATGCTGCTGGTGGTGGAGTATGATGCTGGTGGTGAGTATGCTGCTGGTGGTGAGTATGCTGGTGGTGGTGGGGTATGATGCAGGTGGTGGAGTATGATGCTGGTGGTGGGGTATGATGCAGGTTGTGGGGTATGCTGCAGGTGGTGGGTATGATGCTGGTGGTGGTGGTATATGATGCTGGTGGTGAGTATGCTGGTGGTGGTTGGGTATGATGCAGGTAGTGGGGTATGCTGCTGGTGGTGGGGTATGATGCTAGTGGTGAGTATGCTGCTGGTGGTGGGGTATGCTGCTGGTGGTGGGGTATGATGCAGGTGATGGAGTATGCTGCTGGTGGTGGGGTATGATGCTGGTGGTGAGTATGCTGGTGGTGGTGGGGTATGATGCTGGTGGTGGTGGGGTATGCTGCTGGTGGTGGGTATGCTGGTGGTGATGTGGTATGCTGCTGGTGGTAGAGTATGATGCAGGTGGTGGGGTATGCTGCTGGTGGTGGGGTATGATGCTAGTGGTGAGTATGCTGGTGGTGGTGGAGTATGATGCAGGTGGTGGGGTATGATGCTGGTGGTGGGGTATGATGCTAGTGGTGAGTATGCTGCTGGTGGTGGAGTATGATGCAGGTGGTGGGGTATGATGCTGGTGGTGGGGTATGATGCTAGTGGTGAGTATGCTGCTGGTGGTGGGTATGCTGGTGGTGATGGGGTATGCTGCTGGTGGTGGGGTATGATGCTAGTGGTGAGTATGCTGGTGGTGATGGGGTATGCTGCTGGTGGTGGAGTATGATGCTGGTGGTGAGTATGCTGCTGGTGGTGAGTATGCTGGTGGTGGTGGGGTATGATGCAGGTGGTGGAGTATGATGCTGGTGGTGGGGTATGATGCTGGTGGTGAGTATGCTGGTGGTGATGGGGTATGCTGCTGGTGGTGGAGTATGATGCTGGTGGTGAGTATGCTGCTGGTGGTGAGTATGCTGGTGGTGGTGGGGTATGATGCAGGTGGTGGAGTATGATGCTGGTGGTGGGGTATGATGCAGGTTGTGGGGTATGCTGCAGGTGGTGGGTATTATGCTGGTGGTGGTGGGATATGATGCTGGTGGTGAGTATGCTGGTGGTGGTTGGGTATGATGCAGGTAGTGGGGTATGCTGCTGGTGGTGGGGTATGATGCTAGTGGTGAGTATGCTGCTGGTGGTGGGGTATGCTGCTGGTGGTGGGGTATGATGCAGGTGGTGGAGTATGCTGTTGGTGGTGGGGTATGATGCTGGTGGTGAGTATGCTGGTGGTGGTGGGGTATGATGCTGGTGGTGGTGGGGTATGCTGCTGGTGGTGGGTATGCTGGTGGTGATGTGGTATGCTGCTGGTGGTAGAGTATGATGCAGGTGGTGGGGTATGCTGCTGGTGGTGGGGTATGATGCTAGTGGTGAGTATGCTGGTGGTGGTGGAGTATGATGCAGGTGGTGGGGTATGATGCTGGTGGTGGGGTATGATGCTAGTGGTGAGTATGCTGCTGGTGGTGGAGTATGATGCAGGTGGTGGGGTATGATGCTGGTGGTGGGGTATGATGCTAGTGGTGAGTATGCTGCTGGTGGTGGGTATGCTGGTGGTGATGGGGTATGCTGCTGGTGGTGGGGTATGATGCTAGTGGTGAGTATGCTGGTGGTGATGGGGTATGCTGCTGGTGGTGGAGTATGATGCTGGTGGTGAGTATGCTGCTGGTGGTGAGTATGCTGGTGGTGGTGGGGTATGATGCAGGTGGTGGAGTATGATGCTGGTGGTGGGGTATGATGCAGGTTGTGGGGTATGCTGCAGGTGGTGGGTATGATGCTGGTGGTGGTGGGATATGATGCTGGTGGTGAGAATGCTGGTGGTGGTTGGGTATGATGCAGGTAGTGGGGTATGCTGCTGGTGGTGGGGTATGATGCTAGTGGTGAGTATGCTGCTGGTGGTGGGGTATGCTGCTGGTGGTGGGGTATGATGCAGGTGGTGGAGTATGCTGCTGGTGGTGGGGTATGATGCTGGTGGTGAGTATGCTGGTGGTGGTGGGGTATGATGCTGGTGGTGGTGGGGTATGCTGCTGGTGGTGGGTATGCTGGTGGTGATGTGGTATGCTGCTGGTGGTAGAGTATGATGCAGGTGGTGGGGTATGCTGCTGGTGGTGGGGTATGATGCTAGTGGTGAGTATGCTGGTGGTGGTGGAGTATGATGCAGGTGGTGGGGTATGATGCTGGTGGTGGGCTATGATGCTAGTGGTGAGTATGCTGCTGGTGGTGGGGTATGATGCAGGTGGTGGGGTATGATGCTGGTGGTGGGGTATGATGCTAGTGGTGAGTATGCTGCTGGTGGTGGGTATGCTGGTGGTGATGGGGTATGCTGCTGGTGGTGGGGTATGATGCTAGTGGTGAGTATGCTGGTGGTGGTGGGGTATGATGCTGGTGGTAGGGTATGCTGCTGCTGGTGGTGGAGTATGCTGCTGCTGGTGGCAATGAAAGCCCTCCAGTGGGAGGGTTGCCCGGCTGGATGTGTGAAATGTCATCACCGTGATCACCGCAACTTCATCAGCCCCGAAGTGAGGGGAGTGGCGACCTCCCTGGGCTCATCGGATTCACTTCCACGGACCCCCCCCCACCCCCCACAGCCCCCCACCCCCCACAGCCCCCCCCCACAGCCCCCCCCACAGCCCCCCCACAGCCCCCCCCCACACCCCCCCCCCCCACCCCCCATCCATTGTCGCGGCCGCTTCGCAATCAGCGACCGCGACAATAAGAATGTTTGCAATTTAACTTTCACTTCATTACGGCTAAATGAGCGATAATAATAATAATAATTGTTGTTGTGGCGACGACGACGACGATGATGATGACGATGATGATGACGATGATGATGATGACGATGATGATGACGATGATGATGACGATGATGATGATGACGACGATGATGATGATGATGACGACGATGATGATGATGATAACGATGATGATGATGATGTAGAAGAGGAATAACTTGTGAACGTTCTCTGTGAGCGCCAATCGCGTGACAGTGCAAGACTGTGCGCATTGTCAAGGCGAGAGAGGCTGCTGTGGTGCAGAGATTTTGTTTGGCAGTGAGCGGGGATGGGGGGGGGCTGTGTGGGGGGCTGTGAGGGGGGGGCTCTGGGGGGGCTTTGGGGGGGGGCTGTGGGGGAAGGTTTTTCTATGCACACATTTGTAAAAAAAAAAATTGTATTCAAAACGCTGGCAGAGAATGTCCAACTAGGAGAGGGACCTTGAACATGAAACTTGCGTCGCAAAGCACGGATCGTGAGCTTAGTGGCACGCGCCGCAGCAGTAAACTATGAAACTACGTTCTGTATTGTTACCAGGGTAAGGTCCCACTGACCTGCTGTGTAGTTTTATTTTGTCACAAGCGACCCGGGTATCAGAAAAGATATAAGCTCAGCGAAGTAGCTCATCACCATCATCGTCATCACGTGGTCATTTAATAAGCAACCAATTTATTTTAAACGCGTGATGCAGGTAGTTAACATCTTCTAGCCACCGTGATGATGATGAGAGAGAGAGAAAGAGAGAGACACACAAACTCCAACTATACAGCAGCAGGCGTCAGGGTTGGGATCGATCCCACGACCTCCTGTATACCAGGCGAGGTAGTTAACATCTCCTAGCCACAGTGATGATGATGAGAGAGAGAGAGACGCAAACTCCAAATATACAGCAGCAGCAGGCGTCAGGGTCGGGATAGAACCCACGACCTCCTGTATACCAGGCGAGGTAGTTAACATCTCCTAGCTACCGTGATGATGAGAGAGAGACACGCAAACTCCAAATATACAGCAGGCGTCAGGGTCACGTTCGAACCTACGACCTCCTGTATACCAGGCGAGGTAGTTAACATCTCATAGCCACCGTGATGATGATGAGAGAGAGAGAGACACGCAAACTTCAAACATACAGCAGGCGTCAGGGTCACGTTCGAACCTACGACCTCCTGTATACCAGGCGAGGTAGTTAACATCTCATAGCCACCCACACCGCAGTTATAACCAGGGTCGTGTCCGGCCAGATTCGAACTGCGAGCCGTCTGCAACAAAATAATCATCGGCGAACGCACAATCGCTGGGCTTTCTCACCACCGCAAAATTACAATAATTATAATTATTACGATCATTATTAAATAACGAGTACGAGCAGAGAGGTAAAATATTGTCTTCGACGTTTGTCATTAATTTGAGTGTTAATATTTTCTGTCTGGCGACGTGCAGCTTTATATTTTTTAGTTTTTAACAGAGCGGTGGTGGTCATTGTGGCCGGCAGCGAGCGTGAGAACGCTTCTCCTGCTCCTCCTGCTGCTGCTGTGCGTCTTGCGATCGGGAAAATGCCTGTAATGTGGAGAGAGCGATGGGGGGGCCATAGAGGGGAGCGGTGGCGCAGCGGTTAGCGCGCTGCGCTACGACACCAGGCGAAGCGATTCCCGTTCACGGCCGCTCAACGCCGGTGACGATTTTCTGAACCGGTTTTGGGTCTGCCCCTAGGTCGACTCGGCGTCAAATGAGCACCCGGGTGCGGTGTGTAGTTAAACGGCGCGGCTGGAGAGACAAAGGCGGTCGGGTCGTGGTGGTGCTGGCCACCCACCCCGTCGTGCGCCGTGCCGGCCTTCATAGGTGCTCGCTAACAGCACTTGCCCCTACAGTCTGTTGAGGCTAGATGGGGGATCTTTGCCTTTGTGGTGGTAGCGTAGCGGCAACGCTACGAAACCGACGACCTGAGTTCGATTCCCGCTCAGGGCCACTACCAACACGGACCGTCGAGGACTATCTGAAACGGTCCTGGGCCTCCCCTAGATCGACTCAGCCTCAAATGAGTACCTGGTGCGATGTGGGCGTGGTGGTGCCGGCTATCACACCCCTTCGTGTGCTGCAGTGCCGGCCTTCGTAGTGTGCTTCACGCTGACTGCACTTGCCCCAACAGTCTGTTGAGGCTCCACGGGGGATCTTTGTCTTTGTGGGTGCAAGCGAGTACTTGCTAGGGTCTGGAATGCTATTGCCAATAAACTGCAACTTGAATCACTACCTATGAGATCTTCACTCAAAACTGCTCTAGAGGAGTTGTACACCCCTAGCTGCCACTGCTATTCAGTGGCCTAAAATATGGCTCTAGATTTTGGTGTTATAATTTATTAATGTAGTTTATTGTTAAAAATTCGGTCACAGTCCCTATGATCACTGTTACATTGCGTTTATGGCTTTTATTTTGGTGGTTTCGAAAACGTTTTTTTGTTTTGGCCATGTTTTTGTTTATTGTAGTACGGAGTTAGACTGATGGCCTTAATCTAAGTTGTCTTGTGGTTGTTGTTGTTTGACTTGCATCCCACTGAGATTTTTTGCACACAGCGTTGGTGTACGGTGCTATTTCAGGAATATTTTGATGTTTTTTTCCTGTATTTTATGTTTGCACAGTCACATAGTCACTTTAAGATGTTTTTCTTGTTCGTGTTTTTGTTTTTTGCGGTTGCACCCGATTCAAGAGCCGAATGGCTCACAGGGCTATACAAAATGAATGAAACTATGGAACTATGGAACTATGCTAGCAAGTATTCTGCAATTACTGGTAAAGCTCGAGAGATAAACATAGAGTCTGCGCAGCGTCGCAGAATACCAACAACAACAATTTGCATTGTTGTTATTTTCGTCATGAAATCACATCCTTGGCTCCAGATGCGGCTGATTCGCAGAATCTAAATCCGTGGGTGGGATGACACCCAAGGGATTTCAGTGTTTGTGGAACTCAGAAACCAAATCATAACACCTCCAACTTAAGCACGCAGCAATTCTAACAACCGGTACGTACTGGCGTGTCCCATTTCGACCTGCCCTGTATAGCCTGAAACCGATTTGACACCGAGTAGTAGGAGGAGGCTTTCGCGACCTATATCATCCATAATATAGTTTTTGTTTGGGTTAGATCGCGTAAATATAAATGTGCCCATCTTCTTTGGTTCTTTCGGTAAAGTCACGTAGAATGAGAATAAAATAATAAATTGATAAAATAAAATAACACAATAAAATTCTCACGACGTTTCGGCCACAACACAAGTGGCCTTCTTCAGGTGAAAGGAACAGACCTGTCGGGACGACAGAGCTTATTATTTTATTCTCATTCTACGTGGTGACTTTACCGAAAGAACCAAAGAAGATGAATCCTTGCAGTCACGAAAGCTTTAAATCGAAATATAAATGTGTCGTTAAACCCGCCACCACCCGACACAGCCAATTAATATGGTTTGTCACGTAAACAGAACGTGCCAATTCGTTACGAGTGCAGTGACGTATATTGAGTCACGAGGGCACACAGCCCCAGTGACTTATAGAGAGGAGCACTGGAGTGTACGTAGCACTCTCTGTCAGCAGGGTGCGCCATGCCATGGTAAATGGTCCCTAAGGAGGTTCGAGCGGCGGGCAGAGAGAGAGAGAGCATTGTGAGGACGTAGCATCCCGATTGGCTGGCAAGGTCACGTGACAGGACAGGGTAAGGATGTGGGCCAATGGTGACAGAAGGGACACGTGATGTCAGGCCCAGAGTCTTCTCGGGGGTTATAGAAGGGGGCGTGGCCGAGGCGGAGCCGGGCCACGGTGAGGGCATAGTTCATAGTTAGTTAGTTCATAGTTGATTTATTTGGTATAGCCCTGTGAGCCATTCGGCTCTTGAATCGGGTGCAACCGCAACAAACAAAAAACATGAACAAGAAAACATCTTAAAGTGATTATGTGACTGTGCAAACAGAAAATACAGGAAAAAAATATCTAAATATTCCTGAAATAGCACCGTACACCAACGCTGTGTGCAAAAATCCCAGTGGGATGCAAGTCAAATAACAACAACAACCACAAGACGACTAAGATTAAGGCCATCAGTCTAACTCCGTACTACAATAAACAAAAACATGGCCAAAACAAAAGAAAACTTTTCGAAATCACCAAAATAAAAGCCATAAATCCAATGTAACAGTGATCATAGGGACTGTGACCGAATTTTTAACAATAAACCACATTAATAAATTATAACACCAAAATCTAGAGCCATATTTTACGCCAATGAATAGCAGTGGCAGCTAGGGGTGTACATCTCCTCTAGAGCAGTTTTGAGTGAAGATCTCATAGGCAGTGATTCAAGTTGCAGTTTATTGGCAATAGCATTCCAGACCCTGGGGGCATCAATAGCAAAGGCCCTTCCTCCAGTTTGTGTACGGCAATAGGGAATGTGAAGCTGATAAATGAGCGAAGACCTGAGGTCGAATTTGTTCTTTAAAGCAGAGAGGAGACCCAGTAGGTAGTCTGTGGAATTTTTTGTAAGTACATCATGAATAAATAAGACCTGGTGCACAAGCCGTCGAACATTAAGAGATGTTAAGTTTGACCCAATGTAGAGATCACAGTGGTGAGTCCTATATGGGCAGTTCAATGCATAAAAGGGAGGTCCCGAGGTCCGATCCGGGCTGTCTACTGGAATGGAACCCGATATGCGACGTCTCTTTGGTCTTCACGCTCGGCATCGTGGTTCAGGCAGTGCGTTAACTGACCTGACCCGGTGATGTAGTTACCCCGTGGTGGTTACCGCTATAAAGTTATCCCGTTGTTACGTTTATGTAGTTACCCCGTTGTGGTCATAGAATAAACGTGTTGCCTCCAAATTCAAGGGTGTCTCTCACGTGCGCCCACTGCACTAGTACAGCACACCGGTGTGTTGGAGAGCAAATCCGAGTACTCAGATTGTAAATGTTGTGGATTTTTTGAGAATTCATATTGTAAATTTTGTGGATTTGCTGAGTACTCAGACTGTAAATGTTGTGGATTTGCTGAGTACTCAGATTGTACATGTTGTGGATTTTTTGAGAATTCAGATTGTAAATTTTGTGGATTTGCTGAGTACTCAGACTGTAAATGTTGTGGATTTACTGAGTACTCAGATTGTAAATGTTGTGGATTTTTGAGAATTCAGATTGTAAACGTTGTGGATTTGCTGATTGCTCAGATTGTACATGTTGTGGATTTTTTGAGAATTCAGATTGTAAATGTTGTGGGTTTGCTGAGTACTCAGACTGTAAATGTTGTGGGTTTTACTCTCCAAACACACAACCGATTTTTGCTGTACTCGTAACGAATTGGCCACGTTCTGTTTACGTGACAAACCCTCACTAATTGGCTGTGTCGGGTGGTGGCGGCGGGTTGAACGACAACATTTTTATTTACGCGATCTAAGTCCCTCCCCCCCCGCCCCATCGCAAATTAAAGGGAATTCTGTTAAACTAAGATACGCGTGTTCACGGGGCGCGAGTGTGTATTTACACTGGCATCTGTAGTGTTTATTCCGCTGTGCGTATACACACACACACACACAGCGCTGGCGGGAGCTTGAGCAACGGGGATTCTGCAGAAGTCAATTAGCGATTATGCATAACGATCACAGTTAAGGCTTAATGAGACCCCCTTGTACAAACAACGCGTACGAATTTAAACGTCTGTAGCCACAATTATTTAATTGCGAGCCTCAAGCCGCACGCACGGACACACGCACACGCTACCGTATTTCAGCGCGCATGCGACGCAAAAGAGAAAGGTCCTCCCACCCAACGTGTAGCCTCTAACAGACTGTTGGGGCAAGTGCTGTTAGCGAGTCGCTTACCTACGAAGGCCGGCACGGCACGCGGCGTATGGGGGGGGGGGGGGGGAGTGGCCAGCAGCCACGCCCGGCCGCCTTTGTCTCCCGAGTGGCGACGTTGACACATCGCGCCAGATACCAATTTAAGGCTGAGTCGACCTGGGAGAGTCCCAGGACCCGTTCACGTAATCGCGTCGCTCGTGTCGGTTGCCGTGAGCGGGAATCGAATTGGGGTCGCCGGCATAGCAGTGCGTTAATCATTGCGCCACCGCTCCTAACTGCGCATACAAAGACAAAGATCCCACGTAGAGCCTTAACAGTTGCGATATTTACAGACCAGACCAGGAACTCATTTGAGGCTGAGTCGACCTAGTGGAGGCCCAGGACCGGTTAAGATAATCGTCACTGGTGACGCTACACGACCGCTCCCACCACACCCACGTGTGTGTGTGTGTGTAGAAATACACACACACACTCACGTGGGTGTGTGTGTGTATGTGGGGTGTACTCACACACACACACACTGTAACTTTCACACGTGGGTGTGTGTATATATGTGGGGTGTACCCACACACACACACATACACACACACTGGGGTGTGTGTGTATGTGTGTGTACATACACACACATACATACACACACACTGGGGTGTGTGTATGTATGTGTGTGTAGAAATACACACACATACACACACACGTGGGTGTGTGTGTGTATGTGTGTATGTGTGTGTGTGGTGTACCCACGTGTCACCCCACCACAGCTGCCCGGCCGGTTAAGAAACGGAACTCTGGCGGCAGTCGGAATTTAAAGCGACATCGCCCCCCGACCCTCCCACCAACCCCCACTGTAACTTTCTGACCCCGTGGCCTCTATTGGACATCAGTTAACAAAAAACAACAACAACAACAACAACCCAAGAGCTTCCCAGCTCATCGGATTTCTCCTCCTGCCGTATAAATGCAACGCTCTCAATCCGATCTTGATTTGAAGCTTTCGTGACTGCAGGAATCCATACTCTTTGGTTCTTTCGGTATAAAATAAAAAAATTTTTTTACGACGTTTCGGGCGCGACACGAGCGTCCATCGTCAGGCTCTCAATCCGTTTCTAATTTGGGGGGCACCACCGCAATTCTGGAGGCGTCCGCCGGGCGGCGCTGCGACCACGCAGACCTTGACGGAGCCACTTCTTGAACCTTTGTCAATGGCAGCCACACGGTGAACACCCCCCCACTACCAGTGTCGGATGATCCTAGTAGCACAAGTAGTTTCATATGTACTATTGCTATGTAGTAGATGTAGTAGCTACTGCTATGTAGTAGATGTAGTAGCTATTATATATGTAGTAGATGTAGTAGCTACTACAATGGAGTAGATGTAGTAGATGTAGTAGCTACTACTATGTAGTAGATGTAGTAGCTACTACTATGTAGTAGATGTAGTAGCTACTACTATGTAGTAGACGTAGTAGCTACTACTATGTAGTAGATGTAGTAGCTACTACTATGTAGTAGATGTAGTAGCTACTACTGTGTAGTAGATGTAGTAGCTACTACTGTGTAGTAGATGTAGTAGCTACTACTATGTAGTAGATGTAATAGCTACTACTATGTAGTATATGTAGTAGCTACTACTATGTAGTAGATGTAATAGCTACTACTATGTAGTAGATGTAAAAGCTACTACTATGTAGTAGATGTAATAGCTACTACTATGTAGTAGATGTAGTAGCTACTACTATGCAGTAGATGTAGTAGCTACTACTATGTAGTAGATGTAGTAGATGTAGTAGCTACTACTATGTAGTAGATGTAGTAGCTACTCTATGTAGTAGATGTAGTAGCTACTACTATGTAGTAGATGTAGTAGCTACTACTTAGTAGCTACTACTATGTAGTAGATGTAGTAGCTACTACTATGTAGTAGCTACTACTATGTAGTAGATGTAGTGCGTACTACTATGTAGTAGATGTAGTAGCTACTACTTATGTAGTAGATGTAGTAGCTACTACTATGTAGTAGATGTAGTAGCTACTACTATGTAGTAGATGTAGAAGTTTTCGTGGCCTGCACCGGAAACATTCCGACCGTTCCTAGAATTGGATTCCCGCGAGAGACGACGTGATCTTCATAACGACAATAACAACAACAATTGTTGTTCACGCTGCACAGACTCTGTGTTTAGCTGTCGGGCATTGCCAGCGTTTGCAAGAGTACTCGCTGCACACACAAAGGCAATGATGCCTCGTGTAGCCTCAACAGACTGTTGGGGCAAATGCAGTCAGCGAGTAGCACCCTACGAGGGCCGGGATGGCACACTCGGGGGTGGGGTAGCCAACACAGATGCCCCGGCCGCTTTTGTCTCCCTCGTGGCGATGTTTTACTTCACACCGTAACAGGTACTCATTTAGGCTGAGTCGATCTAGGGGAGGCCCTAGGATCCCCCACCACACCCACCACCACCACCACACAACCTTTACTCACCTTGTTCCCCAAGCCACTCTCCTATCCACTCACTCAACCACTCACCTACCAACCCACCCACTCACCCACCCAACCACTCACCCACCCACCTACCCACCCATCCACCCAACCACTCACCCACACAACCACTGACCCACCCACCTAACCACTCACCCACCCACCCACTCACTCACCCCACCCACCCAACCACTCACCCACCCCACCCACCCACCTAACCACTCACCCACCCCACCCACTCACCCACCCACCTACCCACCCATCCACCCAACCACTCACCCACACAACCACTCACCCACCCACCTAACTAACCACTCATCCACCCACCCACTCACCCACCCACTCATCCACCCACCCACCCACTCACCCACCCCACCCACTCACCCACCCACCCACCCACTCACCCACCCCACCCACCCACCTAACCACTCACCCACCCACCCACTCACCCACCCCACCCACCTAACCACTCACCCACCCACCCATTCGCCCACCCACCCACTCACCCACACACCCCACACACCCACTCACCTACCCACCCACTCACCCACCCCACCCACCCAACCACTCACCTACTCACTCACCCACCCACCCAACCACTCACCTACCCACCCACCCAACCACTCACCCACCCAACCACCCCACCCACCCCTCTGCTGTGCCTTGGATTTGATGGAAATCGTCTCTGTGGCAGGGGTTGTCTCTCAAGCTGAGATGGAAATCACGACGAGATGTGGAGGAATCGATTTGTCTCAATATTCATAAGTGCAGCCATCATCACCACCCACACCACCACCGCCACCACTGGGATCACCAAAGACAAAGTCCCCCCCCCCCCGGTATAGCCTCGACAGACTGTCGGGGCAAGTGCTGTTTGCGAGTAGCACCTATGAAGGCCGGCACTGTGGCACACGAGGGGGTGGGTGGCCAGCACCACCACGCCCGGCCGCCTTTGTCTCCCCAGTGGCGATGTTTACTACACATCGCGCCAGTAACTCGTTTGAGGCTGAGTCGACCTAGGGGAGGCCCAGGACCGGTTCAAATAATCGTCGCCGGTGTTGGTGGCCATGAGTGGGAAACGAACTCGGGTCGCAATCATCAAAACCATCACCACAATCACCACCACCACAATCACTACCACCACGATCACCACCACCACAATCATCACCACCATCACCACCACAATCACTACCACAATCATTACCACCACCACAATCACCACTACCACAATCATTACCACCACCACCACAATCACTACCACAATCATTACCACCACCACCACAATCACCACCACCACAATCACTACCATCACGATCACCACCACCACCACAATCACTACCACCACGATCACCACCACCACAATCACTACCACCACGATCACCACCACCACAATCACTACCACCACGATCACCACAATCACTACCACCACAATCACCACAATCATTACCACCACCACCATCACCAGCACCACCACCACTACAATCACCACCACCACAATCACTACCACCACAATCACTACCACCACGATCACCACCACCACCACAATCACTACCACCACAATCACCACAATCATTACCACCACCACCACAATCACCACCACCATAATCACTACCACCACGATCACCACCACCACAATCACTACCACTACAATCACCACAATCATTACCACCACCACCATCACCAGCACCACAATCACCACCACCACAATCACTACCACCACGATCACCAGCACCACCATCACTACCACAATCACCACCACTACCACAATCACCACCACCACAATCACCACCACTACAATCACCACCACCACAATGACCGGCACCAACACCGCAATCACCACCACCACAATCTCCGGCACCACCACCATCACCACCACAATCACCACAATCACCACCACCACAATCACCAGTACCACAATCACCACCACAATCACCACCACCACAATCACCACAATCACCACCACCAAAATCACCAGTACCACTACCACCACCAACCACCACGACGACTGCCGGTTCGATCCCACTCCCTCTGCGCGGCAGTTAAAGCAATGGGGCAAAGTTGATGAAATCCCAGCCACCTCTGTCCATCCCTGGGGTATAAATGACTCGCACACCGCAGTTTATGCTGGGATCGGCAGGGCCGTCTGTGGTGGGGAAAAGTGTGGGTACGACCCTCTTCGTCCAAGCGCATGTGGTCCGACATGGAAGAGTAGGCCAAGTACCCTCTCTAGAGCTCCCTCGAAGTGGGAGGCACTTTCCGACGGCAGTGCCACGAACAACTGCTGGGTTGCTCCATCATCATCATTAAGAATGTTAACTACCTCGCTAGGTATACAGGAGGTCGTGAGTTCGATACCGACCCTGACGCCTGCTTTATATTTGTAGTTTGCGTGTCTCTCTCTCTCATCATCATCACGGTGGCTAGGAGATATTAACTACCTCGCCTGGTATACAGGATGTCGTGGGTTCTATCCCGACCCTGACGATGCCTGCTGTGCATTTGTAGTTTGCGTCTCTCTCTCGCCGTGGTCGCGTGGATTTTTCTCCGGAGTCCTCCGGTTTATTCCCCTGCCACGTTGCGAATCGACATCACCCCGCTTTAGAGTCATTTGGCTGCTAAACATTCTCCACGTGATGATAATCCACGTGGTCGACGCTATGGTTTCATGCTTGCTGGGCCCGCTTCCTAAGAAATAAAAAAGTAAGAGCCGCATGGAAACTTGAGCGGGCCTTACCCCGGTAAAAAATATATATAAAAAAAAGATAGTTAGTTAGTTGATGTTTTTCGTTTACCTTCGTGACCAGCAGCGTCTTCCTGCGCTGCTTCCGAGGGTTCGGACGTGAGATCCGTTTGGGACGTGGAGCTCACGTCGCTACTCTGCCCGTTGCTCTCCTGATCGCACTCTGTCCGCGGAAGTGACAACAGCAACAAACAACAACAACAACAAACAACATCAATGAAAAATATAAACAACGGTATCAACAACATCAACAAGTAACATCAACAAATAACATCAACAACATCAGCAACAACATAAACAACATCAACAACATCAGCAACATGAACAGCTACAACATCAACAACATCAACAAACAACTTCAACAAACAACAACAACAAACAACATCATCAATAAAAAAATATAAACAGTATCAACAACATCAACAAGTAACATCAACAAATAACATCAACAACATCAGCAACAACATAAACAACATCAACAATAACATCAGCAACATGAACAGCTACAACATCAACAACATCAACAAACAACATCAACAACAACAAAATCAACAACATCAACAAACAACATCAAAATCAACAACATCAACAACATCACCACCATCATCAGCAGCTCAGAAGTCAAGTTCTACATTAGCAATGTGAATTGCAAAATAAATAAACATTATCAACAACAATATCAACAAACGTCAACAACATTAACAACAACATCAACATCATCTCAAACGTAAAAATCTACATTAGCATTGCGAATAGAAACATCAACAAAGGCTAATTATTATTCCTAAGCCGAACCAGTTCGCCCACGATACCCTAGTTCTAGCTCTACCCCTAACCAACCAGACACCAGTACTAGCTCTATCACTAACCAACCAGACACCAGTACTAGCTCTATCACTAACCAACCAGACACCAGTACTAGCTCTATCACTAACCAACCAGACACCAGTACTAGCTCTATCACTAACCAACCAGACACCAGTACTAGCTCTATCACTAACCAACCAGACACCAGTACTAGCTCTATCACTAACCAACCAGACACCAGTACTAGCTCTATCACTAACCAACCAGACACCAGTACTAGCTCTATCACTAACCAACCAGACACCAGTACTAGCTCTATCACTAACCAACCAGACACCAGTACTAGCTCTATCACTAACCAACCAGACACCAGTACTAGCTCTATCACTAACCAACTAAACAACCAACTAGCCACACGGGATTCGGCGTTCTGGGTTATCATCAGCAGAGTCAGGCTGGTCAAGCAAATGCCGCTGCATTACCAGCAGATGTCACTGGCAAGAGGACTCCTAAATAACGCCGGTCAACTAGCCCCCCACGTTACCCTACCCCTCCCCGTGGGGACCTCGTGGAGACCCCCGCGGTGATCCCCTGGTGAACCCGTGAGTACCCCGTGAGTACCCCGTGGTGACCCACGTGAGGACCCCTGTGGTGATCACGTGAGGACCCCTGTGGTGACCACGTGAGTACCGCGTGGTGATCCCCGTGGAGACCCCGTGGTGATCTCCTAGGTGACCCCGTGGTGACCCCGTGAGTAACCCCGTGGTGACCCCGTGAGTAACCCCGTGGTGACCCCCCGTGGAGACCCCGTGGTGACCCCTAGGTGACCCTGTGGTGACCCCGTGAGTAACCCCGTGGTGACCCCGTGAGTAACCCCGTGGAGGCCCCCGTGGAGACCCCCGTGGTGACCCCTAGGTGACCCTGTGGTGACCCCATGAGTAACCCCGTGGAGACCCCCGTGGAGACCCCGTGGTGACCCCTAGGTGGCCCCGTGTGGTCCACGCGTCTCGGATGGCCTCGCTGCTGATGACCACCGCCCGAGGCGGGGAAGGGGCGTCACGGCTCTGTGATCCCTGCGTCAACCCGGCGGCTCAAGACAAAGATCCCCCGTATAGCCTCGGCACACGTTTGGGGCAAGTGCTGTTAGCGATTGGCACCTATAAAGACCGGCACGGCATGCGAGGGGGGGTTGGGTGGCCGACACCACGCCCGGCCGCCTTTGTCTCCCCCAGTGGCGATATTTACACTCCGCACCGGGTGCTCATTTGAGGCTGAGTCGACCTAGGGGGAGGCCCAGGACCGGTTCAGATAATCGTCACCGGTGTTGGTGATGGCCGTAAGCGGGATTCGAACTCAGGCGGTATCCGGGTTTGTGGCGTAGCGCGCCAACTGCTGCACCACCGCTCCCCATCGTCTGCTGCTAAACACATTTATTCTGTATATAACGCGTATGCATAGAGCCTTAAATGAGTACCTGGCCCTGCGTGTAAACTTCGCCACTCGGGAGACAAAGGCGGCCGGGCGTGGTGCTGGCCGCCCAACCTCCTCGTGTGCCGGTCCGGCATTCATAGGTGCCAATCGCTAGCAGCACTTGCCCCAACAGACGGTTAGTGGTTGTATGGGGGATCTTTGTCTTTTGTATTAATGATGATGATTGCACTCTGGATTGTATGTATATTTCTACGTTGAACTTCTTTCGCACCGTACGTAGCCAACCGTTCTAATCGGAGGTGCGGGGAGAAGAACACATTACCCATACACTAAAAAAGCAGTTCTAAAGAAATAAGTTTTCAATCTAGATGATTATTTAAAAGTGCATAGCCCCAGTGGCCTCCTAATATCGATAGGAAGAGACCCATTCGAGACCCACAGAGATTCAAAGACTCGTAGAGATCCATAGAGACCCATACTCATACGTATGTTGAACTTCTTTCGCACCGTACGTAGCCAACCGTGCTAATCAGAGGTGCGCGCGGGGGGAGGGGGTGATTGGTTTGGATGATTAAAAGAATCGAACGTTGCTCATAGCGCGCTGCGCCCACCGCTGTCCCACCGCTCCCCGTTGCGCCTGTAAACGATAAATGATTAACAAGCTGGCACGCCAGTCCACTGGGTGAGCCTAGACCACTCGAATGAGCATAGCGCGTTGTGTGTTAAAAAATGTTGGGTAGAACTAGGACCCATGTCTAACAGAGGGACCTTGCCTACAAACATCTGGCCAGTTCACCTGCACTGCCCCAAGCAAAGCCTGACTGTGCTGCTGATGAGACACTAAATGTCAAAATCGATCCTCGCCTACAAAGAGACACAAATCCCTCTCCATCCCGATGGGGTCATGACCTCTCTGGCAGGCTATGGGTGGGGGTGATGGCGATATGGGGGGGGGGGGGGGGGGGTGGGGGAGGGGGGTCAGCGAGATGGGAAGAGGATGGGAGCGGCCCAGGAAAGGGTGAAGCATGTCCCCTGGGATGGACCAATCACGACCGCCCTCGGGGCAGACGACGTCGACGCCTTTGCCGGTGACGTCACAACGACCTCGCTACGCGCACGCGGCCGCTCGCGACACCTCGCGGCTGATGTGGCCGAGGAGCTTGAACCACCGTCACGTGAACTCATCCGCTCATCCTGGCGGCAGCAGCAGCAGCAGCGGCGGCGGCGGCGGCTTTTGGCCGCTCGGCCGCTCGAACAAAGGCGGCTGTCACCGCGTCGTCGCGCGCCGATTCCGCGGCCGTCTGGAACGCTCTTCCCTGGCGACGTTAGGAGGAGATCGCTGGGGGCTGTGATGCGCTTTTAAATCATCGTCGTCGTCTCGAGTGACGAGCTCACTCCTCTAGGACCGCTTCTTCGTGTGCCTCGTCTGCTGCCCTGCCGCCAACCCCGCACCTCCAATTAGCTCGGTTGGCTACGTACGGTGCCAAAGAAGTTCAACATGCATGATGCTGACGATGGCGGTGTTGGCCCACAGCCATCGGACAAAGGCGGCGGTCACCGCATCGTCGTGGTGACCGCCACCATGCGTCTGCGGCCGTCTGGAACGTTCTTCCCTCGCGACCTTAGGAAGAAGTCACTGGGGAGGTGTGATGCGCTTTTAAATCGTCGTCCAGATTGGCAGACTCATTTCTTTAGAGCTGATTTTCGTGTTTAGTTTGGTGTCCTCCCCCCCCCCAGCACGCCCGACTTTGACGGCTGGCTACGTACCGTACCGAAAGAATTTCAACACACACACACACACGCGTACATCCGAGCCGCTACTGTATTCACTGGAATATAAGAACCCCCCCCCCACTCCCTCCTTCCGCCCCCCCCCCCCATTCCCTTCTGTATTCTAAATAAAACGTGGAGGGGTGCGTCTTATAATCCGGTAGTTAACCCAACATTCTCTACAATTTCAATCGCGGTACAATTGAGCTTTAATTGGTGGTGGTCGTCATTCGGAACTTGTGTCACCATTGCAGGGATCGGGCCTGCCACGCTACAGGTAACTCCGAGTGTAAACTGTTCACGTGTAATTGCCGATTTAAAAAAAAATAGATTTTTTTTTTAAATAGAATTTTTTTTTTTAAAAAGAACATCCGTTTAATCGGTAAAGCGTGTTGAGACATGTAACTGCCATCGGTGCCATGCAGCGTTTTGCCTAACTCTTACCATGTCCTCTGCTGTCTCTCTCTTCTCGCGCCTACCTTCGTACGTCTTACTCAAACCTCGCTTCGGTGTTGCGTCAGTGCGACGCGCAAAATGTGCAACGTCGTTTTCGTCTTTAAGAGGTTTGACAGCGCTTCCCTTTTTTTTTGGCTCAACCGCAACGCATTTCGAAACACTGACACCGCACGTGCATTTGGGCGATGTGTTTACGTTTCTTGTACTTTTCACCGCTATCGTATTTTTGTTGTTGTTGTTCACCGTTTGTTGTTGTTGTTGTGAAGTTCTTACTGAAAAAAAACATTGTTGAAAAAATAACTTCATAGCTCAATCGGATTCCTCATGCAGTCATAGCTCAATCGGATTCCTCATGCAATCCGATTCTGGTCTCATTGCGTTCCGACTTACGAACCCGTGCGACTTACGAACGGGACTCGGGAACGAATTGTGTTCGTAAGTCGATGACAACCCGTATGCATTTATCTTATTTATTAAAGACCGCACACACAGTGCGCCTTGTTAATGAATTGTGTTAATTGTGTTAATTAGTTTAACACGTGGGCTTTATTATGAACTGTGTCAATTGTTAATAATTGTGTTAATAGCTGTTAATTATGTATTGCTAACTAATTGATGGTAATTAATTTGTGTTAATTAATTAAGCTATTGTTAATACATTGATGCAAAAAATTGCGTATTCATTGTTAATTAATTGTTGTTAAACAATTAACCAATCGCTAATTAATTGTCGTCAATGAATTGTTAATTAATTATGCTTGTGTAGGGGTGCTATGGGGAATAAACACATGGCACGGGAAGGTGTGGTTCACCCACACCTTGGTGGCTACAACAACGTCCGCTAAGGCTCCACCTCCTGTGGGTATAAAGTACGGGGAGCCAGGGGCCCGAGGCTGAAGCAACCAGTGAAGAAAGAAGGCCAGCCAGGTGAGATCCTGGGACTCCTGTGACCGCTGCCCTTTTCAGGACCGACACAGCAAGCCAGTGGTGCGGCCCCAGAGCCCCAGAGTCAGAGTCATTCTAAGGGCCGGTCTGGTGGGCGGGGTGCCGAGATCTGTGCCTAACCAGGGCCAGATGATCTGATAGCCTCCCTTAGAGCCCTACCAGGAGGAACTGGGAGCCTAGAGCTTAGGCTAGAGAGCCTGGGGTGGTGTGTTCCTGAGTTATACGGGTAAAGGGGCCGCTACCCCTTCTAGTGTAACCCTTGTTAAGGTTTAAATAAATAGTGCTGCGTCTACTCTGCCGTCTCCGTGTCCTGGAACCCACTACACTTGTGCACCACTGCCAAACGCAACCGGATCATAAAACTATCGTGTTTGCATGTAAGCGTGAATAGCTGAGGGGTTTTTTTTGATGTCGTAGTCTCTCGGATGATGAACACTGAACGCACGGTGCTCGTCAGGATGATGGGCTCACCTTTCGCAAAAACATCTTGGTACCTGCAGTCAGACAGACACACACAGACAGACATGCAGACAGACAGACACAGACACACATACAGACACGCAGACAGACAGACACACACATACACAGGCAGACAGGCACGCAGACAAACACGCTGAGATTTTGCACGAAAATACAAACATTTGTAATAACTCGTAATTTGAAGCTTTCGTGACTGCAGGAATCCATACTCTTTGGCTCTTTCGGTAAAGTCACGTAGGTAGAAAATAAATCACGACGTTTTCGGGCGCAACACAAGCGTCCGTCATCAGGTGGGAAAGGTCTGTAGCCCGTGGCCCAACCACGAGAAGGGGAGTTAAAGAGTCGAGGAGGATAATGATGCGCTGGGGAGAGGAGAGAAGAGGAGGAGGAGGGACGGGGAATAGGAGGAGCAGGAACAGAGGAACGGGAGTGGAGGGTGCAGCAGAGATGAGCAGAGGGAGGAGGAGGAGGAGGATGATGAGGTGGCTGCATCAGGGCCTCAGGATGCTGCTGCTGCTGCTGCACGCAGCGGCGTCTGTTTTCACGGTGGGCGGGGAGAGGGGAGGGGTTTAGAAGTGGCGGGGGTGGGCCACACACCGAGGTCACGTGGTGTACGGGAGGCCGGGGTTGAGTTAGATCGAGAGAGAGGCGGAGATCTGTAGGTGAGAGAGGCGGGATTCGGAGTGGCCACAGGCAAGACACGCCATGTACGGTGGGAGGCTTGAGCTGACTTAGAGAGATGAGAACAACAGAAATCTACAAGCACGTTGCCAATCCACTGCTGGATGAAAGCCTCTGCGCCGTTGGCTCCTTGAGACCCTGATACTATTGCTTAGCTGCTTGGCGTGCATGCGTGCGTCTGTGCCGAGGTTGCACGGGGAGCGGTGGCGCGGCGGTTAGCGCATTGCGCCACGAACACCCGGGGGCCCGAGTTCGGATCCCGCTCGCGGCGGCCACCAACGCCGGCGACGATTATTATCTGAGCCGGTCGTGGGCTTCCCCTAGCTCGACTCAGCCTCAAAGGAGCGCGGCGTGCGTGTGTCAACATCGCCACTGTCGTGTGCCGTGACGGTCCTTCCGTAGGTGCTGCTACTCGCTAACAGCGCTTGCAGCAAACGGCGTCAATCTGCAGCGTGTACACAATTCCCTGACACGTGGTCGTGACGGGTTCATGCAAGATCCGACCCCGTGTCCGTCCATTGCTCGGACGGACACGGGGTCTTCCAATTGCCGAACGGATCCACTGTGCGGTCGCGCTCATGACACACACGGACACACAAGGTGCTTGTCACGAATGGACCACAATACCTTCGCTGATCTCGGCAAAGGAACATAGACCCATCATCGCGAGTTCAGATGCGAAAGAAGTTCAACGTACAGCGTCGCCTTCATCATCATCATCATCGTCATCACGATCATCGTCATCACGACCATCGTCATCACGATCCATGGAAAGGTAGCCCGTAATTACCGGCGAAACGTTATTAGGTATGCGAATTGTAAATGTTTGTAGTGGGTTAACTCTCGAACACCCAACCGGTGGTGCTGGACTTGTAACGAATTGTCACGTTCTGTTAACGTCACAAAGCCTTACGAGTTGGGCTGTGTCACGTGGTGGCGGGTTCAATGGCACGTTTATTATCACGCTATCTAACCACACAAAAACCGCAATTATCCAACATCTATTCTTTGCGTAAACATAATTTTGTTTATTTGATTCAGGATTCTACAAACGCGGTCTAATAATTGGGAGAACATCGGCGTCATCGTCATCATCATCATCACGGTCCATGATGGGCAGATAGCCCCGTAGGCTACTTCTCGTGCTTTGTTTACACTTTTACCCTCTGTCTCGTAGTGCAAATTTTGCTCAACTAGTGGCCACATCGTTCTGACACTGATCCCTTAGAATGTCGTTGCTATCCATTCTCTTTTGATTTAAAGCTTTCGTGACTGCAGGGATTCATATTCTTGGTTCTTTCGGTAAAGTCGCGTAGAAGGGAAACAATAAATTTTCTTGCTGTGAAAACCACAGCAATTTTTTTTTTCTTGCTGTGGTTTTCACACCTGATGATGATTGCTTGTGTTGCAGTCGAAACGTCGTGAGAATGTTATTGTTTTATATATTTATTGTTTTATTGTTTCCCTTCCACGTGACTTCACCGAAAGAACCAAGAATATGAATCCATTCTCTGTTTGGCCTTCCTCTCTTTCTTCTTCCTTAAACATTTTCCTGGAACAACAACACCTACAATGTTCCTTCTGTCGTCCCATCCTACTACAGCCCCCCCCTGCGGACTGTAGGGGCAAGTGCTGTTAGCGAGCAGCACCTATGAAGGGCGTCACGGCACACGAGGGGGTGGGTGGCCAGCACCACGCCCAGCCGCCTTTGTCTCCCCAGTGGCGATGTTTGTACGCAACGCACCAGGCACTCATTTGAGGCTGAGTCGACCTACGGGAGGAGGCCCAGGAGCGGTGATCGTCACTGGGTGTTGGCCGTGAGCGGGAATCGAACTCGGGTCGCCAGGGTCGTAGAACAGCAGAACGCTGACCGCTACACTGCCGCTCATCCACGTGTGTCCAAATGTACAGGGGTGCTTCAACAACAAGTTTTTAACACTTCTGAGAAATTTGCTAAACGACGTCACGAGAAATGCGCCTCATCCGGGCTCTGGAGGACCACGTGGGGAAGATTCCAGGCCACGCGTTGACGACGCTGGCGAACTAGTGGGGAGACTCTTTGACTCTTTGAAGCTACTGACATCACAATCGTTATCACGTCACAGTGTTTATTACTATCCGTTTATTTTTCCATGAAAAACTATAGTCTCATATGAGTGATAACATGTTGTTTTTGAAGCACCCTGTATATATATATACACACATATAAAACATGCAAAGGCTGTAGAGGGGGGGGGTTATCTTTTTCTTCGTACCGGGATTTCAGCTCATTGAGAGTCTTCAGCAGAGCCTCCCTCCGCTCCTTGCATTTCTTCCCCAGAGACTTCTCCGATGCGAGCGCTTCCGACAGAAATTGCTCCACCTCTACCGGAGAGACGGAGAGACGCGTGACACGCCACCATCAACACATACATACACTTACATAAATATATTAAACATCCACCCCCACCTGCAACACCAACACCACGACATTCGCCTCCAAGTGACGGTGAGGCTGCCACGTGAAGTGTCAAAAGGCCTCGCTGACAGGTCACGGGGCAGACCCAGCAGGTGCCATGGGTTGGCTGACTGAGATGACCGGTAGATGCACCACCAGCTGTACCCCTCTACTGTGCCAGGCTAGGTGCAGGAGGAGGTCTCGGGACAGACCCAGCAGGTGCCATGGGTTGGCTGACTGAGATGACCGACAGATGCACCACCAGCTGTACCCCCTATTGTGCCAGGCTAGGTGCAGGAGGAGGTCTCGGACAGACCCCCTACTGTGTGAACTTGCTGTGCTTCAGCCACCCGGCGCTCCGCTCACGCACACTTACACACGCACTTACAAGACAAAGATCCCCCATATAGCCTTAACAGACTGTAGGGGCAAGTGCTGTTAGCGAGCACCTATGAAGGCCGGAACGGTACACGAGGGGGTGGGTGGCCAGCACCACGCCCGACCGCCTTTGTCTCCCTAGTGGCAATGTTTACACACCCGGGACCGGTTAAGATAATCGTCACTGGTGTTGGCCGTGAGCGGGAATCGAACCCTGGTCGCCAGGTTCATAGCGCAGCGCGCTAACCGCTACACTATCGCTCCCCGTAACACGCACTTACAGACACACACTTACACACGCACTTACAGACACACACTTACACACGCACTTACAGACACACACTTACACATACACTTACAGACACACACAAACGCTTACGGACACACACACGCTTATAATGATTGAGTCCATTCATTTACTATTGCAAGGCGACTGAAAGTCACGTGACTCGTTTACTTAATGCAGCGATGACCTTCATCGGCGCAATTGAGACAATTAGCCGAGTTAATTATTAATTCGTCATGATGGAGTCGACTCGATTAACAACGCCCTCATTGCCGCCGTCCCCGCATTGATGCACGGAAATACGCAGCATACGTGGAACGTTGGTCCAACGTTGGCATGGAACGTTCGTCCGACGTTGCCGTGGAACGTTCGTCCAACGTTGGCATGGAACGTTCGTACAACGTTGGCATGGAACGTTGGATAAACGTTGGCATGGAACGTTGGACAAACGTTGGCATGGAACGTTGGACAAACGTTGGCATGGAACGTTGGACAAACGTTGGCGCAACGTTGGCGTGGGACGTTGGTCCAATGTTGCGGCAACGTTAGCATGATACATTGGCATGGGACGTTGGTACAACGTTGCAGCAACGTTGGCATATGACGTTGACATGGGACGTTGACATGGAACGTCGGTCCAACTTTGGCGCAACGTTGGCGTGGAACGTTGGTCCAACTTTGTGCTAACGTTGTAATGGAACGTTGATTTAACGTTGGCGCAACGTTCGCATGTTTACTGGGTATGTGTTAGCCCCTTGGTAGAGAGAGAGAGAGGAGGATATCTGTGATTCGGCTCTGATTTGACTGTTGGGGTCAAGGTTGGGTTCAAAGTTAAAGCGGATATTTGCTCACACGAGCGTCTGAGAGAGTGTGGACAGCGGTGGAGCGCAACGTTGGCTAGGAAATGTTAACTACCTCGCCAGGTGTACAGGAGGTCGTGGGTTCGATCCCGACCCTGACGCCTGCTGCTGCATACTTGGAGTTTGCGTGTCTCTCTCTCTCATCATCATCACGGTGGCTAGGAGATGTTAACTACCTCGCCAGGTGTACAGGAGGTCGCGGGTTCAATCCCGATCCTGACGCCTGCTGTATGTTTGGAGTTTCCGTGTCTCTCTCTCTCATCATCACCACGGTGGCTAGGATATGTTAACTACCTCGCCTGGTGTAGAGGAGGTTGCGGGTTCGATCCCGACCCTGACGCCTGCTGCTGCTGTATATTTGGAGTTTGCGTGTCTCTCTCTCTCCCCGTGGTCGCGTGGCATTTTCCCCCGAGACCTCCGGTTTTCCCCCTCCACGTTTAGAATAAACATCACCACCACGCGTATTTGAGTGTTTGGCTGCATACATTTTGCACATGACGACGATGATATGCCCACTTCGTTGAGCTGTCTATCATTGGTGATCACCAGCTCGGTTCTTGAAAAGAGCTTACATATCAGCTCAGCGGGCCTGGGGAGACAAAGGCGGCCGCGCGTGGTTCTGGAACCTACACCGCACTTGCCCCAAGAGTCCGTTAAAGGCTATACGGGGGACCTTTGTATGATGGAACGCAGTTAGCGCCCTTCGCGATGAACCGGGCAAGTTTGTATTTCCATCCATCGTATGTGTTTTAACCCTTTATCGAACCTGTGCCGGAACTCCCCTAGGTCGACTCAGCCTCAAATTGAGTGCATTACCTTATACGGTGCGTAAATATCTCAGCACTGGGGGGGGGAGGGGGGCGTGGGGGAGAAAAAGGCGGCCCTACGTTGGATCTGGCCACTCCCTTGCAGTTTTAATAGGGGCTCGCCAACAGCACTTGGCCCTGCAGCCTGCCGACGGCTCTCACGGGAGGACCTTTGCCTTTAGCTGCGTGATGATGGGCGTGGTCAAAGTGCAAGCGCGGTGGTGACGTCGCTTTGTGACCCCTGCGGCGGGGAGCGGTGGCGCAGTGGTGAGGGCGCTGCGCTGTGAACTCTGCGACCCCGAGTTCAATTCCCCTTCCGTGACCAGTAACATTGGCCAGATATTTGACGCGGTTCTGGCCGGGCCTTGCATCGGCCTCGACTTTGGCCTTAAGCGCGTAGCCTCGCGCGTGCGTGATAGTCGGTCATCGCCACGAGGAAAGACAAAGGCGGCCGGGCCTGGTTTTGCTGCTGGCCACCCATGCCATCGTGTGCCGTGGCGTGAGCGGTCTTCAAAGGTGCTGTTCCCTAACAGCACTTGCCCCAACAGTCTAACACGTGGCAGACTTTCGCGACCAATATCATCCGTAATATATATATATTTTTTTAGAGAGAGAGAGGTTCTATCACGTAAATACAGAAGATGTGTGGAATTTCTCCACGGATCTGGCTGCGGCCTGATGATGCCGGTTGTGATTTACAGGCGAAACGTCGTACTTCCGGTTGTTTAACGACGTTGCTTCGCTCTCCGGCACACAACCGGTGGCGCTGTACTAGTGACGAATTGTCCACGTTCTGTTTACGTGACAAGCCCTTACTTGTGTCGGGTGGTGGCGGGTTTAACGACACATTTATATTTACATGATCTAACCCCCCCCCCCAAAAAAAAAAAACACCTATATTACTTGCCCCAACAGTTTGTGAAGGTTATACGGGGACACGTTATCTTTGGATATCTGTACCTGCAATCACTTATTCTGGAAATTAACAATCGCTGTGTTATTTTCTTTCTCTATTTCATTTTTCCATGACCGGAAACCGCATTAGGACGTTTAAGAAATATCTAATCATTTACAGTTGTTCCGTACACACACACAGATAAACATATACACATATAACACGCGCGCGCACACAGTTCCAATGACAATAATAATAATGATCACAACATTATTACGGTCCGCACATTTGCGAGCCGAAGAATCCAAATCGGCGCGCGCTGCCACTTTGAGTCGAATGGAAGAAGTTGGCTCACTCGACCTGTGACCCCCCCATAGGCCACTACGGGGGTGGGAGGGTCGACATTCCACATTAGCATGACGGGTGCCCAGTATATTAGAGACCACTCATTGTGTCGACTGCAATGGGATGATGATGATGACGAAGAAGGTGATGACGGTGGTGGTGGTGGTGGTGTTGGTGGCAGCGCGTCGTGCATGTAACAACAGCGAGTGCTTTAAAGGCTGAGTCGACCTAGGGGAAGTTCCGGCACGGGTTCAGAAAGTTTTTTTTCCACTGATGTTAGACAACAAAAAGTTTCCGGGTTCAGAGCGAGCGGGCGCTAACTACTTTCCTTAATACAAAGGTCTCCCGTATAGCCTTTAACAGACTCGTGGGGCAAGTGCTGTGCACTAAGTCATTATTTGAGGCTAAGTCGACCTAGGAGATGCCCAGGACCGGTTCGCAGATATTCGTTACTGGTGTTGGCCGTGAGTGGGACTCGAACCCGGGTTCGCCAGGTTCATAGCGCAGGGCGCTAAGGGCTACACTACCGCTCCTCACACACCCACTCTCACACACCCACACACACCCACTCTCACACCCACTCTAACACACCCACACACACCCACACACAACCACACACACTCTCAAACACCCACACACACTCTCACACACACCCACATACACTCTCACACACACTCACACACTCTCACACATACCCACACACCCACACACACTCTCACACACACTCTCACACACCCACACACTCTCACACTTGTACACACACCCACACACACCCACACACACTCTCACACACCCACACACACCCACACACACTCTCTCACACACACACACACTCTCACACACCCACACTCTCACACACACACACTCTCACACACCCACACTCTCACACACTCACACACACCCACACACACTCTCACACACTCTCACACACCCACACACTCTCACACACCCACACACTCTCACATTTGTACACACACCCACATACTCTCTCAGACACACTCTCACACACACAATCACACACACAATCACGACGCTTGTGCCAGGCCATGTGCACCTTGAGGCCACGTGAAGTGTCGAACGCCCGCTGGCAGGAGGTCACACACACACACATTATCACACAATCTCTCACACGCACTCACACTTACAAAGATCCCCCTATAGCTTGAGCAGACTCTTTGACAAGTGCTGTTAGCGAGCACCTATGAAGGCCAGCTCGGCATACGAGGAGTGGGTGGCCAACACCACACCAGGCCGCTTTTGTCTCCCTAGTGGCGATGTTTACACACCGCACCAGGTACTAATTTGAGGCTGAGTCGACACTTACACATGTAACCTACCCACACACACACTCTCACACTCACACAGACAACCACTCTCACACTTACACACACACCCACACACACTCACACACACTCTCACACTTACACACACACTCTCACACACTCACAATTACACTTACACAAACACGCACACACACTCTCACACACCCACATACACTCACACATTCTCACACTCTCACACTTACACACTTAGAAAGACAAAGATCCCCCGTGTAGCCTTAACAGACTGTAGGGGCAAGTGCTGTCAGCGAGCAGCACCTTTGAAGACCGCAACGGTACACGAGGGGGTGGGTGTCCAGAACCACGCCCGGCCGCCTTTGTCTCCCCAGTGGCAATGTTTACACACCGCACTAGGTACTAATTTGAGGCTGAGTCGACCTAGGGGAGGCCCAGGACCGGTTCAGATAATTGTCACTTGTGTTGGCCGTGAGCAGGAATCTAACCACTGGTTGCCGGGTTCGTAGCGCAGCACAGCGCTAACCGCTACACTACCGCTCCCCACGCACACTCACACACACACAGACACACACACACACACACTCCTACTCTCATACACACAATCTCTCCCACTCACTTACACACCTACACCCACGCCTACTCTTCTCACACACACACACACCAATCTCGCACGCCCACCCACCCTCACACGTACAGCACTCACTCGCACTTATTCCATGTTACCTTCCAACAGATTCTTCACGTCGTCAGGAATAGACGACATAGCTCCCGACTTGCCCCCGACAGAGTAGCAGCGGAGAGAGAATGAGGAGAGAGAGAAACAGAGAGAGAGAGAGGGAGCTCCACCGACTTACGCTCTGCCCACTCGAGCGGCTAGAGAAGGGGGGGGGGGGTACGGGGAGGAGGAAGAGGGAGGGAGATGTTTGACCCCTCTCTCTATTTCTCTACAAAACGGGAAGGAAGTGACGGTAGAATGCTGCGTGGCTCCTTGCTTCTTGGCTGCGCTTGTTGTGAAGCCGAAGTGGGGAGGGTTTTTTTTTTAATCCCGTGTCCTTGCTCTTTGCGCTTCGGTAAGGGACGTTGCTCAAACGTCGCCACGCTCGCTAACAGCAGCAGCAGCAGCGGTAGGGCACGGGTCGTGAATGGGAAGCCCCCCCCCGCCCGCTCCACACCCATCACCCCTTTGCAGAAAGGGGGCCGTTGCCCGAAACGTCACCCTTTACACATTGGAATTTTCTTTTTTTAAAGGGGCCACCGCATCGAGGTTAAGACGAAATAAAAAAAACAGTAAAAGAAAAAGGCTTCCCGGGTATAGACGTGAACGGGCCTGCCGGGGGTGGGCAAGTGTTGTGACACGTGTGGCAGCACCGCCCACGTGAAGGCCGGGGTCACTGTGGCAACTCGACACGTGGGTGGGTGGGTGGGTGGCGGGGTGGCACACAGAACCCCGCACACGGTCACCGACAACCACTGACGATGATCCGAACCGCTCCTGCTTCTCACCACCACCCACCCCCGCCGCCTGTAGGTCGACTCAGCCTCAGACGAGCACCTGGTGCGGTGTGTGGTAAACATCGTCACTGGGGGGGGGAGAGACAAAGGCGGCCGGGTCGTGGTTGCTGTCCACCTAACACCTTAGGTGTCACACATGGGCCACGCTGTACACCGCCACAGCGGCTAGGAGATGTTAACTACCTCGCCTGGCCTACAGGAGGTCGTGGGTTCTATCCCGACCCTGACGCCTGCTGTATATTTGGAGTTTGCGTGTCTCTCTCATCATCATCACGGTGGCTATGAGATGTTAACTACCTCGCCTGGTATACAGGAGGTCGCGGGTTCGATCCCGACCCTGACGCCTGCTGTATATTTGGAGTTTGCGTGTCTCTCTCTCATCATCATCACGGTGGCTAGGAGATGTTAACTACCTCGCCTGGTATGTAGGAGGTCGTGGGTTCGATCCCGATCCTGACGCCTGCTGCTGTATATTTGGAGTTTGCGTGTCTCTCTCTCTCTCATCATCATCACGGTGGCTGGGAGATGTTAACTACCTCGCCTGGTATGCAGGAGGTCGTGGGTTCGATCCCGACCCTGATACCTGCTGCTGTATATTTGGAGTTTGCGTGTCTCTCTCTCTCTCCCTGTGGTCGCGTGGATTTTTCTCCGGGTCCTCCGGTTTTCCCCTCCACATTGAGATGCATACGCTTAAAGAGTATATATGTCAAATCAAGATGTTATATATATCTGCTATAAATATCCACGTGATGATGGTGATGATCATGAGCCGCTTCGCTGAGCTATCATTTGTGATGGTCGAGGGTCGCTTCTAAACAATGAGCTCCACAGCTCAGTGGGACCTTACCTGTTAAAATAAAAATAGTTTAAAGTTTAGTTTTAGTTCAAACCACGTGTTCCTCTTTTCTGTCTCTCAGGGCAGGCGGTCCCCGGTTTTACGACGGACCAAGCCCCATGGCGAAAACTCCGTCGTTAATCGGACCGCATTTCCCCAATAAAACAGTAGAACACATCACTTGTCGATGAGTGTTTTTATTTATTTATTTTCACCTTTTCTCGGACGAATCTTACAGGTGTTAACGCTTCAAAAACAGGAATCCACGAGCGAAAAAAACCAGAGGCAAGTGACGTAAAAAGTTCACGTCAAAGTGACGTCGGGCACCAGACCGACTCTGTTCAAATTCGTTCGGAGTCGTTTCGGAAGATTGCGGCCGTAAATCGAGTTGCCTGGTCGTAAATCGATCCGCACGCGGCAATTATATTCGCAGCGTAAATGCGGGGAACGTCGTAAAATCGGGGATCCGCTACGTCTCTCCGTGAATTTTCTTGTAGCACGCACGTCTTGAGAGTTGTTGTTTGTTAGTTTGTTCCATATTTTATTTTCATTTAATGACCACGTGCGTCTGACCCAGGAAAACTCTGACGTACCGCGGAATCAACTTTTCCTGGACATTAAGCAGCACTCTGCCCATATACGCAACACTGCCCATAGACTCAACACTTCGCATAGACTCAACACTGCCCATAGACTCAACACTGCCCATAGACTCAACACTGCCCATAGACTCAACACTGTGCATAGACTCAACACTGCCCATAGACTCAACACTGCCCATAGACTCAACACTGCCCATAGACTCAACACTGCCCATAGACTCAACACTGCCTATAGACTCAACACAGCCCAGAGACTCAACACTGCCCATAGACTCAACACTGCCCTTAAACTCAACACTGCCCATAGACTCAACACTGCCCATAGACTCAACACTGCCCATAGACTCAACACTGCGCATAGACTCAACACTGCCCATAGACTCAACACTGCGCATAGACTCAACACTGCCCATAGACTCAACACTGCCCATAGACTCAACACTGCGCATAGACTCAACACTGCCCATAGACTCAACACTGCCCATAGATTCAACACTGCCCATAGACTCAACACTGTGCATAGACTCAACACTGCCCAAAGACTCAACACTGCCCATAGACTCAACACTGCCCATAGATTCAACACCGCCCATAGACTCAACACTGTCGATAGACTCAACACTGCCCATAGACTCAACACTGCCCACAGACTCAACACTGCCCACAGACTCAACACTGCCCATAGACTCAACACTGCCCATAGTCTCAACACTGCCCACAGACTCAACACAGCCCACAGACGCAACACTGCCCATAGACTCAACACTGCCCACAGACTCAACACTGCCCACAGACTCAACACTGCCCACAGACTCAACACTGCCCATAGTCTCAACACTGCCCACAGACTCAACACTGCCCACAGACTCAACACTGCCCATAGACTCAACACTGCCTATAGACTCAACACTGCCCACAGACTCAACACTGCCCACAGACTCAACACTGCCCATAGACTCAACACTGCCTATAGACTCAACACTACCCATAGACTCAACACTGCCCATAGACACAACACTGCCCATAGACTCAACACTGCCCATAGACTCAACACTACCGACAGACTCAACACTGCCCATAGACTCAACACTGCCCATAGACTCAACACTGTCCATAGACTCAACACAGCCCATAGACTCAACACTGCCCACAGACTCAACATTGCGCATAGACTCAACACTGCTCATAGACTCAACACTGCACCATAGACTCAGCAGTGCACCATAGACTCAACACTGCTCATAGACTCAACACTGCCCATAGACTCAGCACTGCCCATAGACTCAACACTGCCCATAGACTCAACACTGCCCACAGACTCAACACTGCCCAGAGACTCAACACTGCCCACAGACTCAACACTGCCCATAGACTCAACACTGCCCATAGACTCAACACTGCCCATAGACTCAACACTGCCAATAGACTCAACACTGCCCAGAGACTCAACACTGCCCATAGACTCAACACTGCCCATAGACTCAACACTGCCCATAGACTCAACACTGCCCATAGACTCAACACTGCGCATAGACTCAACACTGCCCATAGACTCAACACTGCGCATAGACTCAACACTGCCCATAGACTCAACACTGCCCATAGACTCAACATTGCCCATAGACTCAACACTGCGCATAGACTCAACACTGCCCATAGACTCAACACTGCCCACAGACTCAACACTGCCCATAGACTCAACACTGTGCATAGACTCAACACTGCCCACAGACTCAACACTGCCCATAGACTCAACACTGCCCACAGACTCAACACTGCCCATAGACTCAACACTGCCCATAGACTCAACACTGCCTATAGACTCAACACTACCCATAGACTCAACACTGCCCATAGACTCAACACTGCCCATAGACTCAACACAGCTCATAGACAGAACACTGCCCATAGACTCAACACTGCCGATAGACTCAACACTACCCATAGACTCAACACTGCCCATAGACTCAACACTGCCCACAGACTCAACACTGCCCATAGACTTAACACTGTGCATAGACTCAACACTGCCCACAGACTCAACACTGCCCATAGACTCAACACTGCGGATAGACTCAACACTGCCAATAGACTCAACAATGCCCAGAGACTCAACACTGCCCATAGACTCAACACTGCCCATAGACTCAACACTGCCCATAGACTCAACACTGCCCATAGACTCAACACTGCCCAGAGACTCAACACTGCTCATAGACAGAACACTACCCCTAGACTCAACACTGCCCATAGACTCAACACTGCCCAAAGACTCAAAACTGCCCATAGACTCAACACTGTGCATAGACTCAACACTGCCCACAGACTCAACACTGCCCATAGACTCAACACTGCGGATAGACTCAACACTGCCAATAGACTCAACACTGCCCAGAGACTCAACACTGCCCATAGACTCAACACTGCCCATAGACTCAACACTGCCCATAGACTCAACACTGCCCATAGACTCAACACTGCCCATAGACTCAACACTGCCCATAGACTCAACACTGCGCATAGACTCAACACTGCCCATAGACTCAACACTGCGCATAGACTCAACACTGCCCATAGACTCAACACTGCCCATAGACTCAACACTGCGCATAGACTCAACACTGCCCATAGACTCAACACTGCCCATAGATTCAACACTGCCCATAGACTCAACACTGTGCATAGACTCAACACTGCCCAAAGACTCAACACTGCCCATAGACTCAACACTGCCCATAGATTCAACACCGCCCATAGACTCAACACTGTCGATAGACTCAACACTGCCCATAGACTCAACACTGCCCACAGACTCAACACTGCCCACAGACTCAACACTGCCCATAGACTCAACACTGCCCATAGTCTCAACACTGCCCACAGACTCAACACAGCCCACAGACGCAACACTGCCCATAGACTCAACACTGCCCACAGACTCAACACTGCCCACAGACTCAACACTGCCCACAGACTCAACACTGCCCATAGACTCAACACTGCCCATAGTCTCAACACTGCCCACAGACTCAACACTGCCCACAGACTCAACACTGCCCATAGACTCAACACTGCCTATAGACTCAACACTGCCCACAGACTCAACACTGCCCACAGACTCAACACTGCCCATAGACTCAACACTGCCTATAGACTCAACACTACCCATAGACTCAACACTGCCCATAGACACAACACTGCCCATAGACTCAACACTGCCCATAGACTCAACACTACCGACAGACTCAACACTGCCCATAGACTCAACACTGCCCATAGACTCAACACTGTCCATAGACTCAACACAGCCCATAGACTCAACACTGCCCACAGACTCAACATTGCGCATAGACTCAACACTGCTCATAGACTCAACACTGCACCATAGACTCAGCAGTGCACCATAGACTCAACACTGCTCATAGACTCAACACTGCCCATAGACTCAGCACTGCCCATAGACTCAACACTGCCCATAGACTCAACACTGCCCACAGACTCAACACTGCCCAGAGACTCAACACTGCCCACAGACTCAACACTGCCCATAGACTCAACACTGCCCATAGACTCAACACTGCCCATAGACTCAACACTGCCAATAGACTCAACACTGCCCAGAGACTCAACACTGCCCATAGACTCAACACTGCCCATAGACTCAACACTGCCCATAGACTCAACACTGCCCATAGACTCAACACTGCGCATAGACTCAACACTGCCCATAGACTCAACACTGCGCATAGACTCAACACTGCCCATAGACTCAACACTGCCCATAGACTCAACATTGCCCATAGACTCAACACTGCGCATAGACTCAACACTGCCCATAGACTCAACACTGCCCACAGACTCAACACTGCCCATAGACTCAACACTGTGCATAGACTCAACACTGCCCACAGACTCAACACTGCCCATAGACTCAACACTGCCCACAGACTCAACACTGCCCATAGACTCAACACTGCCCATAGACTCAACACTGCCTATAGACTCAACACTACCTATAGACTCAACACTGCCCATAGACTCAACACTGCCCATAGACTCAACACAGCTCATAGACAGAACACTGCCCATAGACTCAACACTGCCGATAGACTCAACACTACCCATAGACTCAACACTGCCCATAGACTCAACACTGCCCACAGACTCAACACTGCCCATAGACTCAACACTGTGCATAGACTCAACACTGCCCACAGACTCAACACTGCCCATAGACTCAACACTGCGGATAGACTCAACACTGCCAATAGACTCAACAATGCCCAGAGACTCAACACTGCCCATAGACTCAACACTGCCCATAGACTCAACACTGCCCATAGACTCAACACTGCCCATAGACTCAACACTGCCCAGAGACTCAACACTGCTCATAGACAGAACACTACCCCTAGACTCAACACTGCCCATAGACTCAACACTGCCCAAAGACTCAAAACTGCCCATAGACTCAACACTGTGCATAGACTCAACACTGCCCACAGACTCAACACTGCCCATAGACTCAACACTGCGGATAGACTCAACACTGCCAATAGACTCAACACTGCCCAGAGACTCAACACTGCCCATAGACTCAACACTGCCCATAGACTCAACACTGCCCATAGACTCAACACTGCCCATAGACTCAACACTGCGCATAGACTCAACACTGCCCATAGACTCAACACTGCGCATAGACTCAACACTGCCCATAGACTCAACACTGCCCATAGACTCAACATTGCCCATAGACTCAACACTGCGCATAGACTCAACACTGCCCATAGACTCAACACTGCCCACAGACTCAACACTGCCCATAGACTCAACACTGTGCATAGACTCAACACTGCCCACAGACTCAACACTGCCCATAGACTCAACACTGCGGATAGACTCAACACTGCCAATAGACTCAACACTGCCCAGAGACTCAACACTGCCCAAAGACTCAACACTGCCCATAGATTCAACACTGCGGATAGACTCAACACTGCCAATAGACTCAACACTGCCCATAGACTCAAGACTGCCCATAGACTCAACACTGCCCAGAGACTCAACGCTGCCCATAGACTCAACACTGCCCATAGACTCAACACTGCCCATAGACTCAATACTGCCCATAGACTCAACACTGGGCATAGACTCAACACTGCCCATAGACTCAACACTCCGCATAGACTCAACACTGCCCATAGACTCAACACTGCCCATAGACTCAACACTGCCCATAGACTCAACACTGCGCATAGACTCAACACTGCCCATAGACTCAACACTGCCCATTGACTCAACACTGCCCATAGACTCAACACTGCCCATAGACTCAACACTGTCCATAGACTCAACACTGTGCATAGACTCAACACTGCCCAAAGACTCAACACTGCCCATAGACTCGACACTGCCCATAGACTCAATACCGCCCATAGACTCAACACTGTCGATAGACTCAACAATGCCCATAGACTCAACACTGCCCACAGACTCAACACTGCCCAGAGACTCAACACTGCCCAGAGACTCAACACTGCCCACAGACTCAACACTGCCCATAGACTCAACACTGCCCATAGACTCAACACTGCCCACAGACTCAACACGGCCCACAGACTCAACACTGTCCATAGACTCAACACTGCCTATAGACTCAACACTACCCATAGACTCAACACTGCCCATAGACACAACACTGCCCATATACTCAACACTGGCCATAGACTCAACACTACCCACAGACTCAACACTGCCCATAGACTCAACACTGCCTATAGACTCAACACTGCCCACAGACTCAACACGGCCCACAGACTCAACACTGTCCATAGACTCAACACTGCCTATAGACTCAACACTACCCATAGACTCAACACTGCCCATAGACACAACACTGCCCATATACTCAACACTGCCCATAGACTCAACACTACCCACAGACTCAACACTGCCCATAGACTCAACACTGCTTATAGACTCAACACTGTCCATAGACTCAACACTGCCCATAGACTCAACACTACCCACAGACTCAACACTGCCCACAGACTCAACACTGCGCATAGACTCAGCAGTGCCCATAGACTCAACACTGCCCATAGACTCAACATTGCGCATTGACACAACACTACCCATAGACTCAACACTGCACCATAGACTCAACACTGCTCATAGACTCAACACTGCCCATAGACTCAGCACTGCACCAGAGACTCAACACTGCTCATAGACTCAACACTGCCCATAGACTCAGCACTGCCCATAGACTCAACACTGCCCATAGACTCAACACTGCCCATAGACTCAACACTGCCCATAGACTCAACACTGCCCATAGACTCAACACTGCGCATAGACTCAACACTGCCCATAGACTCAACACTGCGCATAGACTCAACACTGCCCATAGACTCAACACTGCCCATAGACTCAACACTGCCCATAGACTCAACACTGCGCATAGACTCAACACTGCCCATAGACTCAACACTGCCCATTGACTCAACACTGCCCATAGACTCAACACTGCCCATAGACTCAACACTGTCCATAGACTCAACACTGTGCATAGACTCAACACTGCCCAAAGACTCAACACTGCCCATAGACTCGACACTGCACATAGACTCAATACCGCCCATAGACTCAACACTGTCGATAGACTCAACAATGCCCATAGACTCAACACTGCCCACAGACTCAACACTGCCCACAGACTCAACACTGCCCAGAGACTCAACACTGCCCACAGACTCAACACTGTCCATAGACTCAACACTGCCCATAGACTCAACACTACCCACAGACTCAACACTGCCCACAGACTCAACACTGCGCATAGACTCAGCAGTGCCCATAGACTCAACACTGCCCATAGACTCAACATTGCGCATTGACACAACACTACCCATAGACTCAACACTGCACCATAGACTCAACACTGCTCATAGACTCAACACTGCCCATAGACTCAGCACTGCACCAGAGACTCAACACTGCTCATAGACTCAACACTGCCCATAGACTCAGCACTGCCCATAGACTCAACACTGCCCATAGACTCAACACTGCCCATAGACTCAACACTGCCCATAGACTCAACACTGCCCATAGACTCAACACTGCGCATAGACTCAACACTGCCCATAGACTCAACACTGCGCATAGACTCAACACTGCGCATAGACTCAACACTGCCCATAGACTCAACACTGCCCATAGACTCAACACTGCGCATAGACTCAACACTGCCCATAGACTCAACACTGCCCATTGACTCAACACTGCCCATAGACTCAACACTGCCCACAGACTCAACACTGCCCACAGACTCAACACTGCCGAGAGACTCAACACTGCCCACAGACTCAACACTGTCCATAGACTCAACACTGCCCATAGACTCAACACTACCCAAAGACTCAACACTGCCCACAGACTCAACACTGCGCATAGACTCAGCAGTGTCCATAGACTCAACACTGCCCATAGACTCAACATTGCGCATTGACACAACACTACCCATAGACTCAACACTGCACCATAGACTCAACACTGCTCATAGACTCAACACTGCCCATAGACTCAGCACTGCACCAGAGACTCAACACTGCTCATAGACTCAACACTGCCCATAGACTCAGCACTGCCCATAGACTCAACACTGCCCATAGACTCAACACTGCCCATAGACTCAACACTGCCCATAGACTCAACACTGCCCATAGACTCAACACTGCGCATAGACTCAACACTGCCCATAGACTTAACACTGCGCATAGACTCAACACTGCGCATAGACTCAACACTGCCCATCGACTCAACACTGCCCATAGACTCAACACTGCGCATAGACTCAACACTGCCCATAGACTCAACACTGCCCATTGACTCAACACTGCCCATAGACTCAACACTGCCCATAGACTCAACACTGTCCATAGACTCAACACTGTGCATAGACTCAACACTGCCCAAAGACTCAACACTGCCCATAGACTCGACACTGCACATAGACTCAATACCGCCCATAGACTCAACACTGTCGATAGACTCAACAATGCCCATAGACTCAACACTGCCCACAGACTCAACACTGCCCACAGACTCAACACTGCCCAGAGACTCAACACTGCCCACAGACTCAACACTGCCCATAGACTCAACACTGCCCATAGACTCAACACTGCCCACAGACTCAACACGGCCCACAGACTCAACACTGTCCATAGACTCAACACTGCCTATAGACTCAACACTACCCATAGACTCAACACTGCCCATAGACACAACACTGCCCATATACTCAACACTGCCCATAGACTCAACACTACCCACAGACTCAACACTGCCCATAGACTCAACACTGCCTATAGACTCAACACTGCCCACAGACTCAACACGGCCCACAGACTCAACACTGTCCATAGACTCAACACTGCCTATAGACTCAACACTACCCATAGACTCAACACTGCCCATAGACACAACACTGCCCATATACTCAACACTGCCCATAGACTCAACACTACCCATAGACTCAACACTGCCCATAGACTCAACACTGCCCATAGACTCAACACTGCCCATAGACTCAACACTGCGCATAGACTCAACACTGCCCATAGACTCAACACTGCCCATAGACTCAACACTGCGCATAGACTCAACACTGCCCATAGACTCAACACTGCCCATAGACTCAACACTGCCCATAGACTCAACACCGCCCACAGACTCAACATTGTCGATAGACTCAACACTGCCCATAGACTCAACACTGCCCACAGACTCAACACTGCCCACAGACTCAACACTGCCCAGAGACTCAACACTGCCCACAGACTCAACACCGCCCATAGACTCAACACTGCCCATAGACTTAACACTGCCCACAGACTCAACACTGCCCACAGACTCAACACTGCCCATCGACTCAACACTGCCTATAGACTCAACACTACCCATAGACTCAACACTGCCCATAGTCACAACACTGCCCATAGACTCAACACTGCCCATAGACTCAACACTCCCCATAGACTCAACACTGCTCAAAGACAGAACACTGCCCATAGACTTACTACTGCCCATAGACTCAACACTGCCCATAGACTCAACACTGCCCACAGACTCAACACTGCCCAGATACTCAACACTGCCAACAGACTCAGCACTGCCCATAGACTCAACACTGCCCATAGACTCAATATTGCGCATAGACTCAACACTGCCCATAGACTCAACACTGCACCATAGACAGAACACTGCCCGTAGACTCAACACTGTCCATAGACTCAACACTGCCCATAGACTCAACACTGCCCATAGACTCAACACTGCCCATAGACTCAACACTGTGCATAGACTCAACACTGCCCATAGACTCAACACAGCCCATAGACTCAACACTGCCCATAGACTCAACACAGCCCATAGACTCAACACTGCCCATAGACTCAACACCGCCCATAGACTCAACATTGTCGATAGACTCAACACTGCCCATAGACTCAACACTGCCCACAGACTGAACACTGCCCACAGACTCAACACTGCCCAGAGACTCAACACTGCCCACAGACTCAACACTGCCCATAGACTCAACACTGCCCATAGACTCAACACTGCCCACAGACTCAACACTGCCCACAGACTCAACACTGCCCATAGACTCAACACTGCCTATAGACTCAACACTACCCATAGACTCAACACTGCCCATAGACACAACACTGCCCATAGACTCAACATTCCCCATACACTCAACATTGCTCAAAGACAGAACACTGCCCATAGACTCACTACTGCCCATAGACTCAACACTGCCCATAGACTCAACACTGCCCACTGACTCAACACTGCCCAGATACTCAACACTGCAAACAGACTCAGCACTGCCCATAGACTCAACACTGCCCATAGACTCAACATTGCGCATAGACTCAACACTGCCCATAGACTCAACACTGCACCATAGACTCAACACTGCTCATAGACTCAACACTGCCCATAGACTCAACACTGCCCATAGACTCAACACTGCGCATAGACTCAACACTGCCCATAGACTCAACACTGCCCATAGACTCAACACTGCGCATAGACTCAACACTGCCCATAGACTCAACACTGCCCATTGACTCATCACTGCCCATAGACTCAACACTGCCCATAGACTCAACACTGTGCATAGACTCAACACTGCCCATAGACTCAACACAGCCCATAGACTCAACACTGCCCATAGACTCAACACAGCCCATAGACTCAACACTGCCCATAGACTCAACACCGCCCATAGACTCAACATTGTCGATAGACTCAACACTGCCCATAGACTCAACACTGCCCACAGACTGAACACTGCCCACAGACTCAACACTGCCCAGAGATTCAACACTGCCCACAGACTCAACACTGCCCATAGACTCAACACTGCCCATAGACTCAACACTGCCCACAGACTCAACACTGCCCACAGACTCAACACTGCCCATAGACTCAACACTGCCTATAGACTCAACACTACCCATAGACTCAACACTGCCCATAGACACAACACTGCCCATAGACTCAACACTCCCCATAGACTCAACATTGCTCAAAGACAGAACACTGCCCATAGACTCACTACTGCCCATAGACTCAACACTGCCCATAGACTCAACACTGCCCACTGACTCAACACTGCCCAGATACTCAACACTGCCAACAGACTCAGCACTGCCCATAGACTCAACACTGCCCATAGACTCAACATTGCGCATAGACTCAACACTGCCCATAGACTCAACACTGCACCATAGACTCAACACTGCTCATAGACTCAACACTGCCCATAGACTCAACACTGCCCATAGACTCAACACTGCCCATAGACTCAACACTGCGCATAGACTCAACACTGCCCATAGACTCAACACTGCGCATAGACTCAACACTGCCCATAGACGCAACACTGCCCATAGACTCAACACTGCGCATAGACTCAACACTGCCCATAGACTCAACACTGCCCATTGACTCATCACTGCCCATAGACTCAACACTGCCCATAGACTCAACACTGTCCATAGACTCAACACTGTGCATAGACTCAACACTGCCCAAAGACTCAACACTGCCCATATACTCTACACTGCCCATAGACTCAACACCGCCCATAGACTCAACACTGTCGATAGACTCAACACTGCCCATAGACTCAATATTGCGCATAGACTCAACACTGCCCATAGACTCAACACTGCACCATAGACAGAACACTGCCCGTAGACTCAACACTGTCCATAGACTCAACACTGCCCATAGACTCAACACTGCCCATAGACTCAACACTGCCCATAGACTCAACACTGTGCATAGACTCAACACTGCCCATAGACTCAACACAGCCCATAGACTCAACACTGCCCATAGACTCAACACAGCCCATAGACTCAACACTGCCCATAGACTCAACACCGCCCATAGACTCAACATTGTCGATAGACTCAACACTGCCCATAGACTCAACACTGCCCACAGACTGAACACTGCCCACAGACTCAACACTGCCCAGAGACTCAACACTGCCCACAGACTCAACACTGCCCATAGACTCAACACTGCCCATAGACTCAACACTGCCCACAGACTCAACACTGCCCACAGACTCAACACTGCCCATAGACTCAACACTGCCTATAGACTCAACACTACCCATAGACTCAACACTGCCCATAGACACAACACTGCCCATAGACTCAACATTCCCCATACACTCAACATTGCTCAAAGACAGAACACTGCCCATAGACTCACTACTGCCCATAGACTCAACACTGCCCATAGACTCAACACTGCCCACTGACTCAACACTGCCCAGATACTCAACACTGCAAACAGACTCAGCACTGCCCATAGACTCAACACTGCCCATAGACTCAACATTGCGCATAGACTCAACACTGCCCATAGACTCAACACTGCACCATAGACTCAACACTGCTCATAGACTCAACACTGCCCATAGACTCAACACTGCCCATAGACTCAACACTGCCCATAGACTCAACACTGCGCATAGACTCAACACTGCCCATAGACTCAACACTGCGCATAGACTCAACACTGCCCATAGACTCAACACTGCCCATAGACTCAACACTGCCCATAGACTCAACACAGCCCATAGACTCAACACTGCCCATAGACTCAACACAGCCCATAGACTCAACACTGCCCATAGACTCAACACCGCCCATAGACTCAACATTGTCGATAGACTTAACACTGCCCATAGACTCAACACTGCCCACAGACTGAACACTGCCCACAGACTCAACACTGCCCAGAGATTCAACACTGCCCACAGACTCAACACTGCCCATAGACTCAACACTGCCCATAGACTCAACACTGCCCACAGACTCAACACTGCCCACAGACTCAACACTGCCCATAGACTCAACACTGCCTATAGACTCAACACTACCCATAGACTCAACACTGCCCATAGACACAACACTGCCCATAGACTCAACACTCCCCATAGACTCAACATTGCTCAAAGACAGAACACTGCCCATAGACTCACTACTGCCCATAGACTCAACACTGCCCATAGACTCAACACTGCCCACTGACTCAACACTGCCCAGATACTCAACACTGCCAACAGACTCAGCACTGCCCATAGACTCAACACTGCCCATAGACTCAACATTGCGCATAGACTCAACACTGCCCATAGACTCAACACTGCACCATAGACTCAACACTGCTCATAGACTCAACACTGCCCATAGACTCAACACTGCCCATAGACTCAACACTGCCCATAGACTCAACACTGCGCATAGACTCAACACTGCCCATAGACTCAACACTGCGCATAGACTCAACACTGCCCATAGACGCAACACTGCCCATAGACTCAACACTGCGCATAGACTCAACACTGCCCATAGACTCAACACTGCCCATTGACTCATCACTGCCCATAGACTCAACACTGCCCATAGACTCAACACTGTCCATAGACTCAACACTGTGCATAGACTCAACACTGCCCAAAGACTCAACACTGCCCATATACTCTACACTGCCCATAGACTCAACACCGCCCATAGACTCAACACTGTCGATAGACTCAACACTGCCCATAGACTCAACACTGCCCACAGACTCAACACTGCCCAGAGACTCAACACTGCCCAGAGACTCAACACTGCCCACAGGCTCAACACTGCCCATAGACTCAACACTGCCCAAAGACTCAACACTGCCCACAGACTCAACACTGCCCACAGACTCAACACTGCCCATAGACTCAACACTGCCTATAGACTCAACACTGCCCATAGACTCAACACTGCCCACAGACTCAACACTGCCCACAGAGTCAACACTGCCCAGAGACTCAACACTGCCCACAGACTCAACACTGCCCATAGACTCAACACTGCCCATAGACTCAACACTGCCCACAGACTCAACACGGCCCACAGACTCAACACTGTCCATAGACTCAACACTGCCTATAGACTCAACACTACCCATAGACTCAACACTGCCCATAGACACAACACTGCCCATATACTCAACATTGCCCATAGACTCAACACTACCCACAGACTCAACACTGCCCATAGACTCAACACTGCCTATAGACTCAACACTGTCCATAGACTCAACACTGCGCATAGACTCAACACTACCCACAGACTCAACACTGACCACAGACTCAATACTGCGCATAGACTCAGCAGTGCCCATAGACTCAACACTGCCCATAGACTCAACATTGCGCATAGACTCAACACTGCCCATAGACTCAACACTGCACCATAGACTCAACACTGCTCATAGACTCAACACTGCCCATAGACTCAGCCCTGCACCAGAGACTCAACACTGCTCATAGACTCAACACTGCCCATAGACTCAGCACTGCCCATAGACTCAACACTGCGCATAGACTCAACACTGCCCATAGACCCAACACTGCCCATAGACTCAACACTGCCCATAGACTCAACACTGCCCAGAGACTCAACACTGCCCACAGACTCAACACTGCCCATAGACTCAACACTGCCCACAGACTCAACACTGCCCATAGACTCAACACTGCCCATAGACTCAACACTGCCCATAGACTCAACACTGCCCATAGACTCAACACTGCTCATAGACAGAACACTGCCCATAGACTCACTACTGCCCATAGACTCAACACTGCCCATAGACTCAACACTGCCCACTGACTCAACACTGCCCAGATACTCAACACTGCCAACAGACTCAGCACTGCCCATAGACTCAACACTGCCTATAGACTCAACACTACCCATAGACTCAACACTGCCCATAGACACAACACTGCCCATAGACTCAACACTCCCCATAGACTCAACATTGCTCAAAGACAGAACACTGCCCATAGACTCACTACTGCCCATAGACTCAACACTGCCCATAGACTCAACACTGCCCACTGACTCAACACTGCCCAGATACTCAACACTGCCAACAGACTCAGCACTGCCCATAGACTCAACACTGCCCATAGACTCAACATTGCGCATAGACTCAACACTGCCCATAGACTCAACACTGCACCATAGACTCAACACTGCTCATAGACTCAACACTGCCCATAGACTCAACACTGCCCATAGACTCAACACTGCCCATAGACTCAACACTGCGCATAGACTCAACACTGCCCATAGACTCAACACTGCGCATAGACTCAACACTGCCCATAGACTCAACACTGCCCATAGACTCAACACTGCGCATAGACTCAACACTGCCCATAGACTCAACACTGCCCATTGACTCATCACTGCCCATAGACTCAACACTGCCCATAGACTCAACACTGCCCATAGACTCAACACTGTGCATAGACTCAACACTGCCCAAAGACTCAACACTGCCCATAGACTCTACACTGCCCATAGACTCAACACCGCCCATAGACTCAACACTGTCGATAGACTCAACACTGCCCATAGACTCAACACTGCCCACAGACTCAACACTGCCCAGAGACTCAACACTGCCCAGAGACTCAACACTGCCCACAGGCTCAACACTGCCCATAGACTCAACACTGCCCAAAGACTCAACACTGCCCACAGACTCAACACTGCCCACAGACTCAACACTGCCCATAGACTCAACACTGCCTATAGACTCAACACTGCCCATAGACTCAACACTGCCCACAGACTCAACACTGCCCACAGACTCAACACTGCCCAGAGACTCAACACTGCCCACAGACTCAACACTGCCCATAGACTCAACACTGCCCATAGACTCAACACTGCCCACAGACTCAACACGGCCCACAGACTCAACACTGTCCATAGACTCAACACTGCCTATAGACTCAACACTACCCATAGACTCAACACTGCCCATAGACACAACACTGCCCATATACTCAACATTGCCCATAGACTCAACACTACCCACAGACTCAACACTGCCCATAGACTCAACACTGCCTATAGACTCAACACTGTCCATAGACTCAACACTGCGCATAGACTCAACACTACCCACAGACTCAACACTGACCACAGACTCAACACTGCGCATAGACTCAGCAGTGCCCATAGACTCAACACTGCCCATAGACTCAACATTGCGCATAGACTCAACACTGCCCATAGACTCAACACTGCACCATAGACTCAACACTGCTCATAGACTCAACAATGCCCATAGACTCAGCCCTGCACCAGAGACTCAACACTGCTCATAGACTCAACACTGCCCATAGACTCAGCACTGCCCATAGACTCAACACTGCGCATAGACTCAACACTGCCCATAGACTCAGCACTGCCCATAGACTCAACACTGCCCACAGACTCAACACTGCCCAGAGAATCAACACTGCCCACAGACTCAACACTGCCCATAGACTCAACACTGCCCACAGACTCAACACTGCCCATAGACTCAACACTGCCCACAGACTCAACACTGCCCATAGACTCAACACTGCCCATAGACTCAACACTGCCCATAGACTCAACACTGCCCATAGACTCAAAACTGCTCATAGACAGAACACTGCCCATAGACTCAACACTGCCGATAGACTCAACACTACCCATAGACTCAACACTGCCCATAGACTCAACACTGCCCACAGACTCAACACTGCCCAAAGACTCAACACTGCCCATAGACTCAACACTGCCCATAGACTCAAAACTGCGTATAGACTCAACACTGCCCATAGACTCAACACTGCCCATAGACTCAACACTGCCTATAAACTCAACACTACCCATAGACTCAACACTGCCCATAGACTCAACACTGCCCATAGACTCAACACTGCTCATAGACAGAACACTGCCCATAGACTCAACACTGTCCATAGACTCAACACTGCCCATAGACTCAACACTGCGCATAGACTCAACACTGCCCATAGACTCAACACTGCCCATAGACTCAACACTGCCCATAGACTCAACACTGTGCATAGACTCAACACTGCCCATAGACTCAACACTGCCCATAGACTCAACACTGCCCATAGACTCAACACTGCCCATAGACTCAACACTGCCCATAGACTCAACACTGCCCACAGACTCAACACTGCCCATAGACTCAACACTGCCTATAGACTCAACACTACCCATAGACTCAACACTGCCCATAGACTCAACACTGTCCATAGACTCAACACTGCCCACAGACTCAGCACTGCCCATAGACTCAACACTGCCCATACACTCAACATTGCGCATAGACTCAACACTGCTCATAGACTCAACACTGCACCATAGACTCAACACTGGTCATAGACTCAAGACTGCGCATAGACTCAACACTGCTCATAGAGTCTATGGGCAGTGTTGAGTCTATGGGCAGTGTTCAGTCTGTGGGCAGTTTTATGTCTATGGGCAGTGTTCAGTCTATGGGCAGTGTTGAGTCTATGGGCAGTGTTCTGTCTATGACATAGACAGAACACTGCCCATAGACTCAACACTGTTCATAGACAGAACACTGCCCATAGACGTAACACTGCCCATAGACTGAACACTGCCGATAGACTCAAAACTGCCCACAGACTGAACACTGCCCATAGACTCAACACTGCCCATAGACTCAACACTACCCATAGACTCAACACTGCCCATAGACTCAACATTGCCCACAGACTCAACACTGCCCATAGAATCAACACTACCCATAGACTCAACACTGCACATAGACTCAACACTGTGCATAGACTCAACACTGCCCTTAGACTCAACACTGCCCATATACTCAACACTGCCCATAGACTCAACACCGCCCATAGACTCAACATTGTCGATAGACTCAACACTGCCCATAGACTCAACACTGCCCACAGACTCAACACTGCCCACAGACTCAACACTGCCCAGAGACTCAGCACTGCCCACAGACTCAACACTGCCCATATACTCAACACTGCCCATAGACTCAACACTGCCCACAGACTCAACACTGCCCACAGACTCAACACTGCCCATAGACTCAACACTGCCTATAGACTCAACCCTACCCATAGACTCAACACTGCCCATAGACTCAGCACTGCACCATAGACTCAACACTGCTCATAGACTCAATACTGCCTATAGACTCAACACTACCCATAGACTCAACACTGCCCATAGACACAACACTGCCCATAGACTCACCACTGCCCATAGACTCAACACTCCCCATAGACTCAACACTACCCATAGACTCAACACTGCCCATAGACTCAACACTGCCCATAGACTCAACACTGCCCACAGACTCAACACTGCCCATAGACTCAACACTGCCTATAGACTCAACACTACCCATAGACTCAACACTGCCCATAGACTCAACACTGCCCATAGACTCAACACTGTTCATAGACAGAACACTGCCCATAGACTCAACACTGCCCATAGACTGAACACTGCCCATAGACTCAAAACTGCCCACAGACTGAACACTGCCCATAGACTCAACACTGCCCATAGACTCAACACTACCCATAGACTCAACACTGACCATAGACTCAACATTGCCCACAGACTCAACACTGCCCATAGACTCAACACTACCCATAGACTCAACACTGCCCATAGACTCAACACTGGCACAGACTCAACACTGCCCATAGACTCAACACTGCCCATAGACTCAACACTGCCTATAAACTCAACACTACCCATGGACTCAATACTGCCCATTGACTCAACACTGCCCATAGACTCAACACTGCCCATAGACTCAACACTGCCCATAGACTCAACACTGCCCATATACTCAACACTGTGCATAGACTCAACCCTGCCCATAGACTCAACACTGCCCATATACTCAACACTGCCCATAGACTCAACACCGCCCATAGACTCAACATTGTCGATAGACTCAACACTGCCCATAGACTCAACACTGCCCACAGACTCAACACTGCCCACAGACTCAACACTGCCCAGAGACTTAACACTGCCCACAGACTCAACACTGCCCATAGACTCAACACTGCCCATAGACTCAACACTGCCCACAGACTCAACGCTGCCCACAGACTCAACACTGCCCATAGACTCAACACTGCCTATAGACTCAACCCTACCCATAGACTCAACACTGCCCATAGACTCAGCACTGCACCATAGACTCAACACTGCTCATAGACTCAACACTGCCCATAGACTCAACACTGCTCATAGACAGAACACTGCCCATAGACTCAACACTGTCCATAGACTCAACACTGCCCATAGACTCAACACTGCGCATAGACTCAACACTGCCCATAGACTCAATACCGCCCACTGACTCAACACTGCCCATAGACTCAACACTGCCCATAGACTCAACACTGCCCATAGACTCAACACTGCCCATAGACTCAACACTGCCCATAGACTCAACACTGCCCATAGACTGAACACTGCCCATAGACTCAAAACTGCCCACAGACTGAACACTGCCCATAGACTCAACACTGCCCATAGACTCAACACTACCCATAGACTCAACACTGACCATAGACTCAACATTGCCCACAGACTCAACACTGCCCATAGACTCAACACTACCCATAGACTCAACACTGCCCATAGACTCAACACTGGCACAGACTCAACACTGCCCATAGACTCAACACTGCCCATAGACTCAACACTGCCTATAAACTCAACACTACCCATGGACTCAATACTGCCCATTGACTCAACACTGCCCATAGACTCAACACTGCCCATAGACTCAACACTGCCCATAGACTCAACACTGCCCATATACTCAACACTGTGCATAGACTCAACCCTGCCCATAGACTCAACACTGCCCATATACTCAACACTGCCCATAGACTCAACACCGCACATAGACTCAACATTGTCGATAGACTCAACACTGCCCATAGACTCAACACTGCCTACAGACTCAACACTGCCCACAGACTCAACACTGCCCAGAGACTCAACACTGCCCACAGACTCAACACTGCCCATAGACTCAACACTGCCCATAGACTCAACACTGCCCACAGACTCAACGCTGCCCACAGACTCAACACTGCCCATAGACTCAACACTGCCTATAGACTCAACCCTACCCATAGACTCAACACTGCCCATAGACTCAGCACTGCACCATAGACTCAACACTGCTCATAGACTCAACACTGCCCATAGACTCAACACTGCTCATAGACAGAACACTGCCCATAGACTCAACACTGTCCATAGACTCAACACTGCCCATAGACTCAACACTGCGCATAGACTCAACACTGCCCATAGACTCAATACCGCCCACTGACTCAACACTGCCCATAGACTCAACACTGCCCAAAGACTCAACACTGCCTATAGACTCAACCCTACCCATAGACTCAACTCTGTGCATAGACTCAACACTGCCCACAGACTCAACACTGCCCATAGACTCAACACTGCCTATAGACTCAACCCCACCCATAGACTCAACACTGCCCATAGACTCAACACTGTCCATAGACTCAACACTGCCCATAGACTCAACACTGCGCATAGACTCAACACTGCCCATAGACTCAATACCGCCCACTGACTCAACACTGCCCATAGACTCAACACTGCCCATAGACTCAACACTGCCCATAGACTCAACACTGCCCATAGACTCAACACTGCCCATAGACTCAACACTGCCCATAGACTGAACACTGCCCATAGACTCAAAACTGCCCACAGACTGAACACTGCCCATAGACTCAACACTGCCCATAGACTCAACACTACCCATAGACTCAACACTGACCATAGACTCAACATTGCCCACAGACTCAACACTGCCCATAGACTCAACACTACCCATAGACTCAACACTGCCCATAGACTCAACACTGCCTATAAACTCAACACTACCCATGGACTCAATACTGCCCATTGACTCAACACTGCCCATAGACTCAACACTGCCCAGAGACTCAACACTGCCCATAGACTCAACACTGCCCATATACTCAACACTGTGCATAGACTCAACCCTGCCCATAGACTCAACACTGCCCATATACTCAACACTGCCCATAGACTCAACACCGCCCATAGACTCAACATTGTCGATAGACTCAACACTGCCCATAGACTCAACACTGCCCATAGACTCAACACTGCCCATAGACTCAACACTGCCCATAGACTGAACACTGCCCATAGACTCAAAACTGCCCACAGACTGAACACTGCCCATAGACTCAACACTGCCCATAGACTCAACACTACCCATAGACTCAACACTGACCATAGACTCAACATTGCCCACAGACTCAACACTGCCCATAGACTCAACACTACCCATAGACTCAACACTGCCCATAGACTCAACACTGCCTATAAACTCAACACTACCCATGGACTCAATACTGCCCATTGACTCAACACTGCCCATAGACTCAACACTGCCCAGAGACTCAACACTGCCCATAGACTCAACACTGCCCATATACTCAACACTGTGCATAGACTCAACCCTGCCCATAGACTCAACACTGCCCATATACTCAACACTGCCCATAGACTCAACACCGCCCATAGACTCAACATTGTCGATAGACTCAACACTGCCCATAGACTCAACACTGCCCATAGACTCAACACTGCCCATAGACTCAACACTGCCCATAGACTGAACACTGCCCATAGACTCAAAACTGCCCACAGACTGAACACTGCCCATAGTCTCAACACTGCCCATAGACTCAACACTACCCATAGACTCAACACTGACCATAGACTCAACATTGCCCACAGACTCAACACTGCCCATAGACTCAACACTACCCATAGACTCAACACTGCCCATAGACTCAACACTGGCACAGACTCAACACTGCCCATAGACTCAACACTGCCCATAGACTCAACACTGCCTATAAACTCAACACTACCCATGGACTCAATACTGCCCATTGACTCAACACTGCCCATAGACTCAACACTGCCCATAGACTCAACACTGCCCATAGACTCAACACTGCCCATATACTCAACACTGTGCATAGACTCAACCCTGCCCATAGACTCAACACTGCCCATATACTCAACACTGCCCATAGACTCAACACCGCCCATAGACTCAACATTGTCGATAGACTCAACACTGCCCATAGACTCAACACTGCCCACAGACTCAACACTGCCCACAGACTCAACACTGCCCAGAGACTCAACACTGCCCACAGACTCAACACTGCCCATAGACTCAACACTGCCCATAGACTCAACACTGCCCACAGACTCAACGCTGCCCACAGACTCAACACTGCCCATAGACTCAACACTGCCTATAGACTCAACCCTACCCATAGACTCAACACTGCCCATAGACTCAGCACTGCACCATAGACTCAACACTGCTCATAGACTCAACACTGCCCATAGACTCAACACTGCTCATAGACAGAACACTGCCCATAGACTCAACACTGTCCATAGACTCAACACTGCCCATAGACTCAACACTGCGCATAGACTCAACACTGCCCATAGACTCAATACCGCCCACTGACTCAACACTGCCCATAGACTCAACACTGCCCATAGACTCAACACTGCCCATAGACTCAACACTGCCCATAGACTCAACTCTGTGCATAGACTCAACACTGCCCACAGACTCAACCCCACCCATAGACTCAACACTGCCCATAGACTCAACACTGCCCATAGACTCAACACTCCCCATAGACTCAACACTGCCCACAGACTCAACACTGCCCACAGACTCAACACTGCCCACAGACTCAACACTGCCCATAGACTCAACACTGCCTATAGACTCAACCCTACCCATAGACTCAACACTGCCCATAGACTCAGCACTGCACCATAGACTCAACACTGCTCATAGACTCAACACTGCCCATAGACTCAACACTGCTCATAGACAGAACACTGCCCATAGACTCAACACTGTCCATAGACTCAACACTGCCCATAGACTCAACACTGCGCATAGACTCAACACTGCCCATAGACTCAATACCGCCCACTGACTCAACACTGCCCATAGACTCAACACTGCCCATAGACTCAACACTGCCCATAGACTCAACACTGCCCATAGACTCAACTCTGTGCATAGACTCAACACTGCCCATAGACTCAACACTGCCCATAGAGTCAACACTGCCCATAGACTCAACACCGCCCATAGACTCAACATTGTCGATAGACTCAACACTGCCCATAAACTCAACACTGCCCACAGACTCAACACTGCCCACAGACTCAACACTGCCCAGAGACTCAACACTGCCCATAGACTCAACACTGCCCATAGACTCAACACTGCCCATATACTCAACACTGTGCATAGACTCAACCCTGCCCATAGACTCAACACTGCCCATATACTCAACACTGCCCATAGACTCAACACCGCCCATAGACTCAACATTGTCGATAGACTCAACACTGCCCATAGACTCAACACTGCCCACAGACTCAACACTGCCCACAGACTCAACACTGCCCAGAGACTCAACACTGCCCCCAGACTCAAGACTGCCCATAGACTCAACACTGCCCATAGACTCAACACTGCCCACAGACTCAACACTGCCCACAGACTCAACACTGCCCATAGACTCAACACTGCCCATATACTCAACACTGCCCATAGACTCAACACCGCCCATAGACTCAACATTGTCGATAGACTCAACACTGCCCATAGACTCAACACTGCCCACAGACTCAACACTGCCCACAGACTCAACACTGCCCAGAGACTCAACACTGCCCACAGACTCAACACTGCCCATAGACTCAACACTGCCCATAGACTCAACACTGCCCACAGACTCAACGCTGCCCACAGACTCAACACTGCCCATAGACTCAACACTGCCTATAGACTCAACCCTACCCATAGACTCAACACTGCCCATAGACTCAGCACTGCACCATAGACTCAACACTGCTCATAGACTCAACACTGCCCATAGACTCAACACTGCTCATAGACAGAACACTGCCCATAGACTCAACACTGTCCATAGACTCAACACTGCCCATAGACTCAACACTGCGCATAGACTCAACACTGCCCATAGACTCAATACCGCCCACTGACTCAACACTGCCCATAGACTCAACACTGCCCATAGACTCAACACTGCCCATAGACTCAACACTGCCCATAGACTCAACTCTGTGCATAGACTCAACACTGCCCACAGACTCAACCCCACCCATAGACTCAACACTGCCCATAGACTCAACACTGCCCATAGACTCAACACTCCCCATAGACTCAACACTGCCCACAGACTCAACACTGCCCACAGACTCAACACTGCCCACAGACTCAACACTGCCCATAGACTCAACACTGCCTATAGACTCAACCCTACCCATAGACTCAACACTGCCCATAGACTCAGCACTGCACCATAGACTCAACACTGCTCATAGACTCAACACTGCCCATAGACTCAACACTGCTCATAGACAGAACACTGCCCATAGACTCAACACTGTCCATAGACTCAACACTGCCCATAGACTCAACACTGCGCATAGACTCAACACTGCCCATAGACTCAATACCGCCCACTGACTCAACACTGCCCATAGACTCAACACTGCCCATAGACTCAACACTGCCCATAGACTCAACACTGCCTATAGACTCAACTCTGTGCATAGACTCAACACTGCCCATAGACTCAACACTGCCCATAGAGTCAACACTGCCCATAGACTCAACACCGCCCATAGACTCAACATTGTCGATAGACTCAACACTGCCCATAAACTCAACACTGCCCACAGACTCAACACTGCCCACAGACTCAACACTGCCCAGAGACTCAACACTGCCCATAGACTCAACACTGCCCATAGACTCAACACTGCCCATATACTCAACACTGTGCATAGACTCAACCCTGCCCATAGACTCAACACTGCCCATATACTCAACACTGCCCATAGACTCAACACCGCCCATAGACTCAACATTGTCGATAGACTCAACACTGCCCATAGACTCAACACTGCCCACAGACTCAACACTGCCCACAGACTCAACACTGCCCAGAGACTCAACACTGCCCCCAGACTCAAGACTGCCCATAGACTCAACACTGCCCATAGACTCAACACTGCCCACAGACTCAACACTGCCCACAGACTCAACACTGCCCATAGACTCAACACTGCCTATAGACTCAACCCTACCCATAGACTCAACACTGCCCATAGACTCAGCACTGCACCATAGACTCAACACTGCTCATAGACTCAACACTGCCCATAGACTCAACACTGCTCATAGACAGAACACTGCCCATAGACTCAACACTGTCCATAGACTCAACACTGCCCATAGACTCAACACTGCGCATAGACTCAACACTGCCCATAGACTCAATACCGCCCACTGACTCAACACTGCCCATAGACTCAACACTGCCCATAGACTCAACACTGCCCATAGACTCAACACTGCCCATAGACTCAACTCTGTGCATAGACTCAACACTGCCCATAGACTCAACACTGCCCATAGACTCAACACTGCCCATAGACTCAACACCGCCCATAGACTCAACATTGTCGATAGACTCAACACTGCCCATAAACTCAACACTGCCCACAGACTCAACACTGCCCACAGACTCAACACTGCCCAGAGACTCAACACTGCCCATAGACTCAACACTGCCCATAGACTCAACACTGCCCATATACTCAACACTGTGCATAGACTCAACCCTGCCCATAGACTCAACACTGCCCATATACTCAACACTGCCCATAGACTCAACACCGCCCATAGACTCAACATTGTCGATAGACTCAACACTGCCCATAGACTCAACACTGCCCACAGACTCAACACTGCCCACAGACTCAACACTGCCCAGAGACTCAACACTGCCCCCAGACTCAAGACTGCCCATAGACTCAACACTGCCCATAGACTCAACACTGCCCACAGACTCAACACTGCCCACAGACTCATCACTGCCCATAGACTCAACACTGCCTATAGACTCAACCCTACCCATAGACTCAACACTGCCCATAGACTCAGCACTGCACCATAGACTCAACACTGCTCATAGACTCAACACTGCCCATAGACTCAACACTGCTCATAGACAGAACACTGCCCATAGACTCAACACTGTCCATAGACTCAACACTGCCCATAGACTCAACACTGCGCATAGACTCAACACTGCCCATAGACTCAATACCGCCCACTGACTCAACACTGCCCATAGACTCAACACTGCCCATAGACTCAACACTGCCCATAGACTCAACACTGCCCATAGACTCAACTCTGTGCATAGACTCAACACTGCCCATAGACTCAACACTGCCCATAGACTCAACACTGCCCATAGACTCAACACCGCCCATAGACTCAACATTGTCGATAGACTCAACACTGCCCATAAACTCAACACTGCCCACAGACTCAACACTGCCCACAGACTCAACACTGCCCAGAGACTCAACACTGCCCACAGACTCAACACTGCAAATAGACTCAACACTGCCCATAGACTCAAAACTGCCCACAGACTCAACACTGCCCACAGACTCAACACTGCCCATAGACTCAACACTGCCTATAGACTCAACCCCACCCATAGACTCAACACTGCCCATAGACTCAACACTGCCCATAGACTCAACACTCCCCATAGACTCAACACTGCTCATAGACAGAACACTGCCCATAGACTCAATACTGCCCATACACTCAACACTGCCCATAGACTCAACACTGCCTATAGACTCAACCCCACCCATAGACTCAACACTGCCCATAGACTCAACACTGCCCATAGACTCAACACTCCCCATAGACTCAACACTGCCCATAGACTCAACACTGCCCACAGACTCAACACTGTCCACAGACTCAACACTGCCCATAGACTCAACACTGCCTATAGACTCAACCCTACCCATAGACTCAACACTGCCCATAGACTCAGCACTGCACCATACACTCAACACTGTCCATAGACTCAACACTGCCCATAGACTCAACACTGCGCATAGACTCAACACTGCCCATAGACTCAATACCGCCCACTGACTCAACACTGCCCATAGACTCAACACTGCCCATAGACTCAACACTGCCCATAGACTCAACACTGCCCATAGACTCAACTCTGTGCATAGACTCAACACTGCCCATAGACTCAACACTGCCCATAGACTCAACACTGCCCATAGACTCAACACCGCCCATAGACTCAACATTGTCGATAGACTCAACACTGCCCATAAACTCAACACTGCCCACAGACTCAACACTGCCCACAGACTCAACACTGCCCAGAGACTCAACACTGCCCATAGACTCAACACTGCCCATAGACTCAACACTGCCCATATACTCAACACTGTGCATAGACTCAACCCTGCCCATAGACTCAACACTGCCCATATACTCAACACTGCCCATAGACTCAACACCGCCCATAGACTCAACATTGTCGATAGACTCAACACTGCCCATAGACTCAACACTGCCCACAGACTCAACACTGCCCACAGACTCAACACTGCCCAGAGACTCAACACTGCCCCCAGACTCAAGACTGCCCATAGACTCAACACTGCCCATAGACTCAACACTGCCCACAGACTCAACACTGCCCACAGACTCAACACTGCCCATAGACTCAACACTGCCTATAGACTCAACCCTACCCATAGACTCAACACTGCCCATAGACTCAGCACTGCACCATAGACTCAACACTGCTCATAGACTCAACACTGCCCATAGACTCAACACTGCTCATAGACAGAACACTGCCCATAGACTCAACACTGTCCATAGACTCAACACTGCCCATAGACTCAACACTGCGCATAGACTCAACACTGCCCATAGACTCAATACCGCCCACTGACTCAACACTGCCCATAGACTCAACACTGCCCATAGACTCAACACTGCCCATAGACTCAACACTGCCCATAGACTCAACTCTGTGCATAGACTCAACACTGCCCATAGACTCAACACTGCCCATAGACTCAACACTGCCCATAGACTCAACACCGCCCATAGACTCAACATTGTCGATAGACTCAACACTGCCCATAAACTCAACACTGCCCACAGACTCAACACTGCCCACAGACTCAACACTGCCCAGAGACTCAACACTGCCCACAGACTCAACACTGCAAATAGACTCAACACTGCCCATAGACTCAAAACTGCCCACAGACTCAACACTGCCCACAGACTCAACACTGCCCATAGACTCAACACTGCCTATAGACTCAACCCCACCCATAGACTCAACACTGCCCATAGACTCAACACTGCCCATAGACTCAACACTCCCCATAGACTCAACACTGCTCATAGACAGAACACTGCCCATAGACTCAATACTGCCCATACACTCAACACTGCCCATAGACTCAACACTGCCCACAGACTCAACACTGCCCAGAGACTCAACACTGCCCACAGACTCAGCACTGCCCATAGACTCAACACTGCCCATAGACTCAACATTGCGCATAGACTCAACACTGCCCATAGACTCAACACTGCACCATAGACTCAACACTGCTCATAGACTCAACACTGCCCATAGACTCAACACTGCTCATAGACAGAACACTGCCCATAGACTCAACACTGCCCATAGACTCAAAACTGCCCATAGACTCAACACTGCTCATAGACAGAACACTGCCCATAGACTCAACACTGCCCACAGACTCAACACTGCCCATAGACTCAACACTGCCCATAGACTCAACACTACCTATAGACTCAACACTACCCATAGACTCAACACTGCCCATAGACTCAACACTGCCCACAGACTCAACACTGCCCATAGACTCAACACTGCCCATAGACTCAACACTGCCCATAGACTCAACACTGCCTATAAACTCAACACTACCCATAGACTCAACACTGCCCATAGACTCAACACTGCCCATAGACTCAACACTGCCCATGGACTCAACACTGCCTATAAACTCAACACTACCCATAGACTCAACACTGCCCATAGACTCAACACTGCCCACAGACTCAACACTGCCACAGACACAAAACTGCCCATAGACTCAACACTGCCCATAGACTCAACACTGCCTATAAACTCAACACTACCCATGGACTCAATACTGCCCATTGACTCAACACTGCCCATAGACTCAACACTGCCCATAGACTCAACACTGCCCATAGACTCAACACTGCCCATAGACTCAACACTGTCCATAGACTCAACACTGCCCATAGACTCAACACTGCCCAAATACTCAACACTGCCCATAGACTCAACACCGCCCATAGACTCAACATTGTCGATAGACTCAACACTGCCCATAGACTCAACACTGCTCACAGACTCAACACTGCCCACAGACTCAACACTGCCCAGAGACTCAACACTGCCCACACACTCAACACTGCCCATAGACTCAACACTGCCCACAGACTCAACACTGCCCACAGACTCAACACTGCCCATAGACTCAACACTGCCTATAGACTAAACCCTACCCATAGACTCAACACTGCCCATAGACTCAGCACTGCACCATAGACTCAACACTGGTCATAGACAGAACACTGCCCATAGACTCAACACTGCCCATAGACTCAACACTGCCCATAGACTCAACACTGCTCATAGACAGAACACTGCCCATAGACTCAACACTGCCCATAGACTAAACACTACGTATAGACTCAACACTACCCATAGACTCAACACTGCCCATAGACTCAACACTGCCCATAGACTCAACACTGCCCATAGACTCAACACTGCCTATAAACTCAACACTACCCATAGACTCAACACTGCCTATAGACTCAACACTGCCCATAGACTCAACACTGCTCATAAACAGAACACTGCCCATAGACTCAACACTGCCCATAGACTCAACACTGCCTATAAACTCAACACTACCCATAGACTCAACATTGCCTATAGACTCAACACTGCCCATAGACTCAACACTGCTCATAAACAGAACACTGCCCATAGACTCAACACTGCCCATAGACTCAACACTGCCTATAAACTCAACACTACCCATGGACTCAACACTGCCCATAGACTCAACACTGCCCATAGACTCAACACTGCTCATAGACAGAACACTGCCCATAGACTCAACACTGTCCATAGACTCAACACTGCCCATAGACTCAACACTGCGCATAGACTCAACACTGCCCAAAGACTCAATACTGCCCACTGACTCAACACTGCCCATAGACTCAACACTGCCCATAGACTCAATACTGCCCATAGACTCAACACTGCCCATAGACTCACCACTGTGCATAGTCTCAACACTGCCCATAGACTCAACACTGCCCATAGACTCAACACTGCCCATAGACTCAACACCGCCCATAGACTCAACATTGTCGATAGACTCAACACTGCCCATAAACTCAACACTGCCCACAGACTCAACACTGCCCACAAACTCAACACTGCCCAGAGACTCAACACTCCCCACAGACTCAACACTGCCCATAGACTCAACACTGCCCATAGACTCAAAACTGCCCACAGACTCAACACTGCCCACAGACTCAACACTGCCCATAGACTCAACACTGCCTATAGACTCAACCCTACCCATAGACTCAACACTGCCCATAGACTCAACACTGCCCATAGACTCAACACTGCCCACAGACTCAACCCTGCCCAGAGACTCAACACTGCCCACAGACTCAGCACTGCCCATAGACTCAACACTGCCCATAGACTCAACATTGCGCATAGACTCAACACTGCCCATAGACTCAACACTGCACCATAGACTCGACACTGCTCATAGACTCAACACTGCCCATAGACTCAGCACTGCACTATAGACTCAACACTGCTCATAGACTCAACACTGCCCATAGACTCAACACTGCTCATAGACAGAACACTGCCCATAGACTCAACACTGCCCATAGACTCAACACTGACCATAGACTCAACACTGCTCATAGACAGAACACTGCCCATAGACTCAACACTGCCCACAGACTCAACACTGCCCATAGACTCAACACTGCCCATAGACTCAACACTACCTATAGACTCAACACTACCCATAGACTCAACACTGCCCATAGACTCAACACTGCCCACAGACTCAACACTGCCCATAGACTCAACACTGCCCATAGACTCAACACTGCCTATAAACTCAACACTACCCATAGACTCAACACTTCCCATAGACTCAACACTGCCCATAGACTCAACACTGCCCATAGACTCAACACTGCCTATAAACTCAACACTACCCATAGACTCAACACTGCCCATAGACTCAACACTCCCCACAGACTCAACACTGCCACAGACTCAACACTGCCCATAGACTCAACACTGCCTATAAACTCAACACTACCCATGGACTCAATACTGCCCATTGACTCAACACTGCCCATAGACTCAACACCGCCCATAGACTCAACACTGCCCATAGACTCAACACTGCCCATAGACTCAACACTGTGCATAGACTCAACACTGCCCATAGACTCAACACTGCCCATAGACTCAACACTGCCCATAGACTCAACACTGTGCATAGACTCAACACTGCCCATAGACTCAACACTGCCCATAGACTCAACACCGCCCATAGACTCAACATTGTCGATAGACTCAACACTGCCCATAGACTCAACACTGCCCACAGACTCAACACTGCCCACAGACTCAACACTGCCCAGAGACTCAACACTGCCCACAGACTCAACACTGCCCATCGACTCAACACTGCCCATAGACTCAACACTGCCCACACACTCAACACTGCCCACAGACTCAACACTGCCCATAGACTCAACACTGCCTATAGACTCAACCCTACCCATAGACTCAACACTGCCCATAGACTCAGCACTGCACCATAGACTCAACACTGCTCATAGACTCAACACTGCCCATAGACTCAACACTGCTCATAGACAGAACACTGCCCATAGACTCAACACTGCCCATAGACTCAACACTGCCCATAGACTCAACACTGCTCATAGACAGAACACTGCCCATAGACTCAACACTGCCCATAGACTCAACACTACCTATAGACTCAACACTACCCATAGACTCAACACTGCCCATAGACTCAACACTGCCCATAGACTCAACACTGCCCATAGACTCAACACTGCCCATAGACTCAACACTGCCTATAAACTCAACACTACCCATAGACTCAACACTGCCCACAGACTCAACACTGCCCATAGACTCAACACTGCCCATAGACTCAACACTACCTATAGACTCAACACTACCCATAGACTCAACACTGCGCATAGACTCAACACTGCCCACAGACTCAGCACTGCCCATAGACTCAACACTGCCCATAGACTCAACATTGCGCATAGACTCAACACTGCCCATAGACTCAACACTGCACCATAGACTCAACACTGCTCATAGACTCAACACTGCCCATAGACTCAGCACTGCACCATAGACTCAACACTGCTCATAGACTCAACACTGCCCATAGACTCAACACTGCTCATAGACAGAACACTGCCCATAGACTCAACACTGCCCATAGACTCAACACTGCCCATAGACTCAACACTGCTCATAGACAGAACACTGCCCATAGACTCAACACTGCCCACAGACTCAACACTGCCCATAGACTCAATACTGCCCATAGACTCAACACTACCTATAGACTCAACACTACCCATAGACTCAACACTGCCCATAGACTCAACACTGCCCACAGACTCAACACTGCCCATAGACTCAACACTGCCCATAGACTCAACACTGCCCATAGACTCAGCACTGCCCATAGACTCAACACTGCCCATAGACTCAACACTGCCCATAGACTCAACACTGCCCATAGACTCAACACTGTCCATAGACTCAACACTGCCCACAGACTCAGCACTGCACCATAGTCTCAACACTGCTCATAGACTCAACACTACCCATAGACTCAACACTGCCCATAGACTCAACACTGCCCATAGACTCAACACTGCCCATAGACTCAACACTGCTCATAGACAGAACACTGCCCATAGACTCAACACTGCCCACAGACTCAACACTGCCCATAGACTCAACACTGCCCATAGACTCAACACTACCTATAGACTCAACACTACCCATAGACTCAACACTACCCATAGACTCAACACTGCACCATAGACTCGACACTGCTCATAGACTCAACACTGCCCATAGACTCAACACTACCTATAGACTCAACACTACCCATAGACTCAACACTACCCATAGACTCAACACTGCACCATAGACTCGACACTGCTCATAGACTCAACACTGCCCATAGACTCAGCACTGCACTATAGACTCAACACTGCTCATAGACTCAACACTGCCCATAGACTCAACACTGCTCATAGACAGAACACTGCCCATAGACTCAACACTGCCCATAGACTCAACACTGCCCATAGACTCAACACTGCTCATAGACAGAACACTGCCCATAGACTCAACACTGCCCACAGACTCAACACTGCCCATAGACTCAACACTGCCCATAGACTCAACACTACCTATAGACTCAACACTACCCATAGACTCAACACTGCCCATAGACTCAACACTGCCCACAGACTCAACACTGCCCATAGACTCAACACTGCCCATAGACTCAACACTGCCTATAAACTCAACACTACCCATAGATTCAACACTTCCCATAGACTCAACACTGCCCATAGACTCAACACTGCCCATAGACTCAACACTGCCTATAAACTCAACACTACCCATAGACTCAACACTGCCCATAGACTCAACACTCCCCACAGACTCAACACTGCCACAGACTCAACACTGCCCATAGACTCAACACTGCCTATAAAGTCAACACTACCCATGGACTCAATACTGCCCATTGACTCAACACTGCCCATAGACTCAACACCGCCCATAGACTCAACACTGCCCATAGACTCAACACTGCCCATAGACTCAACACTGTGCATAGACTCAACACTGCCCATAGACTCAACACTGCCCATATACTCAACACTGCCCATAGACTCAACACCGCCCATAGACTCAACATTGTCGATAGACTCAACACTGCCCATAGACTCAACACTGCCCACAGACTCAACACTGCCCACAGACTCAACACTGCCCAGAGACTCAACACTGCCCACAGACTCAACACTGCCCATCGACTCAACACTGCCCATAGACTCAACACTGCCCACACACTCAACACTGCCCACAGATTCAACACTGCCCATAGACTCAACACTGCCTATAGACTCAACCCTACCCATAGACTCAACACTGCCCATAGACTCAGCACTGCACCATAGACTCAACACTGCTCATAGACTCAACACTGCCCATAGACTCAACACTGCTCATAGACAGAACACTGCCCATAGACTCAACACTGCCCATAGACTCAACACTGCCCATAGACTCAACACTGCTCATAGACAGAACACTGCCCATAGACTCAACACTGCCCATAGACTCAACACTACCTATAGACTCAACACTACCCATAGACTCAACACTGCCCATAGACTCAACACTGCCCATAGACTCAACACTGCCCATAGACTCAACACTGCCCATAGACTCAACACTGCCTATAAACTCAACACTACCCATAGACTCAACACTGCCCACAGACTCAACACTGCCCATAGACTCAACACTGCCCATAGACTCAACACTACCTATAGACTCAACACTACCCATAGACTCAACACTGCGCATAGACTCAACACTGCCCACAGACTCAGCACTGCCCATAGACTCAACACTGCCCATAGACTCAACATTGCGCATAGACTCAACACTGCCCATAGACTCAACACTGCACCATAGACTCAACACTGCTCATAGACTCAACACTGCCCATAGACTCAGCACTGCACCATAGACTCAACACTGCTCATAGACTCAACACTGCCCATAGACTCAACACTGCTCATAGACAGAACACTGCCCATAGACTCAACACTGCCCATAGACTCAACACTGCCCATAGACTCAACACTGCTCATAGACAGAACACTGCCCATAGACTCAACACTGCCCACAGACTCAACACTGCCCATAGACTCAACACTGCCCATAGACTCAACACTACCTATAGACTCAACATTACCCATAGACTCAACACTGCCCATAGACTCAACACTGCCCACAGACTCAACACTGCCCATAGACTCAACACTGCCCATAGACTCAACACTGCCCATAGACTCAGCACTGCCCATAGACTCAACACTGCCCATAGACTCAACACTGCCCATAGACTCAACACTGCCCATAGACTCAACACTGTCCATAGACTCAACACTGCCCACAGACTCAGCACTGCACCATAGTCTCAACACTGCTCATAGACTCAACACTACCCATAGACTCAACACTGCCCATAGACTCAACACTGCCCATAGACTCAACACTGCCCATAGACTCAACACTGCCCATAGACTCAACACTGCTCATAGACTCAACACTGCCCATAGACTCAACACTGCCCATAGACTCAACATTGCGCATAGACTCAACACTGCTCATAGACTCAACACTGCACCATATACTCAACACTGGTCATAGACTCAAGACTGCCCATAGACTCAGCACTGCACCATAGACTCAACACTGCTCATAGACTCAACACTACCCATAGACTCAACACTGCCCATAGACTCAACACTGCCCATAGACTCAACACTGCCCATAGACTCAACACTGCACCATAGACTCAACACTGCTCATAGACTCAACACTGCCCATAGACTCAGCACTGCACCATAGACTCAACACAGCTCATAGACTCAACACTGCCCATAGACTCACCACTGCTCATAGACAGAACACTGCCCATAGACTCAACACTGCCCATAGACTCAACACTGCCCATAGACTCAACACTGCTCATAGACAGAACACTGCCCATAGACTCAACACTGCCCACAGACTCAACACTGCCCATAGACTCAACACTGCCCATAGACTCAACACTACCTATAGACTCAACACTACCCATAGACTCAACACTGCCCATAGACTCAACACTGCCCACAGACTCAACACTGCCCATAGACTCAACACTGCCCATAGACTCAACACTGCCTATAAACTCAACACTACCCATAGACTCAACACTGCCCATAGACTCAACACTGCCCATAGACTCAACACTGCCTATAAACTCAACACTACCCATAGACTCAACACTGCCCATAGACTCAACACTGCCCATAGACTCAACACTGCTCATAAACAGAACACTGCCCATAGACTCAACACTGCCCATAGACTCAACACTGCCCATAGACTCAACACTGCTCATAGACTCAACACTGCCCATAGACTCAGCACTGCCCATAGACTCAACACTGCCCATAGACTCAACACTGCCCATAGACTCAACACTGCCCATAGACTCAACACTGTCCATAGACTCAACACTGCCCACAGACTCAGCACTGCACCATAGTCTCAACACTGCTCATAGACTCAACACTACCCATAGACTCAACACTGCCCATAGACTCAACACTGCCCATAGACTGAACACTGCCCATAGACTCAACACTGCCCATAGACTCAACACTGCTCATAGACTCAACACTGCCCATAGACTCAACACTGCCCATAGACTCAACATTGCGCATAGACTCAACACTGCTCATAGACTCAACACTGCACCATAGACTCAACACTGGTCATAGACTCAAGACTGCCCATAGACTCAGCACTGCACCATAGACTCAACACTGTTCATAGACTCAACACTACCCATAGACTCAACACTGCCCATATACTCAACACTGCCCATAGACTCAACACTGCCCATAGACTCAACACTGCCCATAGACTCAGCACTGCCCATAGACTCAACACTGCCGATAGACTCAACACTGCCCATAGACTCAACACTGCCCATAGACTCAACACTGCCCATAGACTCAGCACTGCCCATAGACTCAACACTGCCCATAGACTCAACACTGCCCATAGACTCAACACTGCCCATAGACTCAACACTGCCCATAGACTCAACACTGCCCACAGACTCAACACGGCCCACAGACTCAACACTGCCCAGAGACTCAACACTGCCCAGAGACTCAACACTGCCCACAGACTCAACACTGCCCACAGACTCAACACTGCCCATAGACTCAACACTGCCCATAGACTCAACACTGCCCATAGACTCAGCACTGCCCATAGACTCAACACTGCCCATAGACTCAACACTGCCCATAGACTCAACACTGCCCATAGACTCAACACTGTCCATAGACTCAACACTGCCCACAGACTCAGCACTGCACCATAGTCTCAACACTGCTCATAGACTCAACACTACCCATAGACTCAACACTGCCCATAGACTCAACACTGTGCATAGACTCAACACTGCCCATAGACTCAACACTGCCCATATACTCAACACTGCCCATAGACTCAACACCGCCCATAGACTCAACATTGTCGATAGACTCAACACTGCCCATAGACTCAACACTGCCCACAGACTCAACACTGCCCACAGACTCAACACTGCCCAGAGACTCAACACTGCCCACAGACTCAACACTGCCCATCGACTCAACACTGCCCATAGACTCAACACTGCCCACACACTCAACACTGCCCACAGATTCAACACTGCCCATAGACTCAACACTGCCTATAGACTCAACCCTACCCATAGACTCAACACTGCCCATAGACTCAGCACTGCACCATAGACTCAACACTGCTCATAGACTCAACACTGCCCATAGACTCAACACTGCTCATAGACAGAACACTGCCCATAGACTCAACACTGCCCATAGACTCAACACTGCCCATAGACTCAACACTGCTCATAGACAGAACACTGCCCATAGACTCAACACTGCCCATAGACTCAACACTACCTATAGACTCAACACTACCCATAGACTCAACACTGCCCATAGACTCAACACTGCCCATAGACTCAACACTGCCCATAGACTCAACACTGCCCATAGACTCAACACTGCCTATAAACTCAACACTACCCATAGACTCAACACTGCCCACAGACTCAACACTGCCCATAGACTCAACACTGCCCATAGACTCAACACTACCTATAGACTCAACACTACCCATAGACTCAACACTGCGCATAGACTCAACACTGCCCACAGACTCAGCACTGCCCATAGACTCAACACTGCCCATAGACTCAACATTGCGCATAGACTCAACACTGCCCATAGACTCAACACTGCACCATAGACTCAACACTGCTCATAGACTCAACACTGCCCATAGACTCAGCACTGCACCATAGACTCAACACTGCTCATAGACTCAACACTGCCCATAGACTCAACACTGCTCATAGACAGAACACTGCCCATAGACTCAACACTGCCCATAGACTCAACACTGCCCATAGACTCAACACTGCTCATAGACAGAACACTGCCCATAGACTCAACACTGCCCACAGACTCAACACTGCCCATAGACTCAACACTGCCCATAGACTCAACACTACCTATAGACTCAACATTACCCATAGACTCAACACTGCCCATAGACTCAACACTGCCCACAGACTCAACACTGCCCATAGACTCAACACTGCCCATAGACTCAACACTGCCCATAGACTCAGCACTGCCCATAGACTCAACACTGCCCATAGACTCAACACTGCCCATAGACTCAACACTGCCCATAGACTCAACACTGTCCATAGACTCAACACTGCCCACAGACTCAGCACTGCACCATAGTCTCAACACTGCTCATAGACTCAACACTACCCATAGACTCAACACTGCCCATAGACTCAACACTGCCCATAGACTCAACACTGCCCATAGACTCAACACTGCCCATAGACTCAACACTGCTCATAGACTCAACACTGCCCATAGACTCAACACTGCCCATAGACTCAACATTGCGCATAGACTCAACACTGCTCATAGACTCAACACTGCACCATATACTCAACACTGGTCATAGACTCAAGACTGCCCATAGACTCAGCACTGCACCATAGACTCAACACTGCTCATAGACTCAACACTACCCATAGACTCAACACTGCCCATAGACTCAACACTGCCCATAGACTCAACACTGCCCATAGACTCAACACTGCCCATAGACTCAACACTGCACCATAGACTCAACACTGCTCATAGACTCAACACTGCCCATAGACTCAGCACTGCACCATAGACTCAACACAGCTCATAGACTCAACACTGCCCATAGACTCACCACTGCTCATAGACAGAACACTGCCCATAGACTCAACACTGCCCATAGACTCAACACTGCCCATAGACTCAACACTGCTCATAGACAGAACACTGCCCATAGACTCAACACTGCCCACAGACTCAACACTGCCCATAGACTCAACACTGCCCATAGACTCAACACTACCTATAGACTCAACACTACCCATAGACTCAACACTGCCCATAGACTCAACACTGCCCACAGACTCAACACTGCCCATAGACTCAACACTGCCCATAGACTCAACACTGCCTATAAACTCAACACTACCCATAGACTCAACACTGCCCATAGACTCAACACTGCCCATAGACTCAACACTGCCTATAAACTCAACACTACCCATAGACTCAACACTGCCCATAGACTCAACACTGCCCATAGACTCAACACTGCTCATAAACAGAACACTGCCCATAGACTCAACACTGCCCATAGACTCAACACTGCCCATAGACTCAACACTGCTCATAGACTCAACACTGCCCATAGACTCAGCACTGCCCATAGACTCAACACTGCCCATAGACTCAACACTGCCCATAGACTCAACACTGCCCATAGACTCAACACTGTCCATAGACTCAACACTGCCCACAGACTCAGCACTGCACCATAGTCTCAACACTGCTCATAGACTCAACACTACCCATAGACTCAACACTGCCCATAGACTCAACACTGCCCATAGACTGAACACTGCCCATAGACTCAACACTGCCCATAGACTCAACACTGCTCATAGACTCAACACTGCCCATAGACTCAACACTGCCCATAGACTCAACATTGCGCATAGACTCAACACTGCTCATAGACTCAACACTGCACCATAGACTCAACACTGGTCATAGACTCAAGACTGCCCATAGACTCAGCACTGCACCATAGACTCAACACTGTTCATAGACTCAACACTACCCATAGACTCAACACTGCCCATATACTCAACACTGCCCATAGACTCAACACTGCCCATAGACTCAACACTGCCCATAGACTCAGCACTGCCCATAGACTCAACACTGCCGATAGACTCAACACTGCCCATAGACTCAACACTGCCCATAGACTCAACACTGCCCATAGACTCAGCACTGCCCATAGACTCAACACTGCCCATAGACTCAACACTGCCCATAGACTCAACACTGCCCATAGACTCAACACTGCCCATAGACTCAACACTGCCCACAGACTCAACACGGCCCACAGACTCAACACTGCCCAGAGACTCAACACTGCCCAGAGACTCAACACTGCCCACAGACTCAACACTGCCCACAGACTCAACACTGCCCATAGACTCAACACTGCCCATAGACTCAACACTGCCCATAGACTCAGCACTGCCCATAGACTCAACACTGCCCATAGACTCAACACTGCCCATAGACTCAACACTGCCCATAGACTCAACACTGTCCATAGACTCAACACTGCCCACAGACTCAGCACTGCACCATAGTCTCAACACTGCTCATAGACTCAACACTACCCATAGACTCAACACTGCCCATAGACTCAACACTGCCCATAGACTCAACACTGCCCATAGACTCAACACTGCCCATAGACTCAACACTGCACCATAGACTCAACACTGCTCATAGACTCAACACTGCCCATAGACTCAGCACTGCACCATAGACTCAACACAGCTCATAGACTCAACACTGCCCATAGACTCACCACTGCTCATAGACAGAACACTGCCCATAGACTCAACACTGCCCATAGACTCAACACTGCCCATAGACTCAACACTGCTCATAGACAGAACACTGCCCATAGACTCAACACTGCCCACAGACTCAACACTGCCCATAGACTCAACACTGCCCATAGACTCAACACTACCTATAGACTCAACACTACCCATAGACTCAACACTGCCCATAGACTCAACACTGCCCACAGACTCAACACTGCCCATAGACTCAACACTGCCCATAGACTCAACACTGCCTATAAACTCAACACTACCCATAGACTCAACACTGCCCATAGACTCAACACTGCCCATAGACTCAACACTGCCTATAAACTCAACACTACCCATAGACTCAACACTGCCCATAGACTCAACACTGCCCATAGACTCAACACTGCTCATAAACAGAACACTGCCCATAGACTCAACACTGCCCATAGACTCAACACTGCCCATAGACTCAACACTGCTCATAGACTCAACACTGCCCATAGACTCAGCACTGCCCATAGACTCAACACTGCCCATAGACTCAACACTGCCCATAGACTCAACACTGCCCATAGACTCAACACTGTCCATAGACTCAACACTGCCCACAGACTCAGCACTGCACCATAGTCTCAACACTGCTCATAGACTCAACACTACCCATAGACTCAACACTGCCCATAGACTCAACACTGCCCATAGACTGAACACTGCCCATAGACTCAACACTGCCCATAGACTCAACACTGCTCATAGACTCAACACTGCCCATAGACTCAACACTGCCCATAGACTCAACATTGCGCATAGACTCAACACTGCTCATAGACTCAACACTGCACCATAGACTCAACACTGGTCATAGACTCAAGACTGCCCATAGACTCAGCACTGCACCATAGACTCAACACTGTTCATAGACTCAACACTACCCATAGACTCAACACTGCCCATATACTCAACACTGCCCATAGACTCAACACTGCCCATAGACTCAACACTGCCCATAGACTCAGCACTGCCCATAGACTCAACACTGCCCATAGACTCAACACTGCCCATAGACTCAACACTGCCCATAGACTCAACACTGCCCATAGACTCAGCACTGCCCATAGACTCAACACTGCCCATAGACTCAACACTGCCCATAGACTCAACACTGCCCATAGACTCAGCACTGCGCATAGACTAAACACTGCACATAGACTCAACACTGTCCATAGACTCAACACTGCCCATAGATTCAACACTGTCCATAGACTCACCACTGCCCAACCTCCCTCTGTTCCTCTCTTAAATCCTCGCCTCCTCTTCCCTCCCCTCGCCCCTCCACTCCTTCCCGACCTTCCCCTCCCCTAACCCCTACGCACCCCTCTTTCACGGTCACCCATTCCTCAGCCCCTGCACGGCCCTGTCACCCAAACAAAGGCACCACGGTGGCTAGGAGATGTTAACTACCTCGCTTGGTACAGGAGGTCGTGGGTTCGAACCCGACCCTGACGCCTGCTGCTGTATATTTGGAGTTTGTGTGTCTCTCTCTCTCTCATCATCACGGTGGCTATGAGATGTTAACTACCTCGCCTGGTGTACAGGAGGTCGCGTGTTCGATCCCGACCCTGACGCCTGCTGTATATTTGGAGTTTGCGTGTCTCTCTCTCATCATTACGGTGGCTAGGAGATGTTAACTACCTCGCCTGGTGTACAGGAGGTCGTGAGTTCGATCCCGACCCTGACACCTACTCTATATTTGGAGTTTTCGTGTCTCTCTCCTCGTGGTCGCATGGATTTATTTCTGGAGTATTTGTCTGCTATAAATGTCCACACAACGATAATCCCAATTAGTTGAGCTAGCATTTGTGATAGCCAGGTTGCTTATGAAAAAGAGCTGCACAACCCAGTGGGCCTTACCTGGTAAATAAAACAAATTGTAATCGAGTTGTTTACTTTGATTCTCGTATCAAACCTTGCTTTAAACCGCGTCCTTTAAGGGTCTTAGAACAAACGCGCTTCGTAAATATAAAATGAGTTCACGTATGCCTCTGGTGGGGGTTGCTGCTGCTGCTGATGGTGGTGTTGGTCATGTTCCAATTAGCCCTGGCAAATGCGGATCACATCTTTTCCAGCCACCCGTTCCCTCCCAATCACTAAACTCTGATCCCTCCATGGAGGGATCACACACACACGCGCGCCCGTTGCTTCCCGCGACATTTAAAGCGAATAGATAAATTGATTTGACATCTCATTCTTGTCACAGCTCCCCTCCGCTGCTTTGACATGTGACCTTATAGATATATGTCTGGGTACACACACACACACGCGCGCGCCCCTACCACTCTCTCCCACTCCAATCATCCCCTACCCCTCCATCATCCCATCCACCACACCCCCGTGGTGTTAAGTGTGCTAATTGAATAAGCTGCTGGTCGGAAGACACTCAACAAAGACACGGATCGCCCCCCACTCCCCTCCCTGCCCCCCCAAAATGGCCTTCACAGACTGTTGGGGGCAAGTGCTGCGAGCAAGGTAGCACCTACAAACGCGGGCACGTCGCACGAGAGAGTCTGTGTGTGTGTGCGCGCATGTGGCACTCGTGTCGAAGTTGTTACGCGGCGTGCGGAGCCCACCGTCCAGGCCGACACGCTGAGACTGAACGACTTAACGTTACAAAAAAGATCCCCCGTGTAGACTTAGCAGACGTGTTGGGGCGAGTGCTGATCGCGAGTGGCGACGCCTATGAAGGCCGGCACGGCACACGAAGTGGGTGGGGTGGTCAGCAACCACGCCCCGGCCGCCTTTGTCTCCCCAGTGGCGATGTTTACTACACACCGCACTCGGTACTCAATTGAGGCTGAGTCGACCTAGGGGTGGCCCAAGACCGGTTCAGATAATCGTCACCGGTGTTTGCTTGCCGTGAGCGGGAACCGAACTCGGGTGGCCGGGGTTCGTGGCCGAGCGCGCTAACCGCTGCACCACCGCTCCCCACTACATAACAACAACAACCGCCATTCAGCCACTAAGTGGTGGTGACGTCACCACGGCGTTTGTGCCAGGCTAGGTGCACTTTAAAGTCACGTGAAGTGTCGAACGCCCGCTGGCAGGAGGTCACGGGACAGACCCAGCAGGTGCCATGGGTTGCCCGACTGAGACGACCGGTAGATGGACCACCAGCTATGCTCCCTTGCTGTGCCAAATCGCTGCGTTTTATCGGCCCGGCGCTCGGCTCGTTGTTGTGAGAGCGTCGCTCCTTCTGCCCTCCGTTGTTGCTGGAGGGCGACTGCCTCCAACTGCCCACTACACACACACGCGCACTCAGACACACACACAAACACACACGCAAAAAACACACGCGCACTCACACACGCGCGCTCACACACACACATGCAAGCGCGCGCGCACACACACACACAAGCACACACACGCGCGCACACAAACACAAGCACACACACGCGCGCACACACACACAAGCACACACACGCGCGCACACAAACACGCGCACTCACACAGGCGCACTCCCACACACACACGCACACGCGCGCACGCGCACTAACACACGCACACACGCGCACACATACACGACGCTCCTGCCACTCACGATTCGTGAACACCCATCTCATTAGGGTGCTCTGTGCTCTTCACCTCCTTCACCGTGATTAGGGATCATCAGCGTGCCATAGCCAGGTGCAGGCTGCCTTCCAGAGAAAACTCACACCCCCCTCCCCCTCCCGGATTCACGGTGGCTAGGAGATGTTAACTCCCTCCCCTGGTATACAGGCGGTCGTGGGAACGATCCCGACCCTGACGCCTGCTGTAAATTTGGAGTTTGCGCGTCCCTCTCTCGCATCATCATCACGGTGGCTATGAGATGTTAACTACCTCGCCTGGTACGCAGGAGGTCGCGGGTTCGATTCCGACCCTGACGCCTGCTGCTGTATATTTGGAGTTTGCCTGTCCGTCTCGTCTCATTCCCCGTGGTCGCGTGGATTTTTCTCCGGGTCCTGCGGGTTTTCCCACCACGGTTAGAATCAACATCAGGCGTGTGTAGAGTATTTGGCTGCTGTAAATTTCCACAATATGATGATAAGCCGACTTCGTTGAGCTCTCATCTGTGGCCCGGTGGCTTCTGAAAAATATTTTTGTAGCCGCTTTCACCGGGGGTAAAATAAATAAATACATAAATAAATAGATGCTCGTAGTGCTTTTTTTTTAATTCTCAGTCACGGCTCGGCTCACGCTCGGCTCGACTCTGGCTCAAGTGAGTCGGCCACAAAAGCCACGCTAGGGGTTGGTTGGGACGAGTCGTAGTTGAGCCGAGCCACGGCTGAGCCGGGCCACTGCTGAGCCGGGCCACTGCTGAGCCGGGCCACGGCTGAGCCGGGCCACTGCTGAGCCGAGCCACGGCTGAGCCGAGCCACGGCTGAGCCGAGCCACGGCTGAGCCGGGCCACTGCTGAGCCGAGCCACGGCTGAGCCGGGCCACTGCTGAGCCGAGCCACTGCTGAGCCGAGCCACGGCTGAGCCGAGCCACTGCTGAGCCGAGCCACGGCTGAGCCGTGCCACTGCTGAGCCGAGCCACGGCTGAGCCGGGCCACTGCTGAGCCGAGCCACGGCTGAGCTGAACCCGCGAACCAAATTCGATTCCCGCTCAGGGCCACCAACACCGGTGACGATTCTCTACAACCAGAACTGGGCCTCGCCTAGGTCGACTCAGACTCAAATGAGTACCTGGTGCGGTGTCTCGTATAAAAATTGCCACTGGGGAGACAAAGGCGGCCGTGCGTGGGTGCTGAGCACTCACCCTATCGTGTGTCGTGTGTGCTGCTCATCGCTGTGAAAAAGTGAGCTTCATAGCTCATCGGATTTCTCCAGGATAAATAAAATTGTAAATAGATTCTGTGGTGCTGCTACTAGCTGTGAAAAAAAAACACGTGCTTTTTATTTTTTTGCCAGCGATGGAAAAATAAGAATGAACTTTCACCCTTTGTGGCAACGAAACGGGCGTTGTGTTAAGATGTTCAAACACAAATATAAACGTTTTGCAAGTCATCAAGTTACTGCATGAACCACACGCGGCGCTTGTGGCTCAAAAACATGCAAACAAACACGGCTCTGACACTGGTGGCGAGACTAGGCTGTAAAAAAGGCCGCTGTCTCTCGTGTAGGCCAATCAGTTTCAAAGACGATGCAAAAAAATGATCATCAGTGTTTGTTTGCATGTTCATCACAAGTGCTGTGTCCGATTAATGCAGTCGTTTTATTCCTTGAAAAAGGGTTTCTATTTGGTCAACAATAGAGGTCTCTTTTTTTTGGGTGGGGGGGGGGGTTAGATCGCGTAAATATGTTAATGTGTCGTGGTACCCGCCACCACCCGACACAGCCATTAAGTAAAGTTTGTCACGTGAACAGAACGTGCCAATTAATTAGTGGCGAGATGTTGTGGCTTTGCTCTCCAAGAATCGACCGGTGGTGCTGTGCTAGTGACGAATTGGCCACGTTCCGTTTACGTGACAACCATTACTAATTGGCTGTGTCGGGTGGTGGCGGGTTGAACGACACATTTAGATATTTACGTGATCTAACAAACAAAAAACCCCTGTGTTGTGGATGATATCAGTCGCGAAATCTTACTGCGTGTTAAACTTTCTATTTGGTATTCTTGGTTCTTTCGGTAAAGTCACGTAGAAGGGAAACAATAAAATAATCAAAATATAAAACACGTGACTTTACCGAAAGAACCAAGAATATCAATCCCTGCAGTCACGAAAGCTTTAAATCAAAATTTCTATTTGGTGTTTGAATATCTTAACACCTCCTGTTTCGTTGCCAGAAAGGGTAAAAAACACGTTTCATCATTTTTCTCCGGGATATATTTATAAGTTTCTAAATTATGATGCTCGCTCACGGCACTTGTCCCAGCAGTGCGTTGAAGACTATCCGGGGAATCTTTGTCTTTGTGTGTCTGGAACACGTGACCCAGCAGTGCGTTGAAGACTATCCGGGGCATCTTTGTCTTTGTGTGTCTGGAGCACGTGACCCAGCAGTGCGTTGAAGACTCTCCGGGGCATCTTTGTCTTTGTGTGTCTGGAGCACGTGACCCAGGAGTGCGTCGAAGGCTATCCGGGGCATCTTTGTCTTTGCGCGTCTGGAGCACGTGACCCAGCAGTGGGGGGTGGGTGGGGGGGAAGGTCGCGTTGGGGGGGGGGGGGGGGGCGCGGTTTGCACAGCGCCCATCGATCGGAGGCCGGCGCGCTAATTGGGCTGTGACAGTCCCCGCGAGGGGACACGCGGTCTGGCGACAGCGCTGGCTGCGTGCGAGCCTGTGGGGGTGGGGGTGACTGGGGGGGAGTGTGGTGGTGAGTGTGGGGGTGAGTTGGCGTGTGAGGGTGTTTGGGGGTGAGTGAGGGTGTGAGGGTGGTGAGTGTGGATGTGGGGGTGTGGGGTGAGTGGGGCTGACCATCACCCCCCATCGCGTACCCTACGGGCCTTCATTGGTGCTGCTATTCGCTCACGGCACTTGCCCCAACATTCTGCTAAAGGATTTACGGGGGATCTTTGTCTTTGTGGGGTGTGTGGCGGTGGTGGTGGGGGGGGGTTAGCGCTACGCTGCGCTACGAACCCTGGCGACTCGAGTTCGATTCCCGATCAGGGCCAGCAACACCGGTGACGATGATCTGAACCGGTCCTGTGGCCATCCCCCATGTCGACCTGGTGCGGTGTGTAGCAAACATCGCCACTGGGGAGACAAAGGCGGCCGGGCGTGGTGGTGCTGGCCACCCACCCCCATGCGTGCCGTTCCGGCCTTCATAGGTGCTACTACTCGCTAGCAGCACTTGCCCCAACAGTCTGTTCAGGCTACACGGGGGTGGGGGGGGGAGTGGGTTCTGTGTCTTTGTGTGCGCGTGTTCTCCCCCTGTTTCGCATGGGGGGGGGGGGGGGCTGGGGTGGTTTGTTTTTGCCGCCTTCCTCGATTTACTCCAAATTGCTGAACAGAAAGGAGACACGCAGGGCGCCGCGGGCGATCGCCAAAAACGCCACAACGCTGAACAAATGTGCCCTGCAATTTTACTCAATTGGGATCTCACAAGTCGGAGCAGCGGTCGCAGTGGAAACAACTCTCCCCCGCTCCCCCGCCCCCCCCCGAAAATAATTCTTGAGACCCGGTGAGGCTTCTGTTGACACAGGGTGTTCGGACGAACACAACAACCACGATCGCGCGCTTAACAAGAAGTGCCCGCTTAGCATTTCGCACTGAGTCACTGGGAAATCCTCAACAAAAAAAAGTTTAACTAAACGTAATGAACAATTAGAATAATAATTAAGGAATGAATGCTTCGGCTTTGTGTGGTGCGTGACCCCGGGCGGTGTTTGCAGAGGAAGTGGAGGATTTCACTTCTCGGTGAGAAAAAAATAATATTTTTTTTTGTTTGCCGAACTTCCACGAGATTGGTTCCACTTTAAGTCTCCCTCGCTCGCTCGCCCTCTCTCACCGTCCGGGTTGTCACCGAGAGCACGTGGCAGTGGCCGCGGTGAGAATTTTGGGGGGGGGCATTTACCCGGCCACGGTGCCCCATCTAGGCAAGGGGGGGGGGCCCAAGGACCACCTGCCCCCCCCCCCCCCCACCACTCCACCCGGGATTCGCCAGAGAAGGCAACGCCACAACTCCATGGAGTTGTCGAGCCGACAGTCGGTTTAGGTTTTCCGCTATACTGCGGGGGGCGGGGGGAGGGGGGGTTGTTTTTGTTGTGTCAGATCGCGTAAATATATAAGTGTTGTGTCGTTAAACCCGCCACCACCCGACACAGCCCAACTAGTAAGGGTTCGTCACGTAAACAGAACGTGGCCAATTCGTGACTAGTACAGCGCCACCGGTTGTGTGTTGGGAGAGCGAAGCCACGACTTTAAACAACCGGAAGTACGACGTTTCGCCTGTAAATCACAACCGGCATCATCAGGCGGCAGCCAGAGAGGGATTATGTACGATGACGTCACTTGCGAAGCATTAGATGCGATGACGTCACTTGCGAGGGACAGATGCTATGGCGTCACATGACGTCACAGGCGTATGTTTATTATAACAACAAAAAAAACATTAACACGCTCCATGTGGCTCCGGCTATCCACAAAATGATCAGCAAACGCGGCCCAGGCTTGCTCCAAACTCTGTGAACTCCCAAATGTGTCCAGGCGAGAAGCTCCCCCTTATCTCTCTCTCTCTTCCTCTGCGCGCTCGGCATGGGTCAGAGTTTTACACACGTCTGTTCCAAACACAGCAAAACGTGACCTGCATAATTATTATTAGGACGACGACGAAAACATCGCGTCGGTGTGGAGATTATGTGAAGAGGAGAATAAAGAAGCGGACGACGTCTTATTGGCATCGCTTCGTTACGCACGGTGCGAAAGACGTTCAGCATAAACACTTTTAAATATTCAGTTGAAGCTTTCGTGACTGCATGAATCCGCTTTCTTTGGTTCTTTCCGTAAAGTCACGTAGGTAGAAAAATAATAATAATAGATCACGGCGTTTCGATCGCAACACAAGTTGTTTTTCTTGCTGTGGTTCTCCCACCTGATGACGATTGCTTGTGTTGCGATCGCTACGTCCTGATCGATTATTTAACTATTTTGTACTTTACCAGGTGAGGCTCCACTGAGCTAAGCAGTTCTTTTTCAGAAGCGACCTGGCCACACAGATGATGATAGCTCAACGAAGTGGGCTTATCACGTGGAAATGTATAGCAGCCAAACACTCCAAACGCGTGACGTTAATTCTAAACGTGGAGGGGAAAACCGAAGGACCCAGCAAAAAATCCACACGACCGCGGGGAAAGAGACACGCAGACTCCAAATATTCAGCAGATCTCGACATGTGTCGAGATCGAACCCACGACCTCCTGTACACCGGGCGAGGTAGTTAACATCTCCTAGCCACCGTGATGATAATGAGAGAGAGACACGCAAACTCCAAATATACAGCAGATGTCAGGGTCGAGATCGAACCCACGACCTCCTGTACACCAGGCAAGGTAGTTAACATCTCCTAGCCACCGTGATGATAATGAGAGAGAGACACGCAAACTCCAAATATGCAGCAGATGTCAGGGTCGAGATCGAACCCACGACCTCCTGCATACGAAGCGAGGTGGTCAACATCGCCTCGCCACCGTGGCGTTCTGGCGTAACGACGACAGAACCATAGCCAATGGGATGAATGCACGAATCATCGCATCAGCGCATCGGGAGAAAAGCGTGCTTCGCGAGCCAATTACGAGCCGGCTTCATTGACTTGGCGCTCGTTGTCTGTTGAAGCGATGTCGATCGCAATCATCAGCAGCAGCAGCAGCATCATCATCATCATCAACACTTAGCGATTAGCACGCATGGCTGCCTACGGTACTGAAATAAAGAAGTTCAGCATACATACGTGCTACATGCATACGTGCTACATGCATACGTGCTACATGCATACGTGCTACATGCATACGTGCTGCATACGTGCTGCATACGTGCTGCATACGTGCTGCATACGTGCTGCATACGTGCTGCATACGTGCTGCATACGTGCTGCATACGTGCTGCATACGTGCTGCATACGTGCTACATACGTGCTACATACGTGCTACATACGTGCTACACTGGCTGGCTGCAGCAGTAGCATCAGCAGCAGCATCGGAAGCGCTACCTCTCTGCGGCAATGATCGACTTGATTGCCATCAGCAGCTGATGCACGATTGTCATTATCGGGTGTTCTTTTTTTTAAAAAAATTTCCATCGAGTTAGTTGCACAGAACGCGAAAAAGAACCCCGCCAATTCATCACCGCGGGTACGAATTCAGGAACGACCGGAAATGAATGAGCGGGAAGAAAGAAGTAGTCACGCCACGTCACTGGGAACTTCACTCCCCCCCCCCTCCTCACCCCCCCCCCTCCTCAACCATCCCCTCCCACTCCTCCACCCCACAGCTGCGCCCCAGACACGTGGCTGAGAGCCCTCAGTGAGGAGGCTTCTCTGTCTCCCCTGGGCGAGGAGATGGATGAGCGCGTGAAACTGGGCACCCTTCACCCCCCCCCATCACCCCCTACCCCCCACCCCATCTCCTCCCCGCCCCGCCTCCTCGACCCCAACTTCCTCCCCCGCCAGGGATAGAGAAGAGGAAGAGGAGGCCAAGTGACTCTCTGGAGTGAGCCCCCGTGCAACACGCGCGCCGTTATGTCCGGTGTATAAGACGCACGACGCCCAACCCCCGCGAAGTTGCACGGGACTCTTCAAAAAATTAAATGTTAACGCTTACATGGGCCTATCGTTTTTAATGGGGGAAAAAAAGAAGGGATAGTAGTCATAGCACTGTAACATTGATAACGAATGTGATGTCAGTAGCTTCAAAGAGTCAAAGAGTCTCCTCACTTGTTCGCCAGCGTCGTCAACGCGTGGTGCCTGGAATATTCTCCACGTGGTCCTCCAGAGCCTGGAGGAGGCACATTGCTCGTGGCGTCGTTTAGCAAATTTCTCGGAAGTGTTGAAACATTTGTTTTTTGAAGCGTCCCTGTACATTACAAGTTGCGGGTGCGTCTTATAATCCGGTCGGTAAATATGCTAACGTGTCAAATTTTGTTTTAAAGCTTTCGTGACTGCAGTAATTCATATTCTTAGCTCTTTCGGTAAAGTCACGTTGAAGGGAAACAATAAAATAATAAAATATATATAAAACAATTAAAAAAATTCTCACGACGTTTCGACCACAACACAAACGGTCATCATCAGGTGTGAAAACCAACGGCAAAAAACATTTGAAAGAAGTGGCGGTTTTTTGCCGTTGGCTTTCACACCTGATGACGACCGTTTGTGTTGTGGTCGAAACGTCGTGAGAACTTTTATTGTTTTATGTAAATTTTATTATTTTATTGTTTCCCTTCAACGTGACTTTACCGAAAGAGCTACGAATATGTGAATGTGCCGTTAAACCCACCACCACCCGACACTGTGAGGGGTTTGTCACGTAAACAGAACCGTGGCCAATTCGTCACTAGTACAGCACCACGTGTTGTGTGTCGGAGCGCAAAGCCACGACATTTAAAATCTGAGTACGACGTTTCGCCAGTGATTACAAGCAGCTTCATCAGGCGAGAGCCAGATTTGTGGTGAAATCCTCCCGTTTCATTCCTGACGAAGGTAGTTGTAATTACTGACGAAACGTCGTACTCAGATTTTCAATGCTGTCACTTTGCTCTCCAACACACCGGTGTGCTGTACTAGTATACTCCACTATACACTACAATATACACTACACTACTATACACTACTATACACTACACTACTATATACTACTATATACTACACTACTATACACTCCACTAATATACACTACACTATACACAACACTACACTACTATACACTACAGTATACATTTCATTACTATACACTACAGTATACACTCCACTACTATACACTACACTATACACTACACTACTATACACTACACTATATACTACGCTACTATACACTCCACTATACACAACACTAAACACTACACTATACACTACACTACTATACACTCCACTCTACACGACACGAAACACTACACTATACACTACACTATACACTACTATACACTACACTATACACTACTATACACTACACTATACACTACACTATACACAACAATAAACACTACACTATACACTACACTATTATACACTACACTATACACTACACTATACACTACACTACACTATACACCAGTGCTGTACTAGTGTAGTGTAATAGCGCCGGCTGGTGGTCAGCAGCGGCAACTGTGATGGACAGACAGCCCAGACGCCGGTGAGAGTGTGAGCACGGCTGAGGAACTCGGCCAAGGGGTCACGGGAGGACCCCGTGTGGAGGGCCTTGGAACCTGCTGGCGGGTTCTAGAAGGGAGGCGCGGTCAGGGCCGAGCCAGGGCCGCGCTGGGAGCATCAAAGTAGCCGAGAGCGGGGGGTGGGGGGGATGGGGGGGGGGGCGGCTCGAGGCTGCCGGTTCTGTAAATGTTATGGATTTGCTGAGAACTCAAAGACTGTAAATGTTATGGATTTGCTGAGAACTCAGACTGTAAATGTTGTGGGTTTTACTCTCCAAACACACAACCGATTTTTGCTGTACTCGTAACGAATTGGCCGCGTTCTGTTTACGTGACAAACCCTCACTAATTGGCTGTGTCGTGTGGTGGCGGGGTTGAACGACACAACATTTTTACGTACGAGATCTAACCCAACAAAAAGCCATATTATGGATGATAGTGGTCGCAAAAGCCTGCTGCGTGTTAAACTGACTCCGTGTGTGTTTGTGCGTGGCCGACCCCCTAGATGCAACTCATTCTGAAATTCTCAAACGGGTTAACTGGTGCGATGTGTAAAGCATCGCCACTCGGGGAGACAAAGGCGGCCGGGCGTGGCTCTGACCACGTCAAACCCCTCACCCCACCCCCCTCGTGTGCCTTGTCTGCCTTCACAGATTTCTGCGGCTTCTGATACCCGCTTACAGCGCTTGCCCTAACAGTCTTCCAAAGGCGTGTGTTTGTGCTCACGTGATCATACTTTGTGCAACGTTATTTTCCTCTCTTGATTTGAAGCCTTTCGTGACTGCAGGAATGACTCTTTGGGTCTTTCGGTGAAGTCACGTTGAAAGAAAATAAATGCAATAATGGAATACGACGTTTCGATTGCCAACGCAAGCAGTCGTCATCGGGTAGAACTACATTTGAGAGAGAGACAAAACACAGATACGGATACACACAGACAGACACGCAAGTAGAGAGAGACAACAGAGAGAGAGAGAGACACACACAACATAGACACACAGAGAGACACAACACAAACACACAGAGAGACACACACAACATCGACACACAGAGAGACAACACAGACACACAGAGAGAGAGAGAGACACAACATAGACACACAGAGAGACACAACACAAACACACAGAGAGACACACACAACATCGACACACAGAGAGACAACACAGACACACAGAGATAGACACACAACATAGACACACACAGAGACACAACACAAACACACAGAGAGAGGCACAACATAGACACACAGAGAGACAACACAACATAGACACACAGGGAGAGACAACACAAACACAGAGAGAGAGACACATAACATGGACACACAGAGAGAGACAACACAGAGAGAGACACACAACATAGACACAGAGAGAGACAATACAGAGACACACAGAGAGATGCACAACATAGACACAGAGAGACAACACAACATAGACACACACAGAGAGAAAGACAACACAGACACAGAGAGAGACAACACAGAGACACACAGAGAGAGAGACACAACAAAGACACACAGAGAGAGACACACAACATAGACACACAGAGAGAGACACACAACATAGTCACACAGAGAGAGACACCACAGACACACACAGAGAGACACACAACATAGACACACAGAGAGAGACACACAACACAGACACACAGAGAGAGACACACAACACAGACACACAGAGAGAGACACCACAGACACACACAGAGAGACACACAACATTGACACACAGAGAGAGACACACAACATAGACACACAGAGAGAGACACACAACACAGACACACAGAGAGAGACACACAACACAGACACACAGAGAGAGACACACAACACAGACACACAGAGAGAGACACACAACACAGACACACAGAGAGAGACACACAACACAGACACACAGAGACCCAATGCATTTGTGTCGAGGCCTTAAATAGAGAGATGGGGGGGGGCAGAGAGAGAGAGAGGTGGGTCTGCTGGGGCAGCTGCTGGAGAGAGAGCGAGTGTTCAGGGGCTGCGTCTTACATTCCGGTGCGTCTTATTATCCCGACCAAATAACGGGAAGGTGCTTTATGTTCGATTGTTCACGTCGCCTGGAGGTCGTGCACGAGCGGGCAGAGTGAGCGCGCGCCGTGATCATTGAATGCGGGTGGAGCACTGAGCGTTTGACCTTTGACCGCGCGACACACAGCGACTCATCACTTAGCAGGTGCCAATAGAGGATGGTGGGGCGATGGTACGGGCGATGGGGAGGGAGGGTGATGGAGGATGCGTGGGGTTGGGGTGGGGTGGGAGGATTGCAGTGAGTGGTATCAGCGTTCACCGATCTGTTTAATTCCGTAATCGTCGTGCGTGAGAGCGGTGTATGTAGGTGGCTATGAGATGTTAACTACCTCGCCTGGTATACAGGAGGTTGTTGGTTCGATACCGACCCTGGCGCCTGCTGCTGTATATTTGGAGTTTGCGTGTCTCTCTCTCATCATCATCATCATCACGGTGGCTATGAGATGTTAACTACCTCGCCTGGATTACAGGAGGTCGTGGGTTCGATCCCGACCCTGGCGCCTGCTGCTGTATATTTGGAGTTTGCGTGTCTCTCTCTCATCATCATCACGGTGGCTATGAGATGTTAACTACCTCGCCTGGTATACAGGAGGTTGTTGGTTCGATCCCGACCCTGGCGCCTGCTGCTGTATATTTGGAGTTTGCGTGTTTCTCTCTCATCATCATCATCACGGTGGCTATGAGATGTTAACTACCTCGCCTGGTATACAGGAGGTCGTGGGTTCGATCCCGACCCTGGCGCCTGCTGCTGCTGTATATTTTAATGTTTTCGCCGTAGTCGAGTGGAATTTTTATCCGGGTCCTCCAGGTTTTCCCTCTACACTTAGAATCAACATCACGCGTTTTAGAGTATTTGTCTGCTGTACATTTCCACATCGTAAGCCACTCGTTTGAGATATAAATTGTAGCCATGTCGCTACTGAGAAGGAGCTGCATAGCTCCGTGGGCCTTACCTGGTCAAATAAATAAAAAAATATAGTTAGTTTTAGTACGTAGATAAAGATGACCCGGATAGCCTCCGATAGACTGCTGGGGCAAGTGCTGTTAGCGAGCATCAGTGGTGATGGCCTCGGCAGTTACACGAGGTGGTGGCGATGTGGCTGGAATTAACGCTTGGCCGCATTTTTCTACCCAACGGTGATGTACTCAGTTGAGGCTGAGTCGACCCAGGGGAGGCCCACGCTCGTCTCGGATATGGCCGGGAAATTAGGTACTCGAACTCGGGTGGCCAAGGGTCACATCGCACGGTTCCCTAACCACTGAGGTACATCGTTCACAACTACACATGGGCAAATATACAACCGAAACAAAGGCAGAGATCCCCCGGGTAGCCATCACCCACCCATGCATGTAGGGGCAAGTGCGGTTAGTGAACACACACACACACGCGACAAAGGTCCTCCGTATAGCCTTTACATTGTTCTTCTTTGGTTCTTTCGGTAAAGTCACCACGTAGAATGAGAATAAAATAATAAATTGAAAAAAATAAAATAACACAATAATATTTTATTTTATCAATTTATTATTTTATTCTCATTCTACGTGACTTTACCGAAAGAACCAAAGAAGACGAATCCTTGCAGTCACGAACGCTTTAAATCGAAATCTTTACATTGTTTTTAGGGCAAGTGCTGTTCGCGAGTTTCTATGATGACCGGCACGGCACGGCACACGAGGGGGTGGGTGGCCAGCACCACGCCGAGTCGACTTGCGGAAAGGCCCAGGACCGGTTCGAGCAATTTGCCACTGCTGTTGGGCATCGGCGGGTTCGTGGTAGTGCAGTGGCTCTTCAAGGGATGCCTCGTGATCGCTGGCCATTCACGACCACCGCTCTCTTTGTATTCGCGTTGCAACTGCGGCCTCTAGAACATTAATGAGTCGAAGACAAAATGTCATTTCTGATGATTTTAGTTCGCCCGAACCCTTGTGCGCTAACCATCGCGCCACCGCTCGTCGCACTCACCACGCCACCAACAACAGCAACAACAACAACCGCCATTCGCCACTAAGCGGCGGTGACGTCACCGCGGCGCTTGTGCCAAGCTAGGTGCACGTTGAGGCCACGTGAAGTGTCGCAACGCCCGCCGGCAGGAGGTCACGGGACAGACCCAGCAGGTGGCCATGGGTCGACCGACCGAGATGAGTGGCCGATGCACCACACACACACACACACAAAGGCAAAGATTCCCCGCACAACACCCTTACAAACTCCCGGGGTCAAGTGCCCGTCAGCGAGTAGCACCGACGAAGGCCGGCACGGCACTCGGGCGGGTGGGTGGCGAGCACCACACCCGGACCGATTAGGTCGGGGTCATGCCCCCCCCCCCCCCTCCCCCACCACCTCCCTCCACCCACCCCCCCCTTTAGGTCGACTCAGTACCAAAACGAGTACCCGGCGCGACGTGTCATTGTCGCCACCGGGGACACAAAGGCGGTCGGGGAGTCTGCTCTGGACACACGCGGCCCACCGAAACCCCGTGGGAGATGTCCTGTGCTGGCTTTTTTACATTCGGCTCGCTGCACATGGCGGTCGAGCAATCAAGAGAACGAGAAGAGTCCATCATTGTATATATATATTTTTTTTTAAAATTCGAGTTCGGTGAAGTTAGCAAAAACAAACAACAAAAAATTCCCAACCCAACCTAAACCAACCGCAGTGTATCAAGAACCAGCAAGGGATGACCCGCGGTGGTGCAATGAGAGGCGAGGGTCATGGGTCACGGAGACGAGCCTCAAAGAGTCCCAGGGCCACTCTGGGATCTTCAGCTTTTTTTGTTTGTTGCCGATCCCTGGACGATAAGCGATTAGGGGCCGTCCATAAATGACGTCACGCACCTAGGGGGGGAGGGGGGTGGGGGTCAGACATTTGTGACGATGTGTGACCAGGGTGGGGGTGTTTGGGGGGGGTGTTGAGAAATGTGACGTCACATCAAAATGCGCAACTTTAAATAAATATAGACAACACGTTCTACTTAATTAAATAGACTTTTTAATAAATGTTTTCTCCTACAACATCAGAGTGCAGCGCCGCATTAAATACGCCGCACTACAATGACAAAAATAGTTTAAAGCGATTTGAAGCATTTTTTATTTTTTTTGGGGGGGGGAGGGAGGGCAGAGCTTTGTGACGTCATATTTGAGGGTGGGGGGGTCTGACTTTTTGTGACGCCGTGTGACGACGGGGGGGGGGGGGGGGAGCGAGGGGGGGGGGGTCAAAAATCGCGTGACGTCATTTATGGACGGCCCCTAACAGCCCTTGCCCCGACACCCTGTGAGAGGCTCTACGGGGGTGGCGGGTGGTGGTGGTGGTGGGGGAGGAGTGCGGGGGATCTTTGTCCTTTGTTTGTGCAAGGGTCTCGACCTGGATGGGCAACTTCAACGAGGGGATGGGAAGGGAGACATCGACTCGCTTGGGGAGGAAGGAGTGGGGGGGGGGGCGGGGGGAGAGGCCCCCACCCCCCCACCCACCTCCAACTCTCCTCGCCCTTCCTACCCCCGCACAAGCCGCAGCGATGGAGACGCTTCCGAGACTCCTGATGGCTGTCTGTGTGTGTGAGCGTTATTTATTTCATTACTTCGGAAGAAGATGGACAGTGTCCTGGTGTGTGTTTCGCTCTGTGTGTCTGTGTGTGTGTCTCTCTCTCTCTGCATGTGCTGTTCCCGTGTCTGTGTGTGTGAGCGTTATTTATTTCATTACTTCGGAAGAAGATGGACAGTGTCCTGGTGTGTGTTTCGCTCTGTGTGTCTGTGTGTGTGTGTCTCTCTCTCTCTCTCTGCATGTGCTGTTCCCGTGTCTGTGTGTGTGAGCGTTATTTATTTCATTACTTCGGAAGAAGATGGACAGTGTCCTGGTGTGTGTTTCGCTCTGTGTGTCTTTGTGTGTGTGTCTCTGTCTCTCTCTGCATGTGCTGTTCCCGTGTCTGTGTGTGTGAGCGTTATTTATTTCATTACTTCGGAAGAAGATGGACAGTGTCCTGGTGTGTGTTTCGCTCTGTGTGTCTTTGTGTGTGTCTCTCTCTCTCTCTGCATGTGCTGTTCCCGTGTCTGTGTGTGTGAGCGTTATTTATTTCATTACTTCGGAAGAAGAAGGACAGTGTCCTGGTGTGTGTTTCGCTCTGTGTGTCTGTGTGTGTCTCTCTCTCTCTGCATGTGCTGTTCCCGTGTCTGTGTGTGTGAGCGTTATTTATTTCATTACTTCGGAAGAAGATGGACAGTGTCCTGGTGTGTGTTTCGCTCTGTGTGTCTTTGTGTGTGTGTCTCTCTCTCTCTGCATGTGCTGTTCCCGTGTCTGTGTGTGTGAGCGTTATTCATTTCATTACTTCGGAAGAAGATGGACAGTGTCCTGGTGTGTGTTTCGCTCTGTGTGTGTGTCTCTCTCTCTCTGCATGTGCTGTTCCCGTGTCTGTGTGTGTGAGCGTTATTTATTTCATTACTTTGGAAGAAGAAGGACAGTGTCCTGGTGTGTGTTTCGCTCTGTGTGTCTGTGTGTGTGTCTCTCTCTCGCTCTGCATGTGCTGTCCCCGTGTCTGTGCTTTGTCATTCGTTCTTACCCGGTGATGGTTGCTTGTGTCGCGGCCGAAGCGTCGTATTCTGTTAGCATTCGATTTTATTTTCTACGTGACTTTACCCAAAGAAGCAAAGAGTAATTCCTGCAGTCACAAAAAGCTTCGAATCTAGTTTGATTTGTATCACGTGTAACACGCGGTAGTGGTAGTCGGCTTTCGCCACCAATATTATCCATCAGAGGTTGTTTTTTTCGCGTAAGAAAAAACTCCGAATCAAGCGGATGAAGCTGATGTCTTCGTCAGCCTTCATGATATGAGGCAGGGATTAACAACAACAAAAAATCGCGACCTATTGCAAAAAGAGAGAGAGCGAGCGAGAGATTCCGAAAGGCGACCGCGGAAGATGCGGACACACGTGACGAGGTGACCCATTTGACTCAACGCCGTGGATATGAGCGTCAAGTTAAAGGGGGGGGGGGGGTAGGGAGATGGGGGGGGCAGAAAGGAGAGCGGTTGCGCAGCGGTTAGCGCGCTGCGCTACGAACACTGGCACCACGGTGGCTAGGAGATGTTAACTACCTCGCCTGGTATACAGGAGGTCGTGGGTTCGATCCCGACCCTGACGCCTGCTGCTGTATATTTGGAGTTTGCGTGTCCCTCTCTCTCATCATCATCACGGTGGCTAGGAGATGTTAACTACCTCGCCTGGTATACAGGAGGTCGTGGGTTCTATCCCGACCCTGACGCCTGCTGCTGTATATTTGGAGTTTGCGTGTCTCTCTCTCTCATCATCATCACGGTGGCTATGAGATGTTAACTACCTCGCCTGGTATACAGGAGGTCGTGGGTTCGAGCCTGACCCTGACGCCTGCTGTATATTTAGAATTTGCGTGTCTCTCTCTCTCTCATCATCATCATCACGGTGGCTAGGAGATGTTGACTACCTCGCCTGGTATGTTTCAAAGGTCGTGGGTTCGAGCCTGACCCTGACGCCTGCTGTATATTTAGAATTTGCGTGTCTCTCTCTCTCTCTCTCATCATCATCATCACGGTGGCTAGGAGATGTTAACTACCTCGCCTGGTCTACATGAGGTCGTGGGTTCGAGCCTGACCCTGACGCCTGCTGTGTATTTGGAATTTGCGTGTCTCTCTCTCTCTCTCATCATCATCATCACGGTGGCTAGGAGATGTTAACTACCTCGCCTGGTATACAGAAGGTCGTGGGTTCGAGCCTGGAGTTTGTGGTGTCTCTCTTTCCCCGTGGATTTTTCTCAGGGTCCTCCGGTTTTTCCCCTCCACATTTATAATCGACATCGCCACGCGTTTGGAGTATTTGTCTGCTAAATAAATGTCCACGCGATGATAAGCCCACTTCGTTGAGCCAGCATTTGTGATATAAAGAGCTACACAACTCAGTGGACCTTACCTGGTAAGTAAAACAAAAATGCTTAAATAATTTAGACCCAAGTTCGATTCCACCAACACCACGAGTGACGATTATTGACACCGGTTACTGCCCCTCCACTAGGTCGACTCAGCCTCAACAGCAGCACCTGGTGGGGCGCTGGCCACCCGGACACTTTCTGTGCCGTGTTGTTGCTCGCTTGCGGCACTTGACCCAACAGTCTGTCGAGGCTATACGTAGGAGCTTTATCTTTGTCCTTGGGGAGAAAGGAGGGGGGGGGGTAAGAGGGGGGATAGTTTTGTGTTGTCCTCTGTGACCTGCAGAGGGAGATGGGGATGGGTGGATGGAGAATGAGATGTAGGAAGGGAGATAAGGAGAGAGGGAGTGATGGAGAGAGGAGTGGAGGGATGGAGTAATGAAGAGCAGGGAAGGATAGAGAGTGAGAAAGAGCGTAAGAGAGACGGGAGAGAGTTGAGTCAGCAAACAGAGCCGGGAGAGACAGAGCGGGGAGAGAAGGGAAGAGAGAGAGAGACATACAGACACACACACACACAGATAAAGACACACACACACATACACAGACACAGACAGAGATAAAGACACACACACAGACACATACACAGACACATAGACACACACACAGACACACACAGAGATAAAGACACACACACAGACACACACACAGACACACACAGAGATAAAGACACACACACAGGCACATACACAAACACATAGACACACACACACAGACACACACAGAGATAAAGACACACACACAGACACATACACAGACACACAGATACACACACACAGACACATACAGAGATAAAGACACACACACAGACACATACACAGACACACAGACACACACAGAGATAAAGACACACACAGACACACACACACAGACACACACAGACACACACAGAGATAAAGACACCCACACAGACACACACAGAGATAAAGACACACACAGACACTCACACAGACACATACACAGACACACACGCACACAGACACACACAGAGATAACGACACACACAGACACATACACAGACACACAGAGATAAAGACACACACACAGACACACACAGAGATAAAGACACACACAGACACACACAAAGATAAAGACACACACATAGACACACAGACATACACACACACACAGGCACACACAGAGATGAAGACACACACACAGACAAACACAGAGATAAAGACACGCACACACAGACACACACACAGACACACACACAAACACACACACAGAGATAAAGACACACACAGACACACGCACACAGACACACACACATACACACACAGACACACACACAGAGATAAAGACACACAGACACACGCACACAGACACACGCACACAGACACACGCACACAGACACACACAGAGATAAAGACACACAGACACACGCACACAGACACACGCACACAGACACACGCACACAGACACACACACAGAGATAAAGACACACAGACACACGCACATAGACACACACATATACACACACACAGAGATAAAGACACACACAGACACACGCACACAGACACACACACATACACACACACACCGAGATAAAGACACACAGACACACGCACACAGACACACGTACACAGTGCGAGTGAGATTGGGTGGGGGTGTGAATCTTTGGGGGCTGCTTTGGCCCCCCAGCCAGTTGCGGTGGGGGGTGGGTGGGGGGTCACCCCGGGGTCAGGCTCCCAGATCCCCTCGCTCAAGGGGGGATTAGGGGGGGGGGGACGGCGATGCTTGTGACGAGGCCCAGGGAAGTAATCCCCGGCGCCTTTTGTGACGCTGTCAGCCGCCTCCTCGCCAACAACGTGACATTGCCACAGCCACGGGGGGACGAGAGGGAGACACGGGGACGGGGGGACGAGAGTGAGACACGGGGACGGGGGGACGAGAGGGAGACACGGGGAGTGGAGGAGAGGGAAACATGGGGACGAGAGGGAGACACGGGGAGGGGAGGAGAGGGAGACACGGGGAGGGAAGGAGAGTGAGACACGGGGACGGGGGGACGAGAGGGAGACACGGGGAGGGAAGGAGAGAGACATGGGGATCAGAGGGAGACACGGGGAGTGGAGGAGAGAGACATGGGGACGAGAGGGAGACACGGGGAGTGGAGGAGAGAGACATGGGGACAAGAGGGAGACACGGGGAGTGGAGGAGGGAGACATGGGGACGAGAGGGAGACACCGGGAGTGGAGGAGAGAGACATGGGGACCAGAGGGAGACACGGGGAGTGGAGGAGGGAGACATGGGGACCAGAGGGAGACACGGGGAGTGGAGGAGAGAGACATGGGGACCAGAGGGAGACACGGGGAGTGGAGGAGAGAGACATGGGGACGAGAGGGAGACACGGGGAGTGGAGGAGAGAGACATGGGGACGAGAGGGAGACACGGGGAGTGGAGGAGGGAGACATGGGGACGAGAGGGAGACACGGGGAGTGGAGGAGGGAGACATGGGGACGAGAGGGAGACACGGGAGTGGAGGAGAGAGACATGGGGACGAGAGGGAGACACGGGGAGTGGAGGAGAGGGAGACATGGGGACGAGAGGGAGACACGGGGAGTGGAGGAGAGAGACATGGGGACCAGAGGGAGACACGGGGAGGGGAGGAGAGAGACATGGGGACCAGAGGGAGACACGGGGAGTGGAGGAGGGAGACATGGGGACGAGAGGGAGACACGGGGAGTGGAGGAGGGAGACATGGGGACGAGAGGGAGACACGGGGAGTGGAGGAGGGAGACATGGGGACCAGAGGGAGACACGGGGAGTGGAGGAGGGAGACATGGGGACGAGAGGGAGACACGGGAGTGGAGGAGAGAGACATGGGGACCAGAGGGAGACACGGGGAGTGGAGGAGGGAGACATGGGGACGAGAGGGAGACACGGGAGTGGAGGAGAAAGACATGGGGAAGAGAGGGAGACACGGGGAGTGGAGGAGGGAGACATGGGGACGAGAGGGAGACACGGGGAGTGGAGGAGGGAGACACGGGGACGAGAGGGAGACACGGGGAGTGGAGGAGAAAGACATGGGGAAGAGAGGGAGACACGGGGAGTGGAGGAGAGGGAGACATGGGGACCAGAGGGAGACACGGGGAGTGGAGGAGGGAGACATGGGGACGAGAGGGAGACACGGGGAGTGGAGGAGAGAGACATGGGGACCAGAGGGAGACACGGGAGTGGAGGAAAGAGACATGGGGACGAGAGGGAGACACGTGGAAAGGAGTTAATGAGACGTAACTCTCCACAGATGTTAGCCGTGGCCTGGAATCGAATTCACGCGTCCAGGCTCATAGCGCAGTGCGCTAACCACTGCGCCACCGCTCAGCACCTCCGTAATCCTCATGACCTGCCGGAAACGGGATATAATTTCTGAGTGTGTTGGCTTTGTGGGGAGCTGCACTTGCCCCATTACCCTGTTAAAGGCTATACGGGGATCTTTGTCTTTGCATGTTTGCGTGGGGAGCGGTGGCGCAGTGGTTAGCGCGCTGATCTGCGAACCCGGCGACCTGAGTTCGATTCCCGCTCACGGCCATAAACACCAGTGACGATTATCTGATCGGTTCCTTGGGTTTCTCCTAGGTCGACTCAGCCTCAAATTAGTACCTGGTGCGGTGTGTAGTAAACATGGCCACTGGGGAGACAAAGGCGGCCGGGCGTGGCGTTGGCCACCCACCACCTCGTGTGCCGTGCCGGCCTTCATAGGTGCTCGCTAACAGCACTTGCCCCAACAGTCTGTTAAAGCTTCACGGGGGATCTTTGTCTTTATCACTTCAACACGTAGTAGTAGTCGTAGCAGCAGCAAGTCGGCCTTTCGCGACCAACATTATTCGTAATAAAACTTTTCGGGCGAGATCGCGTCAATACAAATGTGTCGTTCACCCACCGCCACCCGTCACGGCCAGTTAGTGTCACGTGAACAAAACTCTGCCGATGAGCAACTACTTCAGCATCACAGCGTGCAGCGTTCGAGAGTAAAACCCAAAGGCATCATTTACAAATCCAGCACCGTGACCGGATGTTCGCTGGCGATTACAACAGCAGCAGCAGCAGCCAGTTGCATCGGGCGATTTGCAAGAATTGTGTCCTTGGGGTTTGCTTATCTGTCAGGTCGCTTGGGGGTTTTGGGGTCAGGGTTCACACCGCGCCACCGCTCCATTCATCGACGACTACATTCGTAAAACGTGAAAGAACATGGATTTATTTATTTACCTTTATTTCGCTGGGCAAGTCTGCGCGGAGCTGCATAGCCCTGACGGAGTGTACATTTATTGCGGCAGTCAATCTAAATCCTCGCGATCACGGTCGAGAGAGAGAGAGACACGCACACTCCAAATATACGGCAGGCGTCAAGGGCTTGGGATCGAACCCACGACGTCCTGTATACCTGGCGAGGTAGTTAACATCCCCTAGCCACCGTAGCACCCAACTGCCAACTCTCTGCGCTGAGTATACACAACCACACAAAGCACCCCCCTCCACCACCATCCCCCAGCCCCCCCCCCACATTTACCCTCGCCCCCCAAACCCTTCTATACCCTGGCTAGACCCCCCCCCCCCAACTGAACCCCCGTTCTAATCAGTAGCCCCCCGCTTACACGGTTCTCAGGGGACCCCGGGGCTGCATCTGGGGTCAACATCGCCTCGATAAATCATCGCGGCGGCTTCACTCGGCTGGCATCTCACAACCGGCAGCTCAGCCGCCTCCACGTGCCGCGTGAACGCGCGTGTGGGTGGGTTGGTGATCGGCCGGTCATCTCAGTCAGTCGACCCATGGTCACCTGCGGGGTCTGTCCCGTGACCTCCTCCTGCACCTAACCTGGCACAGTAGGGGGCACAGGTGGTGCATCGGCCACTCATCTCAGTCAGTCGACGCATGGTCACCTGCTGGGTCTGTCCCGTGACCTCCTCCTGCACCCAGCCTGGCTGATCCGGGCAACCAGCATCACCATCACCATTACCATCACCACCATCACCACCATCAGCAGCAGCAGCACCAGCACCAGCATCACCATTACCATCACCACCATCAGCAGCAGCAGCACCAGCATCATTTCCATCACCACCATCATTACTATCACCACCATCATTACCATCACCACCATCAGCAGCAGCACCAGCACCAGCATCACCATCACCATTACCATCACCACCATCAGCAGCAGCACCAGCATCACCATTACCATCACCACCATCAGCAGCAGCACCAGCATCACCATTACCATCATCATCAGCAGCAGCAGCAGCAGCGTCCATGGTAGAGGTTTTTTGGGGTTGTTGGATCGCGTAAATATGAATGTGTCGTTAAACCCGCCACCACCCGACACGGGCAATCAGTGAGGTTTGTCACGTGAGCAAAACATGGCATCATCAAAACACCATCATCATCACCACCACCACCACCACCATCATCACCATTACCATCACCATCATCAGCACCATTATCATCATTACCACCATCACCACCATCATCACCATCATCATCACCAGTATCATTACCAGTATTATCATCACCACCATCATCATCACCAGCACCATCATCAGCATCATCATCACCACCATCATTATCACCATAATCATCACCATCATCATCACCATCATCAGCAGCAGCGGCACCTTCATCAACATCACCACCACCATCGTCATCATCAGCTTACACCACCACGAACAGCATTAGCTAACCACCACTAGCCACTGAGCCTCACCTACCACTAGCTATCACCACCACCACAACCACCACTTGCCACTATACACCACAATCGATCACCACCGACCACCAGCACTAGCCCGCCACCACCACGAGCAACCATCAACCAGCACTATCAGGGAACTACCACAATCACAACCCGCACCTCCAAAACCACCATCATCAATGGCCCAATATCAGCCCCCAAAAACCACAACCACCACGGATCACAACCAGCATCAAGACCACTAGCTACAACTACCTCTCAACCACCACCACCACCTATCACCAACAGCATCGACACCACTTAGCTATTACCACCACTCACTATCACAACCACCACCACCACCACCAACTATCATAACCATTACCACCACCATCTCAACCATTACCATCACAACCACTACCACCACCACCATCACAACCGCTACCACCACCACCAACAACTATCACAACCAAAGACAAAGTTCCCCCGTATAGTCTTAGTATACTGTAGGGGCAAGTGCTGTTAGCGAGCACCTATGAAGGCCGGAACGGTACACGAGGGGGTGGGTGGCCAGCACCACGCCCGACCGCCTTTGTCTCCCCAGTGGCGATGTTTACACACCGAACCAGGTACTCATTTGAGGCTGAGTCGACCTAGGGGAGGCCCGGGACCGGTTCAAATAATCGTCACTGGTGTTGGCCGTGAGCGGGAATCGAACCTGGGTCGCCGGGTTCATAGCGCAGTGAGCGCTAACCGCTGCACCACCGCTCACCACCATCACCACCTATCACAACCACCACCAACACTACTAGCCACCACAATCAACAACTTCCACAAACACCACTACCAGCTACAACCATTACCACCACCAAAGACAAAGCTCACCCCGTAAAGCCTCAAACGAATTTTGGGGCAAGTGCTGTTAGCGAGCAGCACCTATGAAGGCCGGCAGTGTGGCACACGAGGGGGTGGGTGGCCAGCACCACGCCCGGACTACCACCACCACCACCTCCACCACCACCACCACCACCACTCCCACCACCACCACCTCCACCACCACCGCCACCTCCACCACCACCATCACCACATCCACCACCACCACCTCCACCACCACCACCACCACCTCCACCACCACCACCACCTCCACCACCACCGCCACCTCCACCACCACCACCATCACCACATCCACCACCACCACCACCTCTACCACCACTACCACCACCTCCACCACCACCATCACCTCCTCCACTACCCCATCCTCTAAGTCACTACCCCATCCTCTAAGTCACTTCCCCATCCTCTAAGTCACTACCCCATCCTCTCAGTCACTTCCCCATCCTCTAAGTCACTACCCCATCCTCTAAGTCACTTCCCCATCCTCTCAGTCACTTTCCCATCCTCTCAGTCACTTCCCCATCCTCTAAGTCACTACCCCATCTTCTCAGTCACTACCCCATCCTCTAAGTCACTACCCCATCTTCTCAGTCACTACCCCATCCTCTAAGTCACTACCCCATCTTCTCAGTCACTACCCCATCCTCTAAGTCACTTCCCCATCTTCTCAGTCACTTCCCCATACTCTCAGTCACTACCCCATCCTCTAAGTCACTACCCCATCCTCTAAGTCACTTCCCCATCCTCTAAGTCACTTCCCCATCCTCTAAGTCACTACCCCATCCTCTCAGTCACTTCCCCATCATCTCAGTCACTACCCCATCCTCTAAGTCACTACCCCATCCTCTCAGTCACTACCCCATCCTCTCAGTCACTACCCCATCTTCTCAGTCACTACCCCATCCTCTAAGTCACTACCCCATCTTCTCAGTCACTACCCCATCCTCTAAGTCACTTCCCCATCCTCTCAGTCACTACCCCATCTTCTAAGTCACTACCCCATCCTCTAAGTCACTTCCCCATCTTCTCAGTCACTACCCCATCCTCTAAGTCACTACCCCATCCTCTCAGTCACTACCCCATCCTCTAAGTCACTACCCCATCCTCTAAGTCACTACCCCATCCTCTCAGTCACTACCCCATCTTCTCAGTCACTACCCCATCCTCTAAGTCACTACCCCATCCTCTCAGTCACTACCCCATCTTCTCAGTCACTACCCCATCCTCTAAGTCACTTCCCCATCCTCTCAGTCACTACCCCATCCTCTCAGTCACTTCCCCATCCTCTCAGTCACTACCCCATCCTCTCAGTCACTTCCCAATCCTCTCAGTCACTACCCCATCCTCTCAGTCACTTCCCCATCCTCTCAGTCACTACCCCATCCTCTCAGTCACTACCCCATCCTCTAAGTCACTACCCCATCCTCTAAGTCACTACCCCATCCTCTAAGTCACTACCCCATCCTCTAAGTCACTTCCCCATCCTCTCAGTCACTACCCCATCCTCTCAGTCACTTCCCCATCCTCTCAGTCACTACCCCATCCTCTCAGTCACTTCCCCATCCTCTAAGTCACTACCCCATCCTCTAAGTCACTACCCCATCTTCTCAGTCACTACCCCATCCTCTAAGTCACTACCCCATCCTCTAAGTCACTACCCCATCCTCTAAGTCACTACCCCATCCTCTAAGTCACTACCCCATCCTCTCAGCCACTTCCCCATCCTCTCAGTCACTTCCCCATCCTCTCAGTCACTACCCCATCCTCTCAGTCACTTCCCCATCCTCTCAGTCACTTCCCCATCCTCTCAGTCACTTCCCCATCCTCTCAGTCACTACCCCATCCTCTCAGTCACTTCCCCATCCTCTCAGTCACTACCCCATCCTCTCAGTCACTTCCCCATCCTCTCAGTCACTACCCCATCCTCTCAGTCACTTCCCCATCCTCTCAGTCACTACCCCATCCTCTAAGTCACTACCTCATCCTCTAAGTCACTTCCCCATCTTCTCAGTCACTACCCCATCCTCTAAGTCACTTCCCCATCCTCTAAGTCACTACCCCATCCTCTAAGTCACTACCCCATCCTCTAAGTCACTTCCCCATCCTCTAAGTCACTTCCCCATCCTCTAAGTCACTACCCCATCCTCTAAGTCACTTCCCCATCCTCTCAGTCACTTCCCCATCCTCTCAGTCACTACCCCATCCTCTCAGTCACTTCCCCATCCTCTCAGTCACTACCCCATCCTCTCAGTCACTTCCCCATCCTCTCAGTCACTACCCCATCCTCTCAGTCACTTCCCCATCCTCTCAGTCACTACCCCATCCTCTAAGTCACTACCTCATCCTCTAAGTCACTTCCCCATCTTCTCAGTCACTACCCCATCCTCTAAGTCACTACCTCATCCTCTAAGTCACTTCCCCATCCTCTCAGTCACTACCCCATCCTCTCAGTCACTTCCCCATCCTCTCAGTCACTACCCCATCCTCTCAGCCACTACCCCATCCTCTCAGTCACTTCCCCATCCTCTAAGTCACCACCCCATCCTCTCAGCCACTTCCCCATCCTCTCAGTCACCATCTCGCCCGACTTCCATCCGCCTCCCCCGCACCCCCCCGCCCCCCCAGGGTTCCTCTCCACCCCTCCCCCTTCCCCCATTAACCCCGGGCCCCCTCCCCCCCCCACCACCCGCCCCACCCACCCCCACGGCGTGAACTTTTGCCCCGGTAGCGGCGTCACTTTAAACGCCACCGCGACACTGGGGGAGTGGGGGAGGGGGGTGGGGTAGGGGGGGTGGGGTAGGGGGGAGTGGGGGGAAAGCGTTGGAAGGGGGGGGGTGAAAAGAGGGGGGGTTGGGGTAGGGGGGGGGTTGGGGCGGCGTTGGGAGGGGAGGGTGAGAAGAGGGGGGGGTTGGGGTAGGGGGGGTTGGGGGGGCGTTGGGAGGGGGGGTGAAAAGAGGGGGGGGGGGTTCGGGGTAGGGGGGGGTTGGGGTAGGGGGGGTTGGGGTAAGGGGGGAGTTGGAAGGGGGGGTGACAATGGGGTGTGGAGGGGGGCTGGAGGGTGACGTAGGGGGTGGGGCAGTGATTCACACGCACAATATAATAACAACTCAACACATTCATGAATAAGACCACAATACCCGAACACAAAAAATAGGCGACGTTTCGGACAACGGCCCTTCTTCAGAGCACATAGAGAGAAGGGCAGAGATGACTGACTTCGAACGCGTGGGTCGAACCTCGCATTGTGTGGGGATCCCGTACACTCTGGGCACATTGCAGAGATGGAGGTCAGAATCGGAATCTGTGTGAGTCTATGTGTCTTTGTGTGAGTCTATGTGTCTCTGTGTGAGTATATGTGTCTCTGTGTGAGTCTATGTGTCTCTGTGTGAGTCTGTGAGTCTCTGTGTGAGTCTATGTGTCTCTGTGTGAGTCTGTGAGTCTGTGTGAGTCTATGGGTCTCTGTGTGTATCTATGTGTCTCTGTGTGAGTCTGTGAGTCTCTGAGTGAGTCTATGTGTCTCTGTGTAAGTTTATGTGTCCCTCTGTGAGTCTATGTGTCTCTGTTTGAGTCTGTGTCTCTGTGTGAGTCTATGGGTCTCTGTGTGTGTCTATGTGTCTCTGTGTGAGTCTATGTGTCCCTGTGTGAGTCTATGTGTCTCTGTGTGAGTCTATGTGTCCCTGTGTGAGTCTATGTGTCTCTGTGTGAGTCTATGTGTCTCTGTGTGAGTCTATGGGTCTCTGTGTGTGTCTATGTGTCTCTGTGTGAGTCTATGGGTCTCTGTGTGAGTCTATGTGTCTCTGTGTGAGTCTATGGGTCTCTGTGTGAGTCTATGTGTCTCTGTGTGAGTCTATGTGTCTCTGTGTGAGTCTATGGGTCTCTGTGTGAGTCTATGGGTATCTGTGTGAGTCTATGTGTCTCTGTGTGAGTCTATGGGTCTCTGTGTGTGTCTATGTGTCTCTGTGTGAGTCTATGTGTCCCTGTGTGAGTCTATGTGTCTCTGTGTGAGTCTATGTGTCCCTGTGTGAGTCTATGTGTCTCTGTGTGAGTCTATGTGTCTCTGTGTGAGTCTATGTGTCTCTGTGTGTGTCTATGTGTCTCTGTGTGAGTCTATGGGTCTCTGTGTGAGTCTATGTGTCTCTGTGTGAGTCTATGGGTCTCTGTGTGAGTCTATGTGTCTCTGTGTGAGTCTATGTGTCTCTGTGTGAGTCTATGGGTATCTGTGTGAGTCTATGTGTCTCTGTGTGAGTCTATGTGTCTCTGTGTGAGTCTATGTGTCTCTGTGTGAGTCTATGTGTCCCTGTGTGAGTCTATGTGTCTCTGTGTGAGTCTATGTGTCCCTGTGTGAGTCTATGGGTCTCTGTGTGTGTCTATGTGTCTCTGTGTGAGTCTATGTGTCCCTGTGTGAGTCTATGTGTCTCTGTGTGAGTCTATGTGTCCTTGTGTGAGTCTATGTGTCTCTGTGTGAGTCTATGTGTCTCTGTGTGAGTCTATGGGTCTCTGTGTGTGTCTATGTGTCTCTGTGTGAGTCTATGGGTCTCTGTGTGAGTCTATGTGTCTCTGTGTGAGTCTATGGGTCTCTGTGTGAGTCTATGTGTCTCTGTGTGAGTCTATGTGTCTCTGTGTGAGTCTATGGGTCTCTGTGTGAGTCTATGGGTATCTGTGTGAGTCTATGTGTCTCTGTGTGAGTCTATGTGTCTCTGTGTGAGTCTATGTGTCTCTGTGTGAGTCTATGTGTCTCTGTGTGTATCTATGTGTATCTGTGTGAGTCTGTGAGTCTCTGTGTGAGTCTCTGTGTGAGTCTCTGTGTGAGTCTATGTGTCTCTGTGTGAGTCTATGTGTCTCTGAGTGAGTCTATGGGTCTCTGTGTGAGTCTATGGGTCTCTGTGTGAGTCTATGGGTCTCTGTGTGAGTCTATGAGTCTCTGTGTGAGTCTATGGGTCTCTGTGTGAGTCTATGGGTCTCTGTGTGAGTCTGTGTCTCTGTGTGAGTCTATGGGTCTCTGTGTGAGTCTATGTGTCTCTGTGTGAGTCTATGGGTCTCTGTGTGAGTCTATGGGTCTCTGTGTGAGTCTATGGGTCTCTGTGTGAGTCTATGTGTCTCTGTGTGAGTCTCTGTGTGAGTCTATGGGTCTCTGTGTGAGTCTATGGGTCTCTGTGTGAGTCTATGGGTCTCTGTGTGAGTCTATGGGTCACTGTGTGAGTCTATGGGTCTCAGTGTGTGTCTATGTGTCTCTGTGTGAGTCTATGGGTCTCTGTGTGAGTCTATGTGTCTCTGTGTGAGTCTATGGGTCCCTGTGTGAGTCTATGTGTCTCTGTGTGAGTCTATGGGTCTCTGTGTGAGTCTATGGGTCTCTGTGTGAGTCTATGTGTCTCTGTGTGAGTCTATGTGTCTCTGTGTGAGTCTATGTGTCTCTGTGTGAGTCTATGTGACTCTGTGTGAGTCTATGTGTCTCTGTGTGTATCTATGTGTATCTGTGTGAGTCTGTGAGTCTCTGTGTGAGTCTCTGTGTGAGTCTCTGTGTGAGTCTATGTGTCTCTGTGTGAGTCTATGTGTCTCTGAGTGAGTCTATGTGTCTCTGTGTGAGTCTCTGTGTGAGTCTCTGTGTGAGTCTATGGGTCTCTGAGTGAGTCTCTGTGTGAATCTATGGGTCTCTGTGTGAGTCTATGGGTCTCTGTGTGAGTCTATGGGTCTCTGTGTGAGTCTATGGGTCTCTGTGTGAGTCTATGGGTCTCTGTGTGAGTCTATGAGTCTCTGTGTGAGTCTATGGGTCTCTGTGTGAGACTATGTGTCTCTTTGTGAGTCTATGGGTCTCTGTGTGAGTCTATGGGTCTTTGTGTGAGTCTGTGTCTCTATGTGAGTCTATGGGTCTCTCTGTGAGTCTATGTGTCTCTGTGTGAGTCTATGGGTCTCTGTGTGAGTCTATGGGTCTCTGTGTGAGTCTATGGGTCTCTGTGTGAGTCTCTGTGTGAGTCTATGGGTCTCTGTGTGAGTCTGTGAGTCTCTGTGTGAGTCTATGGGTCTCTGTGTGAGTCTATGGGTCTCTGTGTGAGTCTATGTGTCTCTGTGTGAGTCTATGGGTCTCTGTGTGAGTCTATGGGTCTCTGTGTGAGTCTATGTGTCTCTGTGTGAGTCTCTGTGTGAGTCTATGGGTCTCTGTGTGAGTCTATGTGTCTCTGTGTGAGACTATGGGTCTCTGTGTGAGTCTGTGAGTCTCTGTGTGAGTCTATGGGTCTCTGTGTGAGTCTATGTGTCTCTTTGTGAGTCTATGGGTCTCTGTGTGAGTCTATGGGTCTCTGTGTGAGTCTATGTGTCTCTGTGTGAGTCTCTGTGTGAGTCTATGGGTCTCTGTGTGAGTCTATGTGTCTCTGTGTGAGACTATGGGTCTCTGTGTGAGTCTGTGAGTCTCTGTGTGAGTCTATGTGTCTCTGTGTGAGTCTATGGGTCTCTGTGTGAGTCTATGGGTCTCTGTGTGAGTCTATGTGTCACTGTGTGAGTCTATGAGTCTCTGTGTGAGTCTATGGGTCTCTGTGTGAGTCTATGGGTCTCTGTGTGAGTCTATGGGTCTCTGTGTGAGTCTATGTGTCACTGTGTGAGTCTATGAGTCTCTGTGTGAGTCTATGGGTCTCTGTGTGAGTCTATGGGTCTCTGTGTGAGTCTATGGGTCTCTGTGTGAGTCTATGTGTCTCTGTGTGAGTCTCTGTGTGAGTCTATGGGTCTCTGTGTGAGTCTATTTGTCTCTGTGTGAGACTATGGGTCTCTGTGTGAGTCTGTGAGTCTCTTTGTGAGTCTATGGGTCTCTGTGTGAGTCTATGTGTCTCTGTGTGAGTCTATGGGTCTCTGTGTGAGTCTATGGGTCTCTGTGTGAGTCTATGTGTCTCTGTGTGAGTCTCTGTGTGAGTCTATGGGTCTCTGTGTGAGTCTATGTGTCTCTGTGTGAGACTATGGGTCTCTGTGTGAGTCTGTGAGTCTCTGTGTGAGTCTATGTGTCTCTGTGTGAGTCTATGGGTCTCTGTGTGAGTCTATGGGTCTCTGTGTGAGTCTATGTGTCACTGTGTGAGTCTATGAGTCTCTGTGTGAGTCTATGGGTCTCTGTGTGAGTCTATGGGTCTCTGTGTGAGTCTATGGGTCTCTGTGTGAGTCTATGTGTCACTGTGTGAGTCTATGAGTCTCTGTGTGAGTCTATGGGTCTCTGTGTGAGTCTATGGGTCTCTGTGTGAGTCTATGGGTCTCTGTGTGAGTCTATGGGTCTCTGTGTGAGTCTATGGGTCTCTGTGTGAGTCTACGAGTCTCTGTGTGAGTCTATGGGTCTCTGTGTGAGTCTATGGGTCTCTGTGTGAGTCTATGGGTCTCTGTGTGAGTCTATGGGTCTCTGTGTGAGTCTACGAGTCTCTGTGTGAGTCTATGGGTCTCTGTGTGAGTCTATGGGTCTCTGTGTGAGTCTACGAGTCTCTGTGTGAGTCTATGGGTCTCTGTGTGAGTCTATGGGTCTCTGTGTGAGTCTATGGGTCTCTGTGTGAGTCTATGGGTCTCTGTGTGAGTCTACGAGTCTCTGTGTGAGTCTATGGGTCTCTGTGTGAGTCTATGGGTCTCTGTGTGAGTCTACGAGTCTCTGTGTGAGTCTATGGGTCTCTGTGTGAGTCTATGGGTCTCTGTGTGAGTCTATGGGTCTCTGTGTGAGTCTATGGGTCTCTGTGTGAGTCTACGAGTCTCTGTGTGAGTCTATGGGTCTCTGTGTGAGTCTATGGGTCTCTGTGTGAGTCTATGGGTCTCTGTGTGAGTCTATGGGTCTCTGTGTGAGTCTACGAGTCTCTGTGTGAGTCTATGGGTCTCTGTGTGAGTCTATGGGTCTCTGTGTGAGTCTACGAGTCTCTGTGTGAGTCTATGGGTCTCTGTGTGAGTCTGTGGGTCTCTGTGTGAGTCTATGTGTCTCTGTGTGAGTCTATGGGTCTCTGTGTGAGTCTACGAGTCTCTGTGTGAGTCTATGGGTCTCTGTGTGAGTCTATGGGTCTCTGTGTGAGTCTACGAGTCTCTGTGTGAGTCTATGGGTCTCTGTGTGAGTCTATGAGTCTCTGTGTGAGTCTATGGGTCTCTGTGTGAGTCTGTGAGTCTCTGTGTGAGTCTATGAGTCTCTGTGTGAGTCTATGGGTCTCTGTGTGAGTCTATGGGTCTCTGTGTGAGTCTACGGGTCTCTGTGAGTCTATGGGTCTCTGTGTGAGTATGGGTCTCTGTGTGAGTCTATGGGTCTCTGTGTGAGTCTATGGGTCTCTGTGTGAGTCTATGAGTCTCTGTGTGAGTCTATGTGTCTCTGTGTGAGTCTATGGGTCTCTGTGTGAGTATGGGTCTCTGTGTGAGTCTATGGGTCTCTGTGTGAGTCTATGGGTCTCTGTGTGAGTCTATGAGTCTCTGTGTGAGTCTGTGAGTCTCTGTGTGAGTCTATGGGTCTCTGTGTGAGTCTATGGGTCTCTGTGTGAGTCTATGGGTCTCTGTGTGAGTCTATGAGTCTCTGTGTGAGTCTGTGAGTCTCTGTGTGAGTCTATGGGTCTCTGTGTGAGTCTATGGGTCTCTGTGTGAGTCTATGGGTCTCTGTGTGAGTCTGTGAGTCTCAAAGGCGGCCTGGCACGGTGCTGACTACCCACCCGCGAGCAGCACTTGCCCCAACAGTCTGCGAAGGCTACACGGGGGGGGGGGGGGATATTTTTATATTTGTCTTTGCCTTTTGCTGATGATGTGTGTGTTGGTGTTGGTGTAGGCTGTGTCTGTGTGTTGGTGTAGGCTGTGTGTGTGTTGGTGTAGGCTGTGTGTCTGTGTGTTGGTGTAGGCTGTGTGTGTGTGTTGGTGTAGGCTGTGTGTGTGTTGGTGTAGGCTTTGTGTGTGTGTGTGTTGGTGTAGGCTGTGTGTGTGTTGGTGTAGGCTGTGTGTGTTGGTGTAGGCTGTGTGTCTGTGTGTTGGTGTAGGCTGTGTGTGTGTGTTGGTGTAGGCTGTGTGTCTGTGTGTGTTGGTGTAGGCTTTGTGTGTGTTGGTGTAGGCTTTGTGTGTGTGTGTTGGTGTAGGCTGTGTGTGTGTTGGTGTTGGTGTAGGCTGTGTGTCCGTGTGTGTTGGTGTAGGCTGTGTGTCCGTGTGTGTTGGTGTAGGCTGTGTGTGTGTGTGTTGGTGTAGGCTGTGTGTCTGTGTGTGTTGGTGTAGGCTATGTGTGTGTGTGTCGCTGCTGTTGTTGATGTCATTGACAGCTCGTCTCCAGCCAGCGGATTGATTTCCAGAGACGTGACCGGGCGAGGCTGGGTGGGGGTGATCGGTGGGGTGGGGGGGTGATGATGGGGGGGGTGGTGGTGATGGGGGGGGGGTGGTGATGGGGGGGTGGTGATGGGGAGGGGTGGTGATGGGGAGGGGTGGTGATGGAGGGGTGGTGATGGGGGTGTTGGGGGGTGACGGGGAGGGGTTATGGGGGGAAGACGGGGGATGTACGCGTGGTGAACTTATTTCGCACCGTACGTGGCAAGACGTGCTCATCGGAGGTGCGAGGGATGAGAGGGGAGATTCGTGGAGGAAGAGGAGGAGGAGGGGGAAGAGGAGGAGGGGAGAGAGGAGGGGATAAGTAAAATGAGGAGGGGGAGAGGAGGAGGGGGGAGGAGGTGGGGGAGGAGGAGGAGGAAGATGAGGAGGATGGGAGGAGCAGGAATCGCTAATATAAAATTAACAATAATGTTTATAAGTTTTCTTTGCCACGCTGCATTGGCAGTGGTGTACGTGCGTCGAAAACACTGCCCGCCTCCATTAAATACATAACAGGCGACGTTTCGGCCAATGGCCCTTCGTCACAGCAGGCAGTGAGATGAGCCGTGCGAGCATTAGACGCCGATGGAGGATGTTGTACTGCACACAGCAGGCGCCTCTGGGTAATTCGCAGCTGCTCTGGGCCTCCGTGTGAGTCTATGGGTCTCTGTGTGAGTCTATGGGTCTCTATGTGAGTCTATGGGTCTCTGTGTGAGTCTATGGGTCTCTGTGTGAGTCTATGGGTCTCTGTGTGAGTCTATGGGTCTCTGTGTGAGTCTATGGGTCTCTGTGTGAGTCTACGGGTCTCTGTGTGAGGAGTCTATGGGTGTCCGTGTGATTTTATGGGTCTCTGTGTGAGTCTGTGTGTATGTAGAACTTCTTTCGCACCGTACGTAGTGAACCGTGCTGATCGGTGGTGTGGGGTAAGGACAACAACACTAAACACACACAAAGACGACACAACAACAACAACAAACTCAATGCTAGCGTCGAATAACTTTAATATAATTTTAGATCCGAACTCACGACCAACACATCCACCACCACCACCACCATCATCATCGTGATCGCCCTTCTCCCAGCGGTGCCAGGCCCGGTGTCTGAGCCACACAAGACAAAGGTCCCCCGTATAGCCTTTCACAGTGTAAGCACGCAGCACCTATAAAGGCCGGCACCACACACGAGGGGGTGTGTGGTCAGCAATCACGTCCGGCCGCCTTTGTCTCCCCAGTGCCGATGTTTACTACACACCGCACAAGTTCGCTAATTTCAGGCTGAGTCGACCTCGGGGAGGCCCACAACCGGTTTAGAGAATCGTCACCGGTGTTGGTGGCCGCGAGCGAGAATCGAACCCGGGCCGCCGGGCTTGTAGAGCAGCACGCTAACCGCCGCCCCACCGCTCCCCACACCGACACCACACACAGACACACACACTCACCCTAATGTACCCGTGTAGACATTTTAGCAGCAGAATGATTATCCGAGGAACTTGTTCCACAAGCGAATAATAATGATAATAATGATAATAAAAAAACGAACGTAACGCATCCCACCATCGTCGCCCTGTAAACATGTGCAGCCAGCGTGTCGTGGTCGGGTCGTGCATCAGCCCTCGCATCTTCAAGTCTTTGAGAACGATCGCCTCTCTCGACGCGTGGCGGTGTTCGCGCGGAGCGTGGCCTCGTTGCAACGCAGAATGCGCTCCCAGTTATCACGTGGAACGCCTCCCCCCACCACCACCACCACCAGCGTTGTAACGCACACACCGTGATAACGCGCACACCGTTATAACGCGGATTGCCACACCGTGATAACGCACACACCGTTATAACGCACACATCGTGATAACGCGCACACCGTTATAACGCGGTTTGTCACACCGTTATAACGCACACACCGTGATAACGCGGATTGCCACACCGCTATAACGCACACACCGTGATAACGCACACACCGTTATAACGCACACACCGTGATAACGCGGATCGCCACACCGCTATAACGCACACACCGTGATAACGCACACACCGTTATAACGCACACACCGTTATAACGCGGTTTGTCACACCGTTATTACGCACACACCGTGATAACGCGGATTGCTACACCGTTATAACGCGGTTTGTGAGCGGTCGACGACAAGACACTTTTCTCGAGCACCGCGGCTTAGCGGGCACTTGTCCCGCCGTGTCACGTGGTGGCGAGCGTAGCAGCACGTGGCGTCTCGCCAGAACTCTGTCGTGACTCTCCGCCATCCATGGCGATATCGTTTTGGGTTTGACGCGGCGCTTTTCAGGAAGGCATCTACCACCGCCACCGTGACCACCATCATCATCACCGCCACCACCGCGACCACCACCACCGCTACAGCCGCCACCACCACCAGCACCACCGCCACCACCGCCAGCACCGCCACCACCAGCACCGCCACCGCCGCCACCACCACCGCCAACTCCGCCGCCACCACCACCACCGCCACCACCATCACCACCACCACCGCCGCCGCCGCCGCCGCCACCACCACCACCACCGCCGCCACCACCACCACCACCACCGCCACCACCACCGCCACCACCACCACCGCCGCCACCACCACCACCACCACCACCGCCACCACCACCACCGCCACCACCACCGCCACCGCCACCACCACCACCACCACCGCCACCACCAACACCACCACCACCACCACCGCCACCACCGCCACCACCACCAAAAATTCGGGTTTGCGCAACTTGTCGCTCGGATGTGGACAAAGCAGTTGTGTCACGATTCGGGTTGCACGACGCGGGGATGAGTCGACTGGCCGCGATTTTTCCCTCTTTGTGTAGTCCCGGAGGGAATGAGAGGCAGCAATTTCAAACGCATGCCTTTAATAATAAATAATGAAGTCAAAGCAGATTGTATGAGGTTTTCTTATTTACATATAGATCGGCATTCTCTCACACGCACGTACACACACACACACAGGTGCGCATATGCAAAAGCATACGCACGCTCATACACAGACACACAAAGACAAAGATCCCCCGTGTAACCTTAACAGACTGTTGGGGCAAGTGCTGTTAGCGAGCACCTATGACGGCTGGCACGGCACACGAGGGGGTGAGTGGCCATCATCACGCCCTGCCGCCTTTGTCTTCCTCGTGGCGATGTTTACACACCGCACCAGGTACTCATTTTGAGGCTGAGTCGACCTAGGGGAGGCCCAGGACATGTTCAGATAATGCGTCACCGGTGTTGTCCGTGAACGGGAAATCCAACTCGGGTCGCCGGGTTCTTAGCGCAGCGTAGCGCTAACCGCTGCACCACCGCTCCCCCCACCCCCCCCCCCACACACGGACACCACACAGACACACACAGACATGGACACACACACAGGCACGTACATACATAGAGACACACCAACACACGTACACAGCTGCACACACACACACTTATCTTTGGCGTGAGGTACCCGCGATTCACAACCCGTAAACATTTCGCGAAGGAAAATATTTACAAAGATCCCCCGTGTGGCCTTAACCGGACTGTTGGGGCAAGTGCTGTTGGCGAGCACCATGAACGCGAGATCAGGGCACACGAGGGGTGGTGGGAGGGGTGGCCATCACCACGCCCGGCCGCCTTTGTATCCCCCCCCAGTGGCGATGTTTACTACACAACGCACCAGGTAACCATGTTGAGCTGTTGTGGCTGTTGTTGTGTTGTTTTGTTGTTGTGTTATCGTTGTGTTGCTGTTGCTGTGTTGTTGTTGCGTTTGTGTTGTTTGTGTTGTTGTTGACAGTGATTGTGGACAACTTTTAATGCAGCAGCAACATCAACCAAATACAGTGATCTTGTGAGATCGAGAACGGCCCGTGGAAGCGGATATAGCGGAGCTACTACTACCTGTTACTATTTTTTTTTACCAGTTAAGGTCTCACTGAGCTACGCCGCTCTTTTTCAGAAGCGACCTGGCCATCACAAACGATAGCTCAACGAAAGTGGGCTCATCATCATCATCATCGTAATCATCGTCGTGTGGAAATTTACAGCAGCAGCTAAACACTCGACAAACGCGCGACGTCGATTCTCAACGTGGAGGGAAAATCCGGAGGACCCGGAGAAAAATCCACGCGACCACGGGGAGAGAGAGAGACACCGCAAACTTCAAATATACAGCAGCAGGCTATATGGGTCGGGATAGAACCCACAACCTCCTGTATACCAGGCGAGGTAGTCAACATCTCCTAGCCACCGTGATGATGATGAGAGAGAGAGAGAGACACCGCAAACTTCAAATATACAGCAGCAGGAGGCTACAGGGGTCGGGATCGAACCCACGACCTCCTGTATACCAGGCGAGGTAGTCAACATCTCCTAACCACCCTGACGCACCTGGCCCCAAATCGTCATCGTTTTACAATCGATGTCTACTGGTCAGCGAGCCAAAGGCCACTCACCTCTTTGCGAATAACCAATTACTGATTGCGTCCGGGCTCCCAGACATCCGAGCAATCGATTGCGCGCAACTCACGCGCCAAACACGTGTTGGACGACGTCTCCTGCCGCCAGCGGTCTCGAGCGGGTTGCGAGAAATTTCCGCGAAAAATTCGCTTGCTTTAAATGACTCATCTATTCGCCGCGCGTTGTGGCGCGAACTTCAAAACAACGTCGCACACAGAGCCGGCTCCGCAGACGGGCGAAGCAAATCAGTCGCGTGCGGCTCGGGTTTGCGCGATGCTCGGTCGCCCCTTAACGACGGCGACAGCAGCAGCGGCGTGCAACTCGACGCGCGGCGCACGTGTTGGGCTGAAACTATGCAGCCGGGAGCGGTTGCCAGCGGTTGTGGCGCAAAACTCGGTTGCCCACGTGAGCAGAGAGGGGCGATCCGGATTGGACGAGGCTCGTCGCAGCGCCGCGGTGACGCGTTTCGCGGCCCGCCCCGATTGGTCGAGTGATCGCGCGCCACCAGCTCTGATTGGCCACCGCGCAACTCGACGCTCACAATGCGGACAAAGCGGTCGAAGCCACGCGGTCGATTTGGCGAAGTAGCGATTGCGCGTAGGATATACACACACACACATATATATGGTACGTATATTTTTTGCGTGGATCGAGCACATTTTATCGAGTCGATTTAATAGCATCGGCTTTCGCGACCAATGCCACTCGTGATACAAATAAACGAACACGTTATTTCGGGTCTTACTGAAATCGTAAACGCGGTGGGGTTTCACTCTCCAACACGTAATTGGTGTGTTGGAGCAGTGACTAATTGGCCAACCCTTGCTGATTGGCCGTGTCGGGTGGTGGGTTCACGGCACGTTTATATTCACGCGATATAACCCAAAGGAACTTGTGTTGTTGTTGTTATTGTTATGATTAACTAGTTTCTCAGAATGTGGACCCCCACTTAATTTCATCCGACACGGGAGGATGATTGAGGTGTCTTTGGCGAGGTATATCCACCATCCCCCCCCTCTACCCACGACTACCGTGCACACACACACGCACACACACGCACACACACACACACGCACTCACACACACGCACACACACACGAGCGCGATCGGCTTGGATATTCGCCGGGTTCGTAGCGCAGCGCGCCAACCACCGCACTACCGCTCCCCCACACATCAGCAACAACGATGGCCGTTCGTCATCGCTGTTGTTGATGTGTGCCAGGCAAGGTGCACTTTGTTCCAACAACAGCGGAACAGCTCACACCAACGGGCAAAGCACACTAGGGGGCACAGGCGGTGGTGCATCGGCCGGTCACCTCATTTACTCAACCCATGGCACCTGGTTCTGTCACGTGACATCCTCCTGCACCTAGCCTGGTAGCGGCTGAAGTGGAACTCCTTCTCCATGGCACTTGCGGTCTGTCCCGTGACCTCCTCCTGCACCTAGCCTGGCACAGCACTCAACCCATGGCACCTGGGTCTGTCCCGTGACCTCCTCCTGCACCTAGCCTGGCACAGCAGTCAACCCATGGCACCTGGGTCTGTTCCGTGACCTCCTCCTGCACCTAGCCTGGCACAGCACTCAACCCATGGCACCTGCGGTCTGTCCCGTGACTTCCTCCTGCACCTAGCCTGGCACAGCAGTCAACCCATGGCACCTGCAGGGTCTGTCCCGTGACTTCCTCCTGCACCTAGCCTGGCACAGCAGTCAACCCATGGCACCTGCAGGGTCTGTCCCGTGACCTCCTCCTGCACCTAGCCTGGCACAGCACTCAACCCATGGCAGCTGCGGTCTGTCGCGTGACCTCCTCCTGCCAGCAGCGAGAGTCTTCAACACTTCACCCGAGGGCCTCAAAGTGCACCTAGCCTGGTACCCCCCCCCCCCTCCAATCCGCCTCCGCACACGCGCATTGTACCCCAGGAAACATCTCAACACCACGAACAACCAGCGCCACCACCACCACCACCACCAGCACCGCCACCACCAGCACCACCACCGCCACCAGCACCACCACCAGCACCACCACCACCGCCGCCACCACCAGCACCACCACCGCCACCACCAGCACCACCACCGCCACCGCCACCAGCACCACCACCGCCGCCACCACCAGAACCACCACCGCCACCGCCACCAGCACCGCCTCACGCCCTGGGTGAGAACTGCGGAGCGGCAGGAGGAGCACGAGGAGGAGGAGGAGGAGAGGGGGCGATCGAGCGTGGAGAAGACGCAGCCGGCGAATTTTCCGAATTTATCTCCCAACTTTCATCGCCGCCGCCGCCGCTTGGCTCCAGCTCAAGTCCCGACTCTGGCTGCTCCTGCTGCTGCTGCTGCTGCTCCTGCTGCTGCTGCTCCTGCTGCTGCTCCTGCTGCTGCTGCTGCTGCTGCTGCTGCGCAACGGGAGGTGACACCGCAGCCTCGCCGGCACCGCTCACTCGTCCCGGCGACGTCGACGACACCTCGCTGCCGTCGCTCGTCGCGACCACCGCCGCCACCACCGCCACCGCCACCGCCACCTCCTTATCGCGCTTCTTCTGCTTCATCCGCCGGTTCTGGAACCAGATCTTGACCTGGGCCTCGTGCAGCTGCAGGGCGGCGGCCACCTCGACGCGTCGCGCGCGCGTCAGGTAGCGGCTGAAGTGGAACTCCTTCTCCAGCTCGGTCAGCTGCCTCGTGCTGAAGTTAGTGCGTGGAGCGGCGCCCAGGAGCGTCCCGCCGGCCACGAGGGGCAGAGAAGGCCCAACGACACCACCAAGGCCACCACCAAGGCCACCACCAACAACAACAACGCCGCCGTCGCCAAAGCGGTTGACCCCGCCACTGCCGATGGGGTTAGCCACTGCGGAGGGGAGAGAGGGCGGTGGGGGAGAGGGGATGGGGAGAGAGGATGATGGAGCAGGGAGGATGGGGAATGGAGGAGGGATGATGGAGGAAGGATGATGGGGAAGAATGATGGGGAAGAAGGATGGGGAGGGAAGGGGATGAGAGAGGGCGGGGAGGGGGTGATGGGTGAAGAAGGGAGAGGAGGAGGGTAGGGGATGGAAGAGAGTGATTGTGGAGATGGATGATGGGAGGAGAGAAGAGGGTTGAGGATGGAAGAGAGTGATTGTGGAGATGGAGGATGGGAGGAGAGAAGAGGGTTGAGGATGGAAGAGAGTGATTGTGGAGATGGATGATGGGAGGAGAGAAGAGGGTTGAGGATGGAAGAGAGTGATTGTGGAGATGGATGATGGGAGGAGAGAAGAGGGTTGAGGATGGGAGAGGAGGTGAGACGGGAGAGGAGCGACAAAAAGAAGATGGTTAACAGCTCAGGTGACAGACAGCACCATGAGGTTGTTCACAGCTGAGTACTGATAGATGATGGTGGTTAGTGGTGATTGTGGTGGTGATGATAATGGTTGTGGTGTTGATGGTGGTCATCGTGGTGATACTGGTGGTGGTGATGATGGTGGTAGTGATGATTGTGGTGGTGATGATGATGCTGATGATGATGCTGATGGTGACGATGATGATGTTGATCAGGCGCCAGTGAATTCGAGAAGAGGTTGAACGACCTCATTCAATTAAGCCAATAACTCTGCTTGGGAGTGGAACAAAGCACCACCCCACCCATCCCCCATCCCTCCCCCTGCACAAGTTAGCCACTAACTATGAACCAACTAATTACATGTTACCAGGTACAGGCCCCACAGAGCTGCTGTTATTCAATAAGTGGGCTAATCGTTGTCATCACGTGGGAATGTTAAAGCAGCAGCAGCAGCAGCCAAATACTCTAAACCACGTGACATTGATTCTAAATGTGGAGGAGAAAGCAAACCCGGAGGTCCCGGGAAATAATCCACGTGACCACGGAGAGAGAGAGACACGCAAAATTCAAATATACAGCAGCAGGCATCAGGTTCGGGATCGAACCCACGACCTCCTGTATACCAGGCGAGGTAGTTAACATCTCCTAGCCACCGTGATGATGATGAGAGAGAGAGAGACGCAAACTCCAAATATACAGCAGGCGTCAGGGTCGCGATCGAACCCACGACTTCCTGTATACCAGGCGAGGTAGTTAACATCCCATAGCCACCGTGATGTTGATGAGAGAGAGAGACGCCAACTACAAATATACAGCAGGCGTCAGGGTCGGGATCGAACCCACGACCTCCTGTATACCAGGAGAGGTAGTTAACATCTCCTAGCAATCGCGAAGCCAAACGTGGTGCATTTCATCCGTAGATGCCCAGCAATGCGCCAACGTGGATGGAAAGTCAGGAACTAAACAGAACCAGCACAGAGAGTGTACTCATCCACTCACTCACCCACTCAATTACTCACCCACTCACCCACTTACTCGTCCACTCACCCACTCACTCGTCCACTCACCCACTCACTCACTCACTCACCCACTCACTCACCCACTTACTCACCCAATCACTCACCCACTCACCCGCTCACTCACTTACTCACCCACTTCCTCACCCACTCACTCACCTACCCACTCACTCACCCACTTACTCACCTACTCACTCGCTCATTCACTTACTTACCCACTCACTCACTTACTCACCCACTTGCCCACTTACTCACCCACTCACTCGCTCATTCACTTACTCACTCACTCACCCACTCACCCACTCACTCACTCACTTACTCACCCACTCACCCACTCACCCACTCACCCACTTACTCACCCACTCACGCACTCACTCATTCACTCACCCACTTACTCACCCACTCACCCACTCACCCACTTACTCGCTCACTCACTTACTCACCCACTTACTCACCCACTCACTCGCTCACTCACTCACCTACCCACTCACTCACTCACCCACTCACTCACTAACTCACCCACTTACTCACCCACTCACGCACTCACCCACTCACTCACTCACTCACCCACTTACTCACCCACTCACTCACCCACCCACTTACTCACCCACTCACTCACTCACTTACTCACCCACTCACTCACCCACTCACTCACTCACTCACCCACTTACTCACCCACTCACCCACTTACTCACCCACTCACTCACCCACTCACTCACCCACTTACTCACCCACTCACTCACCCACTCACTCACCTAATTACTCACCCACTCACTCGCTCACCCATTCACTCGCACACCATTCACTCTCCCACCCACTCGCACACCCACTCACTTACCCACCCAATCGCACACCCACACACTCACCCACCCACTCGCACACCCACTCACTCACCCACCCACTCACTCACCCACTTACTCACCCACTCACTCGCTCACCCATTCACTCGCACACCATTCACTCACCCACCCACTCGCACACCAACACACTCATCCACTCGAAAACCTACTCACTCACCCACTCACTCACCCACCCACTCGCACACCTATTCACTCACCCACTCACTCACCCACCCACTCTCACACCTACTCACCCACTCAGTCACCCACCCACTCACTCATTCACCCACTCACTTACTCACCCACTCACTCACCCACTCACTCACCCACAACACGGACTAAATTACATCACACGACTCCGATTGTCTGCTGAAGAAGGCACAATGCGCTGTTCCACAGTATGAGTAAGGACAGCACGGGTAGCCAGCACCACACCCGGCCGCCTTTGTCTCTCTCACAGGTACAACGACCAAGATCCCCCCCCCCCCCCGCCATCCTACCCGCTCTCCATATAGGCTTGACAGACTGTTGGGGCAAGTGCTGCTAAGTTCGTCGTCCTTCCCATGCACCTCCGATTAGCACGGTTGGCCACGTACGGTGCGAAAGAAGTTCAACACACACACACATGCAGTGTAGCGAGTAGCAACAGCAGCACCTGTGAAGGCCGCAACGACACACGAGGGGGTGGGTGGCCAGCACCACGCCCGACCGCCTTTGTCTCCCCCAGTGGCGATGCTTACCACTCTGCACCAGGTGCTCATTTGAGGCTGAGTCGACCTAGGGGGAGGACCAAGACTGGTTCAGATAATCGTCAGCGGTGTTGGTGGCCGTGAGCGGGACTCGAACTCGGGTGGCCGGGTTCGTGGCGCAGCAGCGCGCTAACCGCTACTACACTACCGCTCCCCACACACACACGCACACACAACACACCCAACACGCACACCACACACCCACCACACACCCACCACACACACCACACCACACACACCACACACATCCAACATACACCACACACACACACCACACACCACACACACCACACACACCACACCACACACACCACACACAACACACACACCACACACACCACACACCACACACACCACACACACACCACACAGCACACAGCACGCCACACACACCACACACACCACACACACACTACACCTCACACACCACACCACACACACACCACACACACCACACATACGCTACACACACACACACACCACACCACACACCACACACCACACACACCACACACACCACACACACACACCACACACCACACACCACACCACACACACCACACACACCACACACACATCACACACACCACACCACACACACCACACCACACACCACACACACCACACACACCACACACACACACCACACACCACACACCACACCACACACACCACACACACCACACACACATCACACACACCACACCACACACACCACATACACCACACACACCACACACACCACACAGCACGCCAAACACACACACCACACACACCACATCACACACACCACTCCACACACACCACACACACCACACACACACCACACCACACACACCACACACACCACACACACACACCACACACACACCACACACACAACACACGCACCACACCACACACACCACACACACACACCAAACCACACACACCACACACCACACACACAACACACACACACACACACTACACACACCACACACACACCACACACACACCACACACACACCACACACACCACACACACCACACACCACACACACACCACACCCTCACCACACACACCACACACACCACACACACACCACCCCACACACACCACCCCACACACACCACACACACCACAACACCACACACACCACACACACACACACCACACCCTCACCACACACACCACACACACCACACCACACACACCACACACACACCACACACACCACACACACCACACACACCACACCCTCACCACACACCACACACACCACACACACCACACACACCACACACACCACACCACACACACCACACACCACACCACACACACCACACACCACACCACACACACCACACACACACCACACACACACACCACACACACCACACACACCACCACACACACCACACACACACACCACACACTCCACACACACCACACACACCACACCACACACCACACCCCACACACACAACACACACCACACACACAACCACACACACACCACACACCACACACACACCACACACACCACACACACACCACACCACACACACCACACACACCACACCACACACAACACACACACACCACACACCACACACACACCACACACACAACACACACACCACACCACACACACCACACCACACACACCACACACACCACACCCTCACCAGCTTTGGGCGGGTTGCGCCTGACCCTCATCCAGTCGAAGGTGTGCGACTGGAGGAAGAGCGGCGAGCACGACGACTCTGACGAAGACGACGAAGACGACGAAGACGAAGACGACGACGACTCTGACGAAGACGGCTGCGGCTCCAAGTTCGTCGACTGGAAGTCGAACGTCGCCAGCGACAGCGGCGGCGAGGGCGACAGTCGGAGGCAACAGAGGCCGTAGCGAGTCGCCCCCGTGGCGAACACCGCGCCGGGCCCCGTCGAGGAGTCTCGGCAGGAGCGAGGCTCGAGGAGGGCGACGGGGGCACGGGAGCCACGCGTCTCGGCCGCCGAGGTCGCCTCCGTCGTCGCCGTGGTGGAGGTCGCCGTGGGAGCTTCTGCGTCGAGGTAGAGGCCGCAGCCACCGGGGCCACCACCGACGCCGACACCACCACCACCACCGTAAGCGATTGGTGGTGGTGGTGGCGGCGGTGGTGGTGTCAGATATCCAGACTGGCACACAGCGTGGAACGGATGAGGAGGAGGAGGAGAGATCGCGTAGCGGTTGTGGTTCTGCTGTTGATGCTGTTGGTAGTGGTGGTGGTTGTCGCTGTGGTGGTGGTGGTGGTTGTGTTGCTGCTGGTGGTGGTTGTGGTGGTGCTGGTGGTGGTTGTGGTGGTTGTAGTGGTTGTAGTTGATGCCAATGAGGAATCTATTCGTCGCGTCGTCTGCGCTCTGGGCGCACGCCACGTCGGGGTCGTAATGGGCCGACGCGAACGCCGTGGACTCACTGCTGATACCACAACCACCACCGCCGCCACCACCACCACCGCCACCGCTGTAGTATTCCAAGAAGGAGCTCATGGTCGCATTATCCATGAGACAAGCGGCAGAAGGCGGAGACGGCGGAGGGAAATGCGTGGAACTCGCGCGCGCGAGAGAGAGAGATGGAGGGAGGAACAGGGTGGTGGGGGGGGAGTCTCTCACTGTGCGCGCGCGCGCTCGCGATGGACGCGCGCGTGAGTCTGCGCGATGCGCGTGCCCGTTGCCGTAGTATCAGCGATGTCAGGGACCAGCGTGACAGCACCCACCCCCTTCCTCCTCCTCCTCCACCACCACCACCACACCCTTCACACCCACAACTCTCCTCCCTTTCATCTACCTAAAGACAATGACAAAGATCACCCCCCCCCATATCTCCCCCCGTATAGCCTCGGCATGCTGTCGGGGGCAAGTGCTGCTAGTAGCGCTGAGCACCTATGAAGGCCGGCACGGCACACGATGGGGGTGTGGGTGGCCAGCGCCACGGCCGGCCGCCTTTGCCTCTCCCCGGCGCCGATGTTCTACAAACAACCGCGCAAGGTCAATTGGACACCGCTGGCTTTCGCGACCAATATCATCCACAAGAGAGGCGCTCATTTGGGGCTGAGTCGACCTGAAGGGGACCCAGGACCCGTTCTGATAATCGTCACTCGTGGTGTTGGTGGCCAGTGAGCGGGAGTCGAACACGGCCCGCCGGGGATTCGTAGTGCAGCGCGCTAACCGCTGCGCCACCGCTCACTCCCCACCACTCATTCATTCATCTGCTCACTCGGCGTTCCACGTGGAGCCGCGCGAGGACCAATAGGAAGCCGCGAACCCCTCCCCCCTCGTCCCCCCTTCCCCCCCCCCCCCCACGGAGAGGCGGGGGGGGGAGTTCCCAGGGGATTCCCCGGAGCGCGATGACGTCACGGTTTGTGATAGGTGCTCGCAGACTCAACTGAACTATTTTTTTTATATTTTTTTTTATTTTAAACCTGTTACTTAGCTCTTCTTCAGAATCGACCCTGGCCATCGCGGATGACAGCCGCTCGACGAGGTGGGCGGTTTCTCATCGTCGTCATCACGTGGACATTTGTAAGCAGCGAAATGTCTCTCAAACGCGTGGTGACGCAGATTCCGAATGTGGAGTGAAAATAACCGGAGAACCCGGGGAAAAAAAACACAATCCACGCGACCACGGGGGAAGAGAGAGAGAGAGAGAGGCACGCAAACTCCAAATATACAGCAGCAGGCGTCAGGGTCGGGATCGATGCCACGACCTCCTGTATACCAGGCGAGGTGGTTAACATCTCATAGTCACCGTGATGATGAGAGAGAGACACGCAAACTCCAAATATACAGCAAATATACAGCAGCAGGCGTCAGGGTCGCGATCGAACCCACGACCTCCTGTATACCTGGCGAGGTAGTTAACATCTCCTAGCCACCGTGATGATGATGATGAGAGAGAGACACGCAAACTCCAAATATACAGCAGCAGGCGTCAGGGTCGGGATCCAACCCACGACCTCCTGTACACCAGGCGAGGTAGTTAACATCTCTCACTCCCTCTCTTACTCACTCTCTCACTAACCCTCTCACTAACTCTCTCGCTCTCACTAACTAACTCTCTCACTCATTCACTCATTCACTCTATCGTTGATCACCCCCTCCACCTCCTCACCCTTTCCCCCCCTCCCCCGCCCCCTCCCGCCACCAGCTCGCACAGTCACCCCCCGTGGTACCGTTTGAAGGCTGACTGGCACACACACAAAGACAAAGAACCCCCGTGTAGCCTTAACAGACTGTAGAGGCAAGTTCTGTTAGCGAGCACCTATAAAGGCCGGATCGGTACACGAGGGGGTGTGTGGCCAGCACCACGCCCGACCGCCTTTGTCTCCCTAGTGGCGATGTTTACACACCGCACCAGGTACTCACTTGAGACTGAGTCGACCTAGGGGAGGCCCGGTACCGGTTCAGATAATCGTCACTGGTGTTGGCCGTGAGCGGGAATCGAACCCGCGTCGCCAGGTTCATAACGCAGCGCGCTAACCGCTACACTATCGCTCCCCACTACACACACACACACCCCACACACACACACCCCCCACACACACACACCTCACACACACACACCCCCCACACACACACCTCACACACACACCCCACACACACACACCCCACACACACACCTCACACACACATCCCCCACAAACACCCTTACACACCCCACACACATACACATACCCTTACACACACACCCCATACACACACACCTCACACACATACACCTCACACACACACACCTCACACACACACACACACCCCACACACACACCTCACACACACACACCCCCACACACACACACCTCACACACACACACCCCACACACACACCTCACACACACACCTCACACACACACGCCTCACACACACACACCTCACACACGCACACCTCACACACACACCTCACACAAACACACACCCCACACACACACACCTCACACACACACACCCCCCACACACACACCTCACACACACACACCTCACACACGCACCCCTCACACACACCTCACACACACACACCCCACACACACACACCTCACACACACACACCCCCCACACACACACCTCACACACACCCCACACACCCACACCCCACACACACCTCACACACACACACCTCACACACCTCACACACGCACACCTCACACACACACACCTCACACACACACACCTCACACACACCTCACACACACCTCACACACACACCTCACAAACACATCCCCCACAAACACCCTTACACTACACATACACATACCCTTACACGCACCTCACACACACACACACACACCCCTCACAAACACATCCCCCACAAACACCCTTACACACCCCACACACATACACATACCCTTACACACACACCCCACACACACACTCCGCGCGCACCATCCCACACACACCCTTACACACAAACCCTTAAACACACGCCCTTACACATACATACACATACCCTTACACACACACACACCCTCATACACACATCCCACACACACATCCCACACACACACCACACACACACACACCCTTACACACACACCACACACACACACCCTTACACACACACCCCACACACACACACCCCACACACCCTCATGGCTTCCCCGCTTGCTCTGCGGGGTATCTGTCACGGCAAGAGAGTTTACACCGAAATTACCTCCTCTGCTGACGCCCTTCAGAGCAGCCCCCCCACCATCAACCTCCACCACCCCCCTTAGCCCCCAGCCCCCCAGCATCCCTTTAAACCGCACCGCTAATCCGTGACCCCGTTGTAATCCGGCCATCAGAGTTCACCCGTCGGACACCGCGCTACGGGAGCGATAGGTCATCAATAGCCACGTGCCTGACTGACATCGACTCCACACACACCACCCCCCCCCCCCAACCCGCTGGCCTGTGCGACTCTTTTGTGAGTCGCACAGCCCAGCGGTGGGAATTCCACGTTCCCATGGCGGGCTGGCGGGCAAGTCGGGCCGGTCGGGTGTTGTAAAACTGCGATGTGGGAGGGATGATGCGGCTGCAGAAAAGGAACGAGACACAGCGCTTGTGATCTCGCTAAGCATCCGAATCGTCCGCGAGAGAATACATTATATTTACGACACCATTTTTGTTCCTGGGTAGTAAGTGTTATTTCGTAATTGCTTATGCCTAAAAAGTATAGAAGATGGCTATTTTTTCCCCCACAAACTTTGTATTTGTGACCAGGACAGTGATATTTTGAAATGTACCTATCTTCAATGAGAAAACGGGCGAATTTGTGTCTTTTCGTTCACGTAAAGTCAGAAAAAACAACATATGAATCAAAATTAACATGTATTGATACTAAAGTAATACAAATATGACTACTAAAGATTTCGAAGTGAGTACTTTTTAGAGATTTATGATTATACTGTAAATCACTTTCACGAATCAGCCCCCAAATGTAGTCTCCCATCATGTTCTCGTTATACTGTCCTTGGTAGCGGCGTTCAAAGTCCAGTATATCCTGGTGGAAGTGCTCGCCTTGCTCTTCCGAGTATGCTCCCATGTTCTTCTTGAATCTATCAAGATGAGCATCAAGGATGTGGACATTGAGGGACATCCTACAGCCCATTGTGCCGTAGTTCTTCACCAGAGTCTCAACCAGCTCCACATAGTTTTCGACCTTGTGATTGCCCAGGAAGCCACGAACCACTGCGACAAAGCTGTCCCAAGCCGCTTTCTCCTTACTAGTGAACTTCTTGGGGAATTCATTGCACTCCAGGATCTTCTTTATCTCTGGTCCGACGAAGACACGGGCTTTGACCTTTGCCTCAGACAGCTTAGTGAAGAAGTCTTGAATGTACGTGAAGGCTGCCGACTCCTTATCTACAGCTCTGATAAATTGTTTCATGAGGCCCAATTTGATGTTCAGTGGTGGCATCAGCACCTTCCGGGGGTCCACCAGTGGCTCCCACTTGACGTTGTTCCTCCCCACAGAGAACTCGGTCCGCTGTGGCCAGTCCCGCCTGTGGTAGTGCGCCTTGGTGTCCCTGCTGTCCCAAACCCAAAGATAGCAGGGAGACTTGGTAAAACCGCCTTGGAGACCCATCAGGAATGCCACCATTTGGAAGTCTCCGATGACTTCCCAGCCGTGCTCATCATACTTCAAGGCGTCCAGCAGGGTCTTGATGCTGTTGTAATCCTCTTTAAGGTGCACCGAGTGAGCCAGGGGAAGAGACTGGTACTTGTTACCATGATGGAGAAGGACGGCTTTGAGGCTCCTGGATGAGCTGTCAATGAAGAGGCGCCACTCATTCTGGTTACAGGCGATTCCGATTGCCTCGAACAGACTGGTCACATTGTGGCAAAAGCAGAGCCCATCTTGACGGGTGAAGAAGCTGCAAAAAGGTTGGTGACGCTTCCTCTGATCTGCGACTTGCACACTTTCATCCAACAAGTTCAACTGCTTGAGCCTAGACGTCAAAAGCTCTGCATTGGACTTGGTGAGACCAAGATCTCTAATCAAGTCATTGAGGTCTTTTTGGTTGGGGTAGTATGGGTTTCTCTCCTCAGCTCCACCTCTGAAATTGTCATCTGGATCTACAACGTCTTCCTCGCTCTCTGACTTGCTGTTCTCTTCTAAAGACGGCTGCTCTCTCTATCCGGAGGAGTGGGTACGGGGAGCTCATGGCAGTGTGGCACCGGGGCGATGGATGAAGGAAGGTCCGGATAGAGTGAGGGAAACAAGTATTTGATCCCCTGCTGATTTTGTACGTTTGCCCACTGACAAAGCAATGATCAGTCTATAATTTTAATGGTAGGTTTATTTGAACAGTGAGAGACAGAATAACAACAACAAAAATCCAGAAAAACGCATGTCAAAAATGTTATAAATTGATTCGCATTTTAATGAGGGAAATAAGTATTTGACCCCTCTGCAAAACATGACTTAGTACTTGGTGGCAAAACCCTTGTTGGCAATCACAGAGGACAGACGTTTCTTGTAGTTGGCCACAAGGTTTGCACACATCTCAGGAGGGATTTTGTCCCACTCCTCTTTGCAGATCTTCTCCAAGTCATTAAGGTTTCGAGGCTGACGTTTGGAAACTCGAACCTTCAGCTCCCTCCACAGATTTTCTATGGGATTAAGGTCTGGAGACTGGCTAGGCCACTCCAGGACCTTAATGTGATTCTTCTTGAGCTACTCTTTTGTTGCCTTGGCCGTGTGTTTTGGGTAATTGTCAAGCTGGAATACCCATCCACGACCCATTTTCAATGCCCTGGCTAAGGGAAGGAGGTTCTCACCCAAGATTTGACGATACATGGCCCCGTCCATCGTCCCTTTGATGCGGTGAAGTTGTCCTGTCCCCTTAGCAGAAAAAAACCCCAAAGCATAATGTTTCCACCTTCATGCTTGACGGTGGGGATGGTGTTCTTGGGGTTATAGGCAGCATTCCTCCTCCTCCAAACACGGCGAGTTGAGTTGATGCCAAAGAGCTCCATTTTGGTCTCACCTGACCACAACACTTTCACCCAGTTGTCCTCTGAATCATTCAGATGTTCATTGGCAAACTTCAGACGGGCATGTATATGTGCTTTCTTGAGCAGGGGGAGCTTGCGGGCGCTGCAGGATTTCAGTCCTTCACGCGTAGTATGTTACCAATTGTTTTCCTGGTGACTATGGTCCCAGCTGCCTTGAGATAATTGACAAGATCCTCCCGTGTAGTTCTGGGCTGATTCCTCACCGTTCTCATGATCATTGCAACTCCACGAGGTGAGATCTTGCATGGAGCCCCAGGCCGAGGGAGATTGACAATTCTTTGTGTTTCTTCCATTTGCGAATAATCGCACCAACTGTTGTCAGCTTCTCACCAAGCTGCTTGGCAATGGTCTTGTAGCCCATTTCAGCCTTGTATAGGTCTACAATCTTGTCCCTGACATCCTTGGAGAGCTCTTTGGTCTTGGCCTTGGTGGAGAGTTTGGAATCTGATTGATTGATTGATTGCTTCTGTGGACAGGTGTAATTTATACAGGTAAGAGATTAGGAGTACTCCCTTTAAGAGTGTGCTCCTAATCTCAGCTCGTTACCTGTATAAAAGACACCTGGGAGCCAGAAATATTTCTGATTGAGAGGGGGTCAAATACTTATTTCCCTCATTAAAATGCAAATCAATTTATAACATTTTTTGACATGCGTTTTTCCGGATGTTTTGTTGTTGTTATTCTGTCTCTCACTGTTCAAATAAACCTACCATTAAAATTATAGACTGATCATTGCTTTGTCAGTGGGAAAACGTACAAAATCAGCAGGGGATCAAATACTTTTTTTCCCTCACTGTACGTGATAGCAGGTGCATTCTTGCCAGACCCACGTTTGGAAGGGTCCACCATGCAGAAGTAACAGTTGCTTGAGTGGTCAGTGGGTTCCTGCAAAATGCTTGGGATAGCGAACTTCATGGCTCTCTTTTCCCGTCTGTACCATCCTACAAAAATACATTTATTTCACCCATGACTAATGTGATTCTCGCAACATTTCTCACACGGGATATATTTTTTCAACAACATTTAAAATTGTAAAACATTTTTAAATTAAAATCTTTTAGATTTTTTTTGCTACTAATTTTATAACATAACATTCCGAGCAACAATTGCCCATCTTACCTCCCAGAGTGTTTTTGAATTGCTCGCAGGTGAAATGAGGTGCCCAGGGTTTGCCTTGATCCCCGAAAGGCATGCCGAAATATGCCTTGTAGGCCTCACACATCTTCCACAGAGTACTTTTTTCCGCTCTTGTCTTGATAAATTGGCCGCAGACATAGCAAAATGCGTCTGCCGGATGCTTGCAGCCTCTTGATGCCATCTCAGAAAAATGCAGATATGTATCCACTTAGGCAGCTGGAACTAAACTGAACTGGTGGGCTTAATGCCCCTGTATTTATACGACTATTTATATCACTGGAAAGTTCTAGAATGTTCTTGAAGTTACTCCAAGTTTTCTCAGCACTGAATCTATCTGGAATGTTCTGGAAAATAGGTACATTTCAAAATATCAATGTTATTGTCACAAAAGCAAAGTTTATGGAGAATTATAGCCATTTTCTCTATTTTCGAGGTATGAGAAATTAGGAAATACCACTTACTACCCAGGAACAAAAATAAATGTTACACAGTGATTCATCATCAGCAACAGCATACACTGCTGGGTGAAAGCCTCCCCCATCATCATCATCAGCCGCATCATGGGCCATGATCAATCCACTGCTGGACGAAGACCTCAGCATCATCAGCCGTGGTAAACCCACTGATGTCTTAAAGGCCTCCCAATAATCATCACCAGCCTTGGTCGATCCACTGCTGGAGTGTGCAGGCTTCCCTACACAGAGCCACCGCCAACTCTCACGATCCTCCGATTCCACGGCTCCATCTCCTCCTCGGTGGTGGTGTCCTTTGGCGCGGCGTTCCATTCCTTTGGTTGCCACTCCGTTCCTGGTCTTGACCGTCGGTCATCATCGCACCCCTTTACTTTTCTTTACAGTTTGGATGATGACTATTGAGGTCTTCAACGTGCGTGTGTTCTCTAATCCTCGTGCTCTTAGTGCGCCACGGTGGCAAGGAGATGTTAACTACCTCGCCTGGTATACAGGAGGTCGTGGGTTAGATCCCGACCCTGACACCTGCTGTATATTCGGAGTTTGCGTGTCTCTCTTTCATCATCATCACGGTGGCTAGGAAATGTGAACTACCTCGCCTGGTATACAGGAGGTCGTGGGTACGATCCCGAACCTGACGTCTGCTGCTGTATATTCGGAGTTTACGTGTCTCTCTTTCATCATCACGGTGGCTAGGATATGTTGACTACCTCGCCTGGTATACAGGAGGTCGTGGCTTCGATCCCGACCCTAACGCCTGCTGTATATTCGAAGTTTGCGTGTCTCTCTCTCTCTCATCATCATCACGGTGGCTATGAGATGTTAACTACCTCGCCTGGTATACAGGTGGGCGTGGCTTCGATCCCGACCCTGACGCCTGCTGCTGTATATTTGGAGCTTGCGTGTCTCTCTCTCATCATCATCATCATCACGGTGGCTAGGAGATGTTAACAACCTCGCCTGGTGTGCAGGAGGTCGTGGGTTCGATCCCGACCCGACGCCTGCTGCTGTATATTTGGAGTGTGCGTGTCTCTCCCCCCCCCCGCCACCCCCACGTGGTCGCTTGGATCCTCCGGGTTTTTTTTTCCCCCTCCACGTTTTGAGTCAACGTCACGCGTTTGGAGTGATTGGGCCGCTCCTACAGACGTCCACGCGATCACGACGACGATGCTAAGCCGCCACTTTCGTTGAGCTATCATTGGTGATGGCCAGGTGGCTTGTGCAACAACAAAAAAAACCCAGCAAGCAGCTGATCAGAGTGCGGTGCCTCGCCTCCTGACAGTTCATAGCCGGATCCTCTCCGTCTCTCAAATGTTAACCCCAAGCGCGCGACGCTCCGTATCCCAATTATCACGACGACTTCGCTTCGACGTTGTCTTGGAACAGTCGGGCGAACGTCGAGCCAACGTTCACGGTATACTCGGATGCTCCCCCCATAATATTCGTACTTTTCGACAATTAAGTCATTATTTACGCACCACTTGAGCGTGTTGGCACTGCAAGGCGGAGAGGAGAGTGGAAACGACAAATGAATGTGCAGCGGGCCGCCTTCGGGCTCTCTGCCCATGGATCGTGATGGTGATGATGATGATCAATTATTATTACGCATTATTACAATTACGTATTATTACAATCCAAAGCTCGCGCCGATAACAATTCATAATTAATTAGCGATTGGAATTAATCATCATCACAATCGGGATCCATGGGCAGATAAGTGTCCGCCGCATGTTAATTTGTCGTTCGCACTTTACAATAATTATTGTGATTATCATCATCAATATTACAATTGAATGTCTACCCAAGCCGTGTTAGCCATCGGGGGGGGGGGGAGGGGGGGGGTGACTGTACCACGCTGGTCACGGTTGTGCTGTGAACGCAGTCGCCCTCACTGATCGGGTGCGGGGTGAACACTCGGCTAGCCCCCCCCCCCCCCCCATGGGATGTGACGAACTGCTCATTAAGGAGCCAATTAAAGCGAACGCGATAGGGCGAGGATCGATCCCGGATCAGAGATCAGAGTTGCGACATCATCATTGGCGTCCATCTGCTCTCTACCCCTCCGCGTCCATCTCCCATGATTTCCATAAACTCTCTCCCCTTCTCTCTCTCTCCTCCCTCTCGTCAGTCTCGTCTATCTCCGCGTCCATCTCCCATGATTTCCATCAACTCTCTCCTCTTCTCTCTCTCCTCCCTCTCGTCAGTCTCGTCTATCTCTGCGTCCATCTCCCATGATTTCCATAAACTCTCTCCCCTTCTCCCTCTCTCTCCTCCCTCTCGTCAGTCTCGTCTATCTCCGCGTCCATCTCCCATGATTTCCATGAACTCTCTCCCCTTCTCTCTCTATCTCTCCTCCCTCTCGTCAGTCTCGTCTATCTCCGCGTCCATCTCCCATGATTTCCATGAACTCTCTCCCCTTCTCTCTCTCTATCTCTCCTCCCTCTCGTCAGTCTCGTTTATCTCCGCGTCCATCTCCCATGATTTCCATCAACTCTCTCCTCTTCTCTCTCTCCTCCCTCTCGTCAGTCTCGTCTATCTCTGCGTCCATCTCCCATGATTTATATAAACTCTCTCCCCTTCTCTCTCTCTATCTCTCGTCAGTCTCGTCTATCTCCGCGTCCATCTCCCATGATTTCCATAAACTCTCTCCCCTTCTCTCTCTCCTCCCTCTCGTCAGTCTCGTCTATCTCCGCGTCCATCTCCCATGATTTCCATAAACTCTCTCCCCTTCTCTCTCTCTCCTCCCTCTCGTCCCTCTCGTCCCTCTCGTCAGTCTCGTCGACGTGAGCGGGAATCGAACTCTGGTCGCTGCGGTTCGTTGCACTACCGCTTGCCACACGGTACAAAGACAAAGATCCCCCGTATAGCCTTAACATACTGTAGGGGCAAGTGCTGTTAGCGAGCACGTATGAAGGCCGGAACGGTACACGAGGAGGTGGGTGGCCAGCACCACGCCCGACCGCCTTTGTCTCCCTAGTGGCGATGTTTACACACCGCACCAGGTACTCATTTGAGGCTGAGTCGACCTAGGGGAGGCCCGGGACCGGTTCAGATAATCGTCACTGGTGTTGGCCGTGAGCGGGAATCGAACCCGGGTCGCCAGGTTCATAGCGCAGCGCGCTAACCGCTCCACTATCGCTCCCAACAGGTACACACACACAGACAGACACACACACGCGCGCGCAAAACACCACAATTCTTAGCCATAATTGAGTTTTTTTATTTTATTTTTGTTGCATGGAACAATTCTTCAAATCCAGAACAACCAAGGGTCTGGACAGTCCACGACGAATATTGCTGCCTTGCTAATTGACCACGCTCGGAACGTTCTTGCATAAAATCGTGAACTCAGATAGCGGACTTTCAAACAAGGGTTTCCACCTTTCAGTGAACGAACGCGATCAGACACCCTCCTCCACTCTCCCCGACGTCGGCACCGCGCGTGTTGTGTTGGTTAGCCGTGATGTCCGACGCTTCGCTGCACGCGCCTGCCTTCCGAAGGTAGGTAGGCTTTTACCGACCTAAGACGTTGCCGCAAGCATGAGGAGCGAGGGCGAAACGTCGGGACATCATCGTCCCGAAACAACACACGTGGCGTTCCAGGTTTATTTTTTTGTCGGATTATTCCGCATTTTTTTTTATTCCCAAAAAAAAAAATTCGTTGCCCACATATTCGGAATGATTTCGGAATGATTCGGGACTTCTTGAGTTGATTTGGATTGAGAGAGACAGAGATCTGTAGATGAGAGGGGTTCAGGGTGGGGGTGACATCACACAGAAGCCACGTGGTTTACGGGAGGCTTAAGCTAATTTAGAGCGCTAACGATAGTGACGTCAGCCGATGCCACGTGACATCATTTTTTGTGTAAGCACAACAACAACAACCAACCAGTGACGCAGTACGTGACGTCAAATTATCGGAAGAATCCGAATTTTGTTTTACTCCCCCCCCCCCCCCCACCTATCTGGGATGGTTACGAAACATTATTCACTAGACCACCCGAGATCATGAAATTTCTTAGATTTTAGATCTTAAAAAAAAAATTACATCGGAAAATCGGGAAGGATGTTTGTCCACACAAAGTATCTTCCCAAACATAAACCTAGGTCCTGTATCTCCCTCTCTCGCCGCTCTCTCTCACCTCGTATTGTGTTGCATATATTATCTCAATAAATTATAAATAATAATAGTCTAAACGATATTGTTGAATAACACTGTCGGTTGATAAACAAGGAAAACTTTCCGATTGCAAACCAACACCTGTGCACTTTGATTTCATAAAGAATATTATATCTATATACCCTGTATATTTACGTTTATGTACATATATGTATACATATAAATATTGGGGAGGGCGGGGGTTAGGTGAAGGGAGGGAGAGGGCAGAGGGCATTGGGCGAGCGGTGGTGGAGTGGTTAGCGCACCGCGCTAGAGACTTTGCGACCTGAGTTTGACTCCCGACCGCGGCTACAACAGCGACTAAGCGAGTGGTAATATCCAAACGAGTCCTAGCAATTTAAACATTTTACGGCTTGCTTCCATTTTACGCCGTTGTATTTATTTGCTTATTCGAGAAAATTATTTGTTTAAGCTGCTTCTCACCCAGGTCGAGTTCCTACAAAGCGACTTCGTGTTGAAATCGCGCACGCTTTAAACAATCTGCACGTCTACTTAGAGTGTCACGGGATACATTTTTTGCCGGTATCAATAAATGGATATATATTTTTTTTGCAAGGAATCAAGTACTGAACTAACCACACACATATTCTTGGTTCTTTCGGTAAAGAGAAACAATAAAATAATACAATTATAAAACAATACAATTCTCACGACGTTCCGACTGCAACACAAGCAATCACCTGATGATTGCTTGTGTTGCAGTTGAAACGTCGTGAGAATTGTATTGTCAGGTGATGATTGCTTGTAAAGAATTAAAGCTTTCGTGACTGCATAAATTACTCATTGTTTTTTTCGGTAAAGTCACGTATGTAGAAATACCATAAAATTATATTAGCACTCTTCTGAAATTCGTGGTCCGCCAGGCAAGTGTCTAACTGTGTTGTTGGCCTGACTGGTTTTGCATAACATAATTTTTTCTTAGGTTTGTTGAATTCTCGTCTCTCATCTTCTTGTAGGATTTACCTCCGTGCAGTTGAACGCTCTCTATGTGTTGCGTTGGTGTCGCCCTGTATGCTCCCTCGCTATTTGTTTTTTTACACCTGATGAAGATCGCTTGTGTCGCGGTCGAAACGTCGTGATTGATTTATTTCAATATAATTTTATGGTATTTCTACATACGTGACTTTACCGGTTAAAACCAATGAGTATGATTGCTTGCGTTGCAGTCGAAACGTCGTGAGAATTTTATTGTTTAATATTTTTATTATTTTATTGTTTCCCTTCTACGTGACTTTACCGAAAGAACCAAGAATATGAATCCCTGCAGTCACGAAAGCTTTAAATCAAAATTTAACCACACACAGTTCTTTGCGGTGAACATGTCAACAAACACGACTCTATGCTCTTCGGTACTTTCGGTAAATTTACGTAGTTATAACATAAAATAATTTTCTACCTACTACCTGTGATCACTTTACCAAAATAACCAAAGAGTATGGATTTCTGCAGTCACGAAAGCTTCAAATCAAGATTAAACATTCCGTGACTGCAGGGATTCAGATTCTTAAACATAGCTCTGATAATATAGAAGGCTGTGTCTCAAGTGTGGCAAATCATTTTCAAAGACAATGCAAATATTATTATAGTTGCACGTTCACCACTAGTCGTGTGTGTGTGTGGTTAGCGCAGACGATGCCTTGCAAAGAAGTATTTATTGTTTAAACATCTTAACCACCTCCTGTTTAATTGCCAGAAAGGGTAACACCCATTCTTATTTGTCAACTATTTAGATTATTTAGAAAATCTGGCTGCTATAAAATTCCACACAATGGGCAACTTTGTTGAGCTATCAATTGTGGCCAGGTCGCTTCTGATAAAATAAGTTAATAGCTCAGTGGGCTGGAAAGATACAAATAGTTAAGCTTATTTGTATATATTTTTTTTAAGTGATTTGCTTACCTTTCCTATACTTTACAATCCTGTCGTGTTCTTTTTGTTGCATCGTTTGTTGTTGTAACGTTCTGACCACGTGCCCCTACTGGACATCTGTGAACACGAGCTTCAGAGCTAAATGGAGTCCTCTTCCAGTATAAATATTCCGATTCCGACTCGTCACCTCTTCAACCTTAGTTGGAGAGCGTTGCCCGAACGTCTGACACGGGCGCGAAATCCGCCCGCAAAACGACCGCTCCACTCAGTAATTACCGACCAAAACCAATGCGTCCATAGGAACGTGGAATTTCCACCACTGGCTCCGGCCTCTCTATGCCGACGACCTTCTGAACCGAGTGGCATCGTCACGGTGGTCTCCAACTATATGGATGGCGTGGGCACCACGAATCGCCGTCATCAGCCGCGGTCGATCCACTGCTGGACGAAGACCTCCCCCCAAGTGGCCCACGCACCACGAGCTGCTACTGCTGCCGCCTGCACAGCGCTGGGTCAAAAGGCAGCCACGTGCAGCAGCGTAGCCACCTAGCACCGCTACCACCTCCGCTGTTACCACCGCCACCACCACCACCACCACTGCCACCACCACCGCTAACACCACCGCCGTTACCACCGCCACCGGTACCACCACAACCGCCACTGGCACCACCACCGCTACAACCACTACCACCACCATCACCACCACCGCACACCACCGCCCTCCCGGCTAAATGCACGACCCTCAAACCCTGTAAGTGTACGCGTGAATCAAATAAATAAATAAATACATAAACAACTAATTGATACGTCCACTTGAAAACAAAAACAAGTCGCTCACTGCGGAGCCTCTTCACGAGCGGGAGCCCAAAGAGGAGTCGCCGTGGTCGTGGGAGGCCTCCGCACTTGACCCCACCACTCCCCACGCGCGACCAGTGCTCACTCGGTGCGGTGCTCACCGCGTGCATCCACCGCCTCGTGGTGCTTGAGCAACCACCACCACCACCACCACCACCCCTTACCCATTGATTTAAGCTGCCGCGCCGGGAGATAAGATTCGAAACCACCAACGCGGACAGCTGCCCGCACGACGTAGACCTCGACAATTAGCTACGAAGAGAACCAACCCCATTGCTACCCTGCGTGTCGACCGCATTGATTGTAACGATCATGATGGCCGCGCCTACTTTTGCATAGCCCCGCCCACTCGGCTCGCTAGCACCGCCCGCTTTTTACACAACCACGCCCACTAGCCCCGCCCACGCAGACACCGCCCCCCCCCCCCCGCCTCCTTTCACATAACCACGCCCGCCCGGTCACTAGCACCGCCCCTTTCACATAGCCCCACCCACACTCGGCAACTAGCCCCGCCCACTCAGCCACTAGCACCGCCCCCTTTCACATAGCCACGCCTACTTAGCCACTGGTCCCGCCTATTCCACTGCACAGACGAATAATCGGCCTACTTGCCGTACTATTTTCGACAGCTCCTCCTCCTGTTCCTCCTTCCCCTCCTCCAAATCGTCCTATCATCACCCTCACCCCCCTTCACACTCTGCAACTCACCACGCCCCCTCGATCGATTTCAAGCGCAATTATAACAACAACAACAACAACTGCTCGGCTTTGAAACGAATCGAACCCGAATCTGTCAGCAACCTCTCAAACAAACGCGGGACGCAAGCACGCGCGCCCAACAACAACAACAACAACAAAGAGACAAAGATCCCCGGCATAGCCTTCAAGAGGCCGTTGGGGCAAGTGCTGCCAGCGTGCGGAGGCGGGCGGGTGGCCAGCAACCACGCCCGGCCGCCTTTGTCTCCCTAGTGGCGGTTTGTACACACCGCGCCACGCGCTGTACTCATTTGAGGCTGAGCCGACCTAGGGGGGAGGAACCCAGTTCATAGAGTCGTCACCGGTGGTGGTGGTGGCGGCGGTGGTGGCCGTGAGCCGGGGGGTGTCTGTGGTGTCCGTGGCAGCGGTGACGCTAACCGCTGCGCCACCGCTCCTCCGCAACCACAAACTCAAGGCGTCAGACACAACAACAACAACAACAACAAGACTCGACACAACTCCCCCACCCCCCACCCCCCCCCCCCCGGTGTCCAGCATCGCTCAGGGCCCCCCAACAAAGCAAACCACAGAGCCCCCTACGCCCCCTCCCCCCCCCCCGACTCTACATCTCTCCCCCATCACCTCTCACTGTGCCCACCACCACCACCACCAAAGACAAAGTCCCTCACCCACCCCCCCTCCCGTGTAGCCTTCACAGACTGTAGGGGCAAGTGCTGTTAGCGAGTAGCAGCACCTATGAAGGCCGGCACGGCACACGAGGGGGTGGGTGGCCAGCGCCACGCCCGGCCGCCTTTGTCTCCCCCAGTGACGATGTTTACTACACACCGCATCAAAATACTAATTTGAGGCTGAGTCGACCTCGGGGAGAGGCCCAGAACCGGTTCAGAGAATCGTCACCAGTGTTGGTGGCCGGGCTCGTAGCCGTTGCACTGTTGCTGCCAAATCGGCACCACCACCATCAGCAGCATCATCAGCAGCAGCAACAACATCATCATCAGCAGCATCATCATCAGCATCATCATCATCAGCAGCAGCAGCAGCATCATCATCATCAGCAGCATCATCATCAGCAGCAGCATCATCATCATCATCAGCAGCAGCAGCATCATCTGCAGCATCATCATCTGCAGCAGCAACATCATCAGCAGCAACATCATCAGCAGAACATCATCAGCAGCAGCAGCATTATCATCATCAGCAGCAACATCATCATCAGCGGCGGCTACAAATGGGTCAGTCGCGGAACGTCTGGAAGGACCCCGTGGCCCCCTCGCATCCCCTGCGCCAAGACCCCGAGGTCGGGGTAGATCCCCTCGCAAGGGGCCTCCTCATCCCCTTGCTCGTATCCGAAGGGGATCGCGGCACCCTGGGAACTGAAGTCCATCCCGCAGACCAACAATCTGCTGGCGCTCGCAACTTCCAGCTGCTGCTGCTGCTGCTGTTGTTGGTGGTGGTGGTGCTGTTGTTGGTGCTGCTGCTGCTGCTGCTGTTGGTGGTGGTGGTGACCGCCGTACTGATCGATGGCCGCGTACACCGCGGCTCCGTGCGCAACCACGGGCAGCTGGCGGTGGTAGCGGCCACCGAGGCACCCGTCGGACCCTCCGGCAGTGTGCGGCGTGAAATCGTGGCCCTTGACGAGACTTTTGGGGGCATCGCCGCCACCGCCACCACCGCCGCCGCCGCCGCCGCCGCCCGAGTAGCCTCGTCTGAGCATCAGCGACGACGACGAAGACGACGATGGCGATGATGGAGATCCGCCGCCGCCGCCGCCGCCGTCTCCCGCGTGAGCCACGAAACCCGGAGACGTCGCGAAGGCCGCGGCCTCGTGGCACTTGCCGAAGAAGTGCGGCGACGAGCGGTGGTCGTAGGCGTGCAGCGGGTGACCCCCCAGGGCGAAGTGACACGAAGGGGGGAGCCCCGGCGGTGACGCGCGAGGGGGTGACAGCCTCGACCCCAAACCCACGCCACCCGCAGCGACGCACGGCGGCGACAGTGGGCCAACGCCCACACCAACACCGCAGCCACCGAAACCTTTAATCTTCTGGTCCTTCTTGTACTTCATGCGGCGGTTCTGGAACCAGATCTTGATCTGGCGCTCGGTGAGGCTCAGCAGGTTCGCCATCTCGATGCGGCGCGGACGGCAGAGGTAGCGGTTGAAGTGGAACTCCTTCTCGAGCTCCACCAGCTGGGCACTGGTGTAGGCGGTGCGCGCCCGCTTGGATGCAGCCGCTGCGGCGGTAGCGGTGGACGACGAAGTGGTAGAGGAGGAGGAGGAGGAGGAGGTGGTGGAGGAAGAGGAGGAGGAGGAGGTTTTGTCACTGGCGCCCGTGGCGTCGGAGCCTATGGGGAAGATGATTTCATCGTTGTGGTGGTGTTGGTCGCGGTGGAATCGTATTCTTACCAAAATAAAAAAAAACATGAATAATTTTGATACCGGCGCAAATAAAGACGAGAATGAAGTTTCCACGCTAAACCGGTTTTGGGAATCGGGGTTACCGGTCTTTGAGAGTCAGGAAAACAACTCGGGGCGTACCCACACTCTACCCTACCAAGTGCAGTGACCAGCTGGCGGGCCCAACGTGGCGAACCCCTTCATAGCGCTGGGAAGACAAAAGCGGCGGGGAAGGGGTGGAGGTTGTGGGGGAGCAAGGGGAGGGGGAGTCATGTAGCCCGTGTACCCAGCCACCGCATGCCCAAGCAGCTTCTGTTTAGAGGAGGGGGGGGCTAAACGGGCACGACACGGGCTAGAGAAGAGATGGAGTGATGTGGGTGGCCAGCACCACGCCCGACCGCCTTTGTCTCCCTAGTGGCAATGTTTACACACCGCACCAGGTACTCATTTGAGGCTGAGCCGACCTAGGGGAGGCCCGAGACCGGTTCAGATAATCGTCACTGGTGTTGGCCGTGAGCGGGAATCGAACCCGGGTCGTCAGGTTCACTACACTATCGCAAAGACAACAACAACAACCGCCATTCGCCACTAAGTGGCGGTGACGTCACCACGATGCTTGTGCCAGGCCATGTGCACCTTGAGGCCACGTGAAGTGTCGAACGCCCACGGGCAGGAGGTCACGGGGGAGACCCAGGTGCCACGGGTCGACTGACTGAGATGACTGGCTGGTGCACCACCTGTGCCCCCTACTGTGCCAACTTGCTGTGCTTTAGCCACTCGACGCTCCGCTCATTGTTGTGAGCGTCGCTCCTCCGCCCTCCTTTGTTGTTGGAGGGCGACTGCCTCCAACTGTTCAATAGCGTCTTTCACGAGCCTCCTCCACAGAGGCCGATCTTGACACCGCTGGTACCAGTCATGGGCAACTCCACTCAGCTCCACATTCTCCTGTACCACATCACTCCATCTCTTCTCTAGCCCGTGCCGCGCCCGTTTAGCCCCCTCAATCCTGCTGAACAAAAGCTGTTTCGGTATGCGGTGGCTGGGCATGCGGGCTACATGACCAAGCCAACGCAGCCTTGCCTGCCGGAGGAGCTCACCGATGGGACCTTGCCCAGATCTTTCAAGGAATTGTGAGCTGCTCACACAATCCAGCCTGGTTAAACCCAGGATAGATCGTAGGCAGGCCAGCCTAAATGTTTCCAACTGGCGAAGATGCTTCATTAAGGGGGTCCACGTTTCGCAAGCGTAGAGAAGGGAGGGAATGACCGTGGCCGAGAAGACCTGAAGCTTAGTGCGGAGCAACAGACCAGGTAGCTTCCACACAGCGTTACGCAACCGATGAAAAAATATTGCCGCTCGGATGATTCGGAGTGAGACCTCTGCTGTTAAACTGGAGCCGGTCATAAGCACACTGCCCAGGTATGGGAAACTCTCCACTCTCTGCACAACTGCCCAAATCACCGATTGGGAGTTGTGGGGGTGGAGTGTCTGATGGTTCAAAATACCCAGGCAGGTGCTTAGTTTTGGTGGGGCTGATGGTAAGGTCCCATCTCTTAGTGGCATGCTCCAGTCTCAGCAGCGTCTCCAACTCCTCCTCTGAATGAGCAGCTATTACCAAATCATCGGCATACATAACGTGGTTGAGCAATAGAGAGCCATCCCTTGACCGCTCCCAGGCATCGATCAGCCTCCCATTATATCTGTACCAAATGGAGATTCCCCCGGTACAGCTATTGAAGGCTTCACGAACTACGTGGTCAAAATAGATGTTAAATAATGTGGGAGCCAGAGGAAATCCCTGTCGCACCCCAAGGTGTACATGGAATGGCTCTGACTCCCGGCCACCTAGTTTTACCTGGACCCACTCACCATCATGAAGGTCCTTAATGATCCTGAGCAGAGGGTCAGGGACTCCAAAAGCACAAAGAACAACCCAGAGCCCAGGCCTACTGATGGTATCATAGGCCTTGACCAGGTCAATAAAGCAGAGATGTAGGTCTTGTTGGAATTGCCTACACCTCTGCTGTAGCAGACGGACAGAAAATATGGCATCTGTGCAGGACAGCCCTTTCCTGAAACCGCATTGGGGCTCCGCAAGCCTCTCCTCAGCGTGCCTGGCAAGGCGATGTTGAATAATCCTTGCCAGGACCTTTCCCGGCACACTGAGGAGTGAGATGCCTCTGTAGTTGTTACAGTCTGTGCGGTCCCCCTTCTTAAAGAGGGGGACCACCAGGGCATCCTTCCAATCCTGCGGAACCCGTCCAGTGGTCCAGAGGGCAGATCAGCTCCACGGTAGGTCCTGGTGTCAAGGACATGGGCTCGCATCCGCTGATCCGTCGCTATGTAGTCCAGCAGATGTTCTTGCTTGGACCCGGCATGCATCCATGATGTTGTGTGGATGCGCCGATGCCGGAACAGCGTGTTGATAATTACAAGCCCATGGGCTGCACAAAAATCTAGCAGCCTCCTACCGTTGTTATTGAGCTGATCTGGCCCATGCCCTCCAATCACTCCAGACCAGGTGCCAGCATCATGACCAACTCGGGCATTGAAGTCACCCAACAAGATGACTCTATCCCGAGGGGCCACTTTAGCCAGCATCTGTGACAGAAGGTCATAGAAGGCATCTGACTCATTGGCTTTGCCTGCATCCCTCCACGGATGTTCGTCTTCGGTGGGGGTATAAGTAACCACGACCACCACTCCTCGCTTCGGTTGATGGGAAGGCGAGCCCAAGGTAGTCTGGGGCTTACAGCTTCCCACACCTCACCGCCACGCTCCCACACACCCTTCATTCATTTGTTCAAAAGAAGAGCCACCCCCTGTTGTTTGGCATTCTGCTGCCCCGAGTAGAGGACTGTCCACCCCTCATGGTGGCAGGAGCCTGAACTGGTACACCGGACCTCCTGAATGCCACAGAGATCCAGGCAGTACCGGTCCAGCTCCCGACAGAGGAGTGGCAGCCTCTCCTCCGCAGTGAGCGTTCGAACATTCCACGTGGCCACACGAAGTGGCTTTTCGTTGTTTCCAGAGTAGCCCCGAGGATAGAGATTCAATCTCCTGGCTCCGCCAATTGAGGTTTGGCCAGGAGACGTCATAAACGCCTGTCCCCCCGGGGCCTCCGGCACAAGCTTATTAGTTATATATTTCAGTCGTGGTTTAGTGGTAAATTTTTGAAGGTGGAGGGGTTACCAGCTCCTCGCACCCGTCCAGAGCCCCCGTTTCGCCACTGTGGTGGTCACAGACGTCATGAGGAGAGGGGCCAATCGGAATTGGCCCTCCCCCCACAGCACTGTCCACGACAGAGTTGCCCGTCCGACACACACACACACACACAGACACACACACACACAGACACACACACAGACACACACAGACACACACACACACCGTCGTCCCGTACCTGCAACGGGAGGCGAACCCTTGCCCTTGAGCTTGCAGCTCTGCCTCGACTCCTTCATCCAGGGGAAGATCTGCTGCGTGAAATCCGCAGTAGCCGTCGTGCAGGGCGCACAGGGGCCGCGGGAGGCAGCGGTCCCGACTGGCGGCTTACGCGGATTTCCATCGCCGTCGGAACTCGACGACGGGGACCTGGGCTCCTGTAGCCGCTGCATCTGCAGCTGCGCCTGCAGCTGCTGCTGCAGGTGATGCTGCAGGCCGCACGCCCTCATCCCCCGTTGCAGTTTGGCTACGCACCCGCGCGGGAGGTCGAACTCATCCGACTGCACCTCCGCGGCGTGTTCGTCCTCTTGCAGGGAGCACGCGGACACGCAGTAGGGGCTGTCGGGATCCATCAGGGGCAGCTGACGGTGCTGCTGCTGTTGCTGCTCTTCTTCCTGGGCGGTGGCGGAGTTCGCGGCCGTGGTTGCGGTGGTGGTGGCGTTGGTGGTGGCGTTGGTGGTGGCGTTGTGACCCCGCGGTTCGGACAGGGATGCGAAGCCGAACCCAGCGGCGGCGGTGGCGGTCACTCCGAGGTAGGCGTAGGCACCACCCATTGGTGAAGCCACGTCGTAGAAGCCAACCTTCTGCATGGTCTTACAACAAGAGCCACCACCACCTAGCAACCACCACCACCACCACTTACAACAACAGCTACCACCACCACCTAACAACCACCACTACCTACAACAACAGCTACCACCACCACCTAACAACCACCACCACCTACAACAACAGCTACCACCACCTACAATCACCGCCACCTACAACCACCACCTACAACAACAGCTACCACCACCAATTACAACCACCACCACAATCTACAACCACCACCTACAACCACCTTCAACAACAGCCACTACCACCTACAACCACCACCACCTACAACCACCACCACCACCTACAACCACCACTACCTACAACAAGAGCCACCACCACCTTCAATCACCACCTACAACCACCAAATATACAGATAACCACCACCACCTACAACCACCCCAAACACCACCTACAACCACCACCACCTACAAATACCACCACCACCTACAACCACCAAATATACAGATAACCACCACCACCTAGAACCACCCCAAACACCACCTACAACCACCAACACCTACAACAACAGCTACCACCACCTACAACCACCACCGCAACCACCAGCACCCCCTCCTCCCCTCTTCGCCCTCGTGTTAAGCTGGAGGCCGCCTGGATCACGGAAGACGTCTCATTAGACCTGGCGGAGGAGAGACACACAACGATATTCATGGAATATTAAAACACGAGCCAGCGATAGTCAACAGATTTCGCACGCAATTTGGATCGAAGGCGTGCAATGTGGTTGCAACCAAAGTGTTTGGAACCATCTAGGAAGTGTCATCTTCTTGGTAGCTCCATACTGGGTCTATGTGGATCTATGCAGCTGTGTGTGAGTCTATGAATCTATGTGTGGGTCTGTGAGTACATCTATGAGTCTATGAGTCTCTCTGAGTCTATCAGTCTCTCTGTGTGAGTATATGCGTCTCGATGTGAGTCTACGAGTATCTATGTGAATATATGGGTCTCTGTGTGAGTCTATGAGTACACCTGTGAGTCTATGAGTCTGTGTGTGAGTCTATGAGTCTTTGTGTGAGTCTATTGACTATCTCTGTGAGTCTATGAATCTCTGTGTGCGTCTGAGTCTTTGCGTGATTCTACGAGTCTCTGTGTGAGGCTATCATTCGTGGGTCTATGTGTGATTCTATGACTCTCTGTGTGGGTATATGTGGCAAGTTGGCACAGTAGGGGGCACAGGTGGTGCATCAGCCAGTCACCTCAGTCAGTCGACCCGTGACACCTGGGTCTACCCCGTGACCTCCTGCCAGCGGGCCTTCGACACTTCACGTGGCCTCAACGTGCACATGGCCTGGCACAAGCGTCGTGGTGACGTCCCCGCCACTTAGTGGCGAATGGCGGTTGTTGTTGATGTGTCTCTCTGTGAGTCTATTAGTCTCTGCGTGAATCTATGAGTCTCTGTGTGAGTCTATGAGTCTCTCTATGAGTATATTAATCGCTATGTGAGTCTACGAGTCTCTCCGTGATTCTGAGAGCCTCTGTGTGGGTCTATGACTCTCTGTGTGAGGCTATGAGTCTTTGTGGGTCTCCGTGTCTCTCTCTGAATCTATGAGTCTCTGTGTGTCTATAAGTCTCTGTGTAAGTCTATGTGGGTCTATGTGTCTCTCTGTAAATCTATGAGTCTCAGTGTGAGTTTATGGGTCTCTGTGTGTGTCTATGTGTCTCTGTGTGAGTCTCTGTGTCTCTGTGTGAGTCTATGTGTCTCTGTGTGAGTCTATGTGTCTCTGTGTGAGTCTATGACTTTCTGCGTGGGTCTATGCGTCTCTGTGTGGGTCTATGAGTCTATGTTTGGGTCTATGGGTCTCTGTGTGAGTCTATGAGTCTCTGTGTGAGTCTATGTGTCTCTGTATGAGTCTATGTGTCTCTGTGTGTGTGTCTATGTGTCTCTGTGTGAGTCTATGTGTCTCTCTGTGTGAGTCTATGTGTCTCTGTGTGAGTCTATGACTTTCTGTGCGGGTCTATGCGTCTCTGTGTGGGTTTATGAGTCTATATTTGGGTCTATGGGTCTTTCTGTGAGTATATGAGTCTCTGTGTGAGTCTTAGTCTTTTTGAGTCTATGAGTCATTGTGTGAGTCTATGTGTCTCTGTGTGAGTCTATGTGTCTCTGTGTGAGTCTACGAGTCTCTGTGTGAGTCTACGTGTCTCTGTGTGAGTCTATGTGTCTCTGTGTGAGTCTATGTGTCTCTGTGTGAGTCTATGGGTCTCTGTGTGAGTCTACGAGTCTCTGCGTGAGTCTACGAATCTCTCTGCGAGTCTGATTGTCTATTAAGAGTTCCCAGATTTCGCACACAATTTGGAAGCAACTGCATTGGACGTAGCTGCACCACGATTAAAATCGCTCAAATTTAAGTATGAATGTAATTTTACAAAATAGTTGCTATTACGTACTTAGAAAATTAATAGACCACGAGGTTTCGATCGCAACACAGCAGCAGAACTGCAGTTCTCCTGCTGTGTTTGTCTCTCACCTGATGACGGTTGCTTGTGTTGCGATCGAAACGTCGTGATCTATTAATTTTTTACCCACGTGACGACTTCACCGAAATAACCAACGAGCATGGATTCCTGCAGTCACGAAAGCTTCACATTAAGGTCGCTATCATGATTAAGTGTTTGTGAACAACGAGTCGTGTTTGTTACACGAGTGTAGGAAAAACGACACACCCGGAGACAACCCGCTTGCTGTACTGCCTTCTACTGGAGAACCAGGGGTTTACGGTGACACCCCATCTCTGTGTGATTCACCAATCCTCGCTGCTACCGCTGCTGCTGCTGCTTTCAGAGTGCTGGGTTACAGGCAGCCACGCGCTGTCTCGCCACCAGCGCTCCCATCATCATCAGGAGCGACCGTGGTCAATCCACTGCTGGATGAAGACCTCCCCCAAGCCTCTACCGCCATCATCAGGCATGTCGCTTGATGAAGCCGGTTGTTGTTGTAGTCACCAGCGAAACGTCGTGAACTCAAATTGTAAACGTTGTGGGTTTGACTCTCCAGCACAGCGGTGGTGCTGAAGTAGTGCAGCACAGCTAAGTTCCACGTTCTGTCCACGTGACACACCGTGCTAATTGGCTGTGTCGGCTGGTGGTGGGTGTACTTTTTTTAACGCGATCTCTAACCCAAAAACCATCACGATGATTAATATTGGTCGCCAAAGCAGACGTCTTACATTGACGATAATACTCATGATGATGCTGAAGATTCAAATTATGGTAATTATGACGCTGCTGATCCTAATGATGATAATACTGATGGTATTGATGATGATGATGATGATACTGATGATGATTATACTGATGGTAATGCTACAGATGATAATGATACTGATGATGCTGATGCTAATAATGATGATGATAACACTGAGTATGATAGTGATGATAATGATACTGATAAAAATGATGAAACTTATGATGATAATGATGATGATACTGATGATGATGATGATGATGACCCAGCCACCCCATCCCTCCTCACTCCACGTGTGTCACCCCCTGTGGAGACAATGCCGTTACTGACGAGCGGCTAATGAGGAGGTGGTGGTTGGCGGGGCTCTGGGGCATTGGTCAATGATTTATGACGAGCGTCGGGGTCACAGCCGAGCTGAACTCCCCGTGACCTCTAGACCATCGCTCACCGCCCCCCACCCCCGTTTACTCCGTTTCCCGTCGGTCACGACCTCATGACATCGCCAGCACAGCAACACAACGTGCCACCACCACCCAACACCACCACTCAACACCACCACCACCACCACCACCCAAACTATGTATGTCTATGTAGGCTATGTAAGTCTACGTAGACGCTGCCCAGCAACGAGCCCCTGAACCCTGCGTGACCCCCCGCACCGCTACGAGCGACACAACACGACCATGCCTCACACCTCTCTGTCACCCAAAGCCTCCTCCCTTACCGCCACCACCACACACGCACGCACACACAGGCACACACATACACACGCACACACAGGCACACACACGCACACACGCACACACACAGGCACACACACACACACGCACCCACACACACACGCACACACACACACACACACGCGCACACCCACACACACACACACGCACACACACGCACACACGCACCCCCACACACACGCGCACACCCACACACGCACACACACGCACAACAAACCGACCCACCCATCATAAATCACCAAGACATTTACCGCGTCCATCGCTTAAAAGTGCCCCCAGAAAATAACGCCACAGCGGTGACCAATCCAGCAGTGACCACTCCAACGGTGACCACTCCAACAGTGACCACTCTAACAGTGACCACTCCTGCAGTGACCACTCCTGCAGTGACCACTCCTGCAGTGACCACTCCAACAGTGACCACTCCAACGGTGACCACTCCTGCAGTGACCACTCCAACAGTGACCACTCCAACGGTGACCACACCAACAGTGACCACTCCAACAGTGACCACTCCAACAGTGACCACTCCAACAGTGACCACTCCTGCAGTGACCACTCCAACAGTGACCACTCCTGCAGTGACCACTCCAACAGTGACCACTCCAACAGTGACCAGTCCAACAGTGACCACTCCAACAGTGACCACTCCAACAGTGACCACTCCAACAGTGACCACTCCTGCAGTGACCACTCTAACAGTGACCACTCCTGCAGTGACCACTCCAACAGTGACCACTCCTGCAGTGACCACTCCAGCAGTGACCACTCCAACAGTGACCACTCCAACAGTGACCACTCCTGCAGTGACCACTCTAACAGTGACCACTCCAACGGTGACCACTCCAACAGTGACCACTACAACGGTGACCACTCCTGCAGTGACCACTCCTGCAGTGACCACTCCAACAGTGACCACTCCTGCAGTGACCACTCCAGCAGTGACCACTCCAACGGTGACCACTCCAACAGTGACCACTCCAACGGTGACCACTCCTGCAGTGACCACTCCTGCAGTGACCACTCCAACAGTGACCACTCCTGCAGTGACCACTCCAGCAGTGACCACTCCAACGGTGACCACTCCAACAGTGACCACTCCTGCAGTGACCACTCCAACAGTGACCACTCCAACGGTGACCACTCCAACAGTGACCACTACAACGGTGACCACTCCTGCAGTGACCACTCCTGCAGTGACCACTCCAACAGTGACCACTCCTGCAGTGACCACTCCAGCAGTGACCACTCCAACGGTGACCACTCCAACAGTGACCACTCCAACGGTGACCACTCCTGCAGTGACCACTCCTGCAGTGACCACTCCAACAGTGACCACTCCTGCAGTGACCACTCCAGCAGTGACCACTCCAACGGTGACCACTCCAACAGTGACCACTCCAACGGTGACCACTCCTGCAGTGACCACTCCTGCAGTGACCACTCCAACGGTGACCACTCCTGCAGTGACCACTCCAACAGTGACCACTCCAACGGTGACCACTCCAACAGTGACCACTCCAACAGTGACCACTCCTGCAGTGACCACTCCTGCAGTGACCACTCCAACGGTGACCACTCCTGCAGTGACCACTCCAACAGTGACCACTCCAACGGTGACCACTCCAACAGTGACCACTCCTGCAGTGACCACTCCAACAGTGACCACTCCTGCAGTGACCACTCCAACGGTGACCACTCCTGCAGTGACCACTCCAACAGTGACCACTCCAACGGTGACCACTCCTGCAGTGACCACTCCTGCAGTGACCACTCCAACGGTGACCACTCCAACAGTGACCACTCTTGCAGTGACCACTCCAACGGTGACCACTCCAACGGTGACCACTCCAACAGTGACCACTCTTGCAGTGACCACTCCAACGGTGACCACTCCAGCGGTGACCACTCCAACAGTGACCACTCCAACAGTGACCACTCCTGCAGTGACCACTCCAACAGTGACCACTCCAACGGTGACCACTCCAACAGTGACCACTCCAACGGTGACCACTCCAACAGTGACCACTCCAACAGTGACCACTCCTGCAGTGACCACTCTAACAGTGACCACTCCAACGGTGACCACTCCAACAGTGACCACTCCAACGGTGACCACTCCAACAGTGACCACTCCAACGGTGACCACTCCAACAGTGACCACTCCTGCAGTGACCACTACAACAGTGACCACTCCAGCAGTGACCACTACAACAGTGACCACTCCTGCAGTGACCACTCCAACAGTGACCACTCCAACGGTGACCACTCCAACAGTGACCACTACAACGGTGACCACTGCTGCAGTGACCACTCCAACAGTGACCACTCCAACAGTGACCACTCCAACAGTGACCACTCCAACAGTGACCACTACAACGGTGACCACTCCAACGGTGACCATTCCAACAGTGACCACTCCAACAGTGACCACTCCAACAGTGACCACTCCTGCAGTGACCACTCCAACGGTGACCACTCCTGCAGTGACCACTCCAACGGTGACCACTCCAACAGTGACCACTCCAACAGTGACCACTCCTGCAGTGACCACTCCAACAGTGACCACTCCTGCAGTGACCACTCCAACAGTGACCACTCCTGCAGTGACCACTCCAACAGTGACCACTCCAGCGGTGACCACTCCAACAGTGACCACTCCAACAGTGACCACTCCAACAGTGACCACTCCAACAGTGACCACTCCTGCAGTGACCACTCCAACAGTGACCACTCCAACAGTGACCACTCCAACAGTGACCACTCCTGCAGTGACCACTCCAACAGTGACCACTCTGCAGTGACCACTCCAACAGTGACCACTCCAACAGTGACCACTCCAACAGTGACCACTCCTGCAGTGACCACTCCAACAGTGACCACTCTGCAGTGACCACTCCAACAGTGACCACTCCAACAGTGACCACTCCAACAGTGACCACTCCAACAGTGACCACTCTGCAGTGACCACTCCAACAGTGACCACTCCAACAGTGACCAGTCCTGCAGTGACCACTCCTGCAGTGACCACTCCAACGGTGACCACTCCAACAGTGACCACTCCAACAGTGACCACTCCTGCAGTGACCACTCCAACAGTGACCACTCCAACAGTGACCACTCCAACAGTGACCACTCCAACAGTGACCACTCCTGCAGTGACCACTCCAACAGTGACCACTCCTGCAGTGACCACTCCTGCAGTGACCACTCCAACAGTGACCACTCCAACAGTGACCACTCCAACAGTGACCACTCCTGCAGTGACCACTCCAACGGTGACCACTCCAACAGTGACCACTCCAACAGTGACCACTCCAACAGTGACCACTCCTGCAGTGACCACTCCAACAGTGACCACTCCAACAGTGACCACTCCTGCAGTGACCACTCCAACAGTGACCACTCCAACAGTGACCACCCCAACAGTGACCACTCCAACAGTGACCACTCCTGCAGTGACCACTCCAACAGTGACCACTCCTGCAGTGACCACTCCTGCAGTGACCACTCCAACAGTGACCACTCCAACAGTGACCACTCCAACAGTGACCACTCCTGCAGTGACCACTCCAACGGTGACCACTCCAACAGTGACCACTCCAACAGTGACCACTCCAACAGTGACCACTCCTGCAGTGACCACTCCAACAGTGACCACTCCAACAGTGACCACTCCTGCAGTGACCACTCCAACAGTGACCACTCCAACAGTGACCACTCCTGCAGTGACCACTCTAACAGTGACCACTCCTGCAGTTACCACTCCAACAGTGACCACTCCTGCAGTGACCACTCCAACAGTGACCACTCCAACAGTGACCACTTCTGTAGTGACCACTCCAACGGTGACCACTCCAACAGTGACCACTCCAACAGTGACCACTCCAACAGTGACCACTCCAACAGTGACCACTCCAACGGTGACCACTCCAACAGTGACCACTCCAACAGTGACCACTCCAACAGTGACCACTCCTGCAGTGACCACTCCTGCAGTGACCACTCCAACAGTGACCACTCCAACAGTGACCACTCCAACGGTGACCACTCCAACAGTGACCACTCCAACAGTGACCACTCTAACAGTGACCACTCCAACGGTGACCACTCCAACAGTGACCACTCCAACAGTGACCACTCCTGCAGTGACCACTCCAACAGTGACCACTCCAACGGTGACCACTCCAACGGTGACCACTCCAACAGTGACCACTCCAACGGTGACCACTCCAACAGTGACCACGCGACAGCAGTGACCACGTAAGGTGTCTACAAGAAGGGATGGAGAGACAGACAGAGAGAGAGAGGCAGAGAGACTGGGAGCCGAGACAGAGAGAGAGAGAGACAGACACAAATAGAGACAGACAGAGAGAGAAACAGAGAGAGACAGAGAGACACAGAGAGAGACAGACAGAGAGAGACACACACAAAGAGACAGACAGAGAGACAGAGAGAGACAGACAGAGAGACACACACAGAGACAGACAGAGATACAGAGAGAGACAGAGACAGAGAGAGGCACACACACAGAGACAGAGAGACACAGAGAGAGACAGACAGAGAAAGACACACACACACAGAGACAGACAGAGAGACAGAGAAAGACACACACACAAAGAGACAGACAGAGAGACACACAGAGAGAGAGACAGAGAGAGAGACACACACAGAGACCGACAGAGAGACACAGAGAGAGAGAGAGACAGAGAGAGACACACAGAGACGACAGAGAGACACACACACACAGAGACAGACACAGAGAGAGAAAGAAGCAGATAGACAGAGTTGCTAACCACTGCGTAGAGTTACAGAGTATTGTATCCCAAGGCCGGATTGCGTTGGGATTATCTTCGGTCAACTCCAGATTACATTCTTCGACGAGGTGAGACAAAGACGGAGATATGGAGAGACAGCGAGATACAGAGACACGCAAGGAGACGCAGTGAGTCAAACAAAAATTAAGAAAGTTGGTAACCTCTAGGAGAGCGATCTATAATGTTTACTGAATCAGAATAAACGGAATTATGTGGCCAACTGTACAATCCGAACGTCGAATTAAAACATTCGACTCGAGAGGAGTGAGAGAGAGAGAGAGACTTGGGGAAAGATTTGGAGAGACAGAGGGATGTGGAGAGAGAGAGGGAGAGGGCCAGAGGGATGTGAAGACTTTGACTTTTAAACAACTTTTATTGCGCGGCGCTAAAGAGCACCGCGCACAACACGAAAGAAAAGTCACGTGGTGGTGGTGGTGATCATCGCGCACGTCACGGTGACGAGCGAGCGCTTCAGATGATGAACACGTGGGGGGTGCCGTGCACGCTGGTACAGAGAGGGGCTTGTCCGGCTCCCCAGCGTTCGAAGAAGACGCGCTGCACATCACCGACACGTGTGTGTGTCACGTGGCGTGCTCCAGCCGGAGCCGCGCCTTAAGCAGGCCTCTGAACACTGGAAGCAGCACAGATCAGCCGTCAGTGTCACCTTGCAGCATCTTGCTCCTCGTTCTGTAACACCGCCAACTTCGCCTGAGCACAGGCGAAGTTGGCGAGGTCATGGCGCTTGTTAGCGAGGTAAGAGAGAGAGAGAGATGTGAAGAGAGTGAGAGAGCGAGCGAGAGACGTGGAGTCGGAGTCTCCCGACAGAGAATTATCACGAAGTCCACGCCGGGGGCAGGAACTGCTCTGGACTCTGGATTCTGAACTTGGACCGAAGTGATTCGACGGCTCTGGATGTACCCGCTGGAGGTCCCGGTCCGTGGCGTTGGACATCAACAGGTCACGACATTTGTCGGAGGTTCGGCTGTGGGGATGGCGATGGTGATGTGGCGGTGATGATGGCGATGATGGCGATGGTGCTTTGAAGGTCAGTTGCGTTTGAGAGTGAGAGTGGGGAGGGGAGAGATTTAGGTGAGCGTTGCGGTGAGCGGTGAGCATAGCGGTGAGCGTTTCGGTGAGCGGTGAGCGTAGTGGTGAGCGGTGAGCGGAGCGGTGAGCGGTGAGCATAGTGGTGAGCGTAGCAGTGAGCGGTGAGCGTTTCGGTGAGCGGTGAGCGTAGTGGTGAGCGGTGAGCGTAGCGGTGAGCAGTCAGCGTAGCAGTGAGTGTAGTAGTGAGCGGTGAGCGGTGAGCATAGTGGTGAGCATAGCGGTGAGTGGTGAGCATAGCTGTGAGCGTAGCAGTGAGCGGTGAGCATAGCGGTGAGTGGTCAGCGTAGCGGTGAGCGGTGAGCGTAGCGGTGAGCATAGTGGTGAGTGTAGTAGTGAGCGGTGAGCGGTGAGCATAGTGGTGAGCGTAGTGGTGAGCGGTGAGCGTAGCGGTGAGCGGTGAGCATAGTGGTGAGCGTAGTGGTGAGCGGTGAGCGTAGCGGTGAGCGGTGAGCATAGTGGTGAGCGGTGAGCATAGTGGTGAGCGGTGAGCGTAGCGGTGAGCGGTGAGCATAGTAGTGAGCGTAGCGGTGAGCGTAGCGCTGACCGCTACGATCCCGCCCACCCGAGTTTGATTCTTGCTCACGGCCACCGACATCGGTGGCAATTATCTGAGTCGGTCCTGGTCCTCCTCCCCCCCCCCTAGGTCGACTCAGCCTCAAATGCGTACCCGGTGCGGTGTGTAGTAAACATCGCCACTGGGGGAGACAAAGGCGGTCGGGCGTGGTTGCTGGCCACACCACTCCCTCGTGTGTCGCGCCGGCCTTCATAGGTGCTACTCGCCGACAGCACTTGCCCCAACAGTCTGTAACAGGCTACACGGGTGATCTTTGTCTCTGGGTGTGTGTTTTAATGTTTCGGCTCTGCTGAGCTTTAAGCGCCTTGAGAGCAGCGAGCATCGCTCCTCGTCGCTTTAATTGAAACGACTCCCCAGTTAAAGTACCAATTAACAGACGAAGAGCCCCCGTGTAGCGCCTTCGACAGACCGTGGGGGCGAGTTCTGTTAGCGAGCAGCATCCGACGAAGACCGGCACTGTGGCACGTGAGCGGGGTGGGTGTCACCGGCACCGCAACCAAACCACCTTTGTCTCTCCCGTGGCGATGTTCACTAGACACCACAGCAGGCTCCGTAGTCATTTGAGGCCGAGCCAACCTAGGGGAGGCTCAGGACCGGTTCAGAGAATCGTCACTGATGTTCGGTGGCCAGGTTCACAGCGCGAAGCGGCGTCAACCACCGCGCCACCGCTCCCCACAATAAATTAAATGCCGATTCGAAGCTTTCGTGACTGCAAGGATTCATCTTCTTTGGTTCTTTCGGTAAAGTCACGCAGAATGAGGATAAAATAATAAAATAACACGATAAAATTCTCACGACGTTTCGGCCACAACGCAAGCGGCCGTCTTCAGGTGAAAGGTACAGAACTGTCGGTGACGACGTCGTGAGAATTTTATTGTGTTATTTTTGTTATTTTATTCTCATTCTACGTGGTGACTTTACCGAAAGGACCAGAGAAGAAAATTAAATGCCATTAAACGCGCTTAGGCACACACACGCCCACCACCACCAACAACAACAAAACCATCGTCATCATTATAATTCTGCACGCAAATACAAACATGAATTCGTCTGCAAGACAGCGCATTGTGATTATTATTAGTATTAGTCACCGCAACCAAAACGAAACCGCGCAGATGTTTAAAGTACAAACCCTAAGGCGCCTTTTCATCATCATAATCATCACCATGCTTGCTCGTGTGTACGAAGTCAGCTGCGTATGCCGTATCCGCAGAGGCATTTAAATTAAGATGCAAAAGGCGCAGCGCTGCAACAGCTCCGTTTTAGCCACTGCTAAACGACAGAGAGCCGTGATGGCATCGCCTTTTAAACTAAACTATCAACAAAACATTTTTTTTTATTCACCTGGTAGGGCTCATCTGAGCTATACGGATCGTTTTTTCAGAATCGACCTGGCTAGCACAAATGATAGCTCAACGAAGTGGGCTCATCATCATCATCATCGTGTGGATATTTATAACAGCCGAATGCTCTCAACTCGTGACGTTGATTCTCAGTGTGGAGGGAAAGACCGGAGGACCCGGAGTAAAATCCACGCGACTATAGAGAGAGAGAGACACGCAGACTCCAAAAATACAGCAGCAGGCGTCAGTCGGGATGAAACCCGCGAACTCCGGTATACCAGGCGAGGTAGTTAACATCTCCTAGCCACCGTGATGATGATGAGAGAGAGAGAGACACGCAGACTCCAAAAATACAGCAGCAGGCGTCAGAGTCGGGATCAAACCCACGAACTCCTGTATACCAGGCGAGGTAGTTAACATCTCCTAGCCACCGTGATGATGATGAGAGAGAGATAGACACGCAGACTCCACATATACAGCAGGCGTCAGGGTCGGGATCGAATCCACGACCTCCTGTATACGAGGCGAGGTAGTTAACATCTTTCTACCGTGAACATCATGCCTTACTCTATTTGAGACCAAAACAGGGTTACTTCTTTACAATTCTGGCACGTCGCCCGATGAAACGGGCTGTTGTTGTTGTGATCACCAGCATAACGTCACGCTACTCAAATTGTCAATATTGTAGTGGGTTTACTCTCCAACACACCGGTGTGCTGAACCGGTAACTCATTGCCACGTTTGTTGTTCTCTTAACGTGACAGACCTTTACCAATCGGCTGTCGAGCGGTGGCGGAGTTCAACGACGCATTCATATTTATGCGATCCAATACACAAAAAAAATAATTTAACGTGGATAAACATTGGTCGCTTAAGCAGACTACGACTACCCCGCTAAGCTACAGAGATCTCTGCACTCGCCCTCCTCTACACACAGAGACAATTAGAGAGTATTTGGCCTACTTGTTCACGCTGGGCTGGACGTCGCGGATTCTGGTGGGAGACGCCAACATCTTAACCCCACCAACGCGACCTGGCCCATCGACTCACATTGTAAATGTTGCGCAGTGCTGAACTGGTAACTAATTGGCACGTGTGTTTTTCTTCGTTTACGTGACAAACCTTTGCTAATTGGCTGATGGGTGGTGGAGGGTTTAACGACGTATTTATGTTTAAGCTATCTGACCCTCCCCCCCCCCCCCCCCCCACAAAAAAACCCCTTCGATTACGGATAATATGGGTCGCGAAAGCCTTGAACTACAGAAACCTCCACACTCGCCCTCCTCTACACAGAGCGATAGAGAGAGAGAGAGACATAGGGAGACTATTTGGGCCTACATGTCCACGTCGGGCTAGACGTCATGGATTCTGGTGGGAGATGCCCACACTTTAACCCCACCAACGCGTCCAACAACGGGGCGGGCGAGGATTTTTTCGTTGAGAAAAACATCATTCCAATGATTTCAACTGCCGCGCCTGGAGGTCGGGTCGAGCGATCAACCTCTGCGTTTTGCGCCGAGCGTCACACGCGCCGCAGGTACCAAACAAAACAAAAAGGACAAAGGTACAGATGTCCCCGTGTAGCCTCAGCGCACATTTGGGGGCAAGTGCCGTTCGCTCGCAGCACCCAAACGTATCGCGCCTTTCCAGACCGATCAGCATCATCCGGCAAGCAAAGCCTCTGCTGATGAGACCCCGGAAATGTCGAACCAGGTCCGGAGTTTATTTTATTCTTTTCTCTCTCTCTCTGGCTTGCATTGCGCAAACAAACGAATGCCGCCTAATTACGAATTTAGTCTGCAATGGCAAAATATATTTACTTTCAAATAAATTAACCGTTCGATGGACTTTATACATAGATACGGTATTTATTGTTTGCATGGGCACGGACTCAGCATGGAGTCCTGCTGCCACTGCTCGTCGCTATGGACTCTTGTGACGTCACAATCAAAACTCCATGGCAACGCACACGTGTGTGTGTGTGTGTTGCGTGTGCTACGTGTTTGAAGGCTGATTCGGAGGGTGGGGAGAGGCAAGTGCTTGGTTAGCGAGCGCCTATTAAACAAGCGCACGCGCGCAATAAGTAAACCACCACGTGAGGCTGTCGTGGTGCTGCCGTTCGCGAGCAGCAGAGCGAGCCCCCCGCTCGAAACGCTCCCCGAGAGTGCACGCGTTCAGCGTTCAAAACACGCAAAAGCGGCAAAAAAGCTTTCCCCCCCCCCGTAAATGACGTAGTCGCGATGCCAAAGTTTACTTTGTGTGTTTTTTTTTCTGAGAGATACGAAGCAGCGCACACCACCGCTCCTACGCACGCCAAGCGGCGGAATGGCCGGACAAATGGGCGAGGGTACGCCGGAGCGCTGATGTTCCTCTGTGCCGCTCAGCTGCGCGGCTCGTGAAAGTGGTTCGCTCGGGAACCGCGTTATAACGGGGCGCGTTCCGCGTTATAACGGGGTGGGCGTCTCGCGTTATAATGGGGTGGGCGTCTTGCGTTATAATGGGGTGTGTGTCCCGCGTTATATTGGGGTGTGCGTTAAACATTATCATGGGGTGTGCGTTCCACGTTATAACGGGGTGTGTGTTCCACGTTATAACGGGGTGTGTGTTCCACATTATCATGGGGTGTGTGTTCCACATTATCATGGGGTGTGTGTTCCACGTTTTAGTGGGGTGTGTGTTCCACGTTATAACGGGGTGTGTGTTCCACATTATCATGGGGTGTGTGTTCCACATTATCATGGGGTGTGTGTTCCACGTTTTAGTGGGGTGTGTGTTCCACGTTATACAGGGGTGTGTGTTCCACGTTATAACGGGGTGTGTGTTCCACATTATCATGGGGTGTGTGTTCCACGTTATCATGGGGTGTGTGTTCCACGTTATAACGGGGTGTGTGTTCCACATTATCATGGGGTGTGTGTTCCACGTTATAACGGGGTGTGTGTTCCACATTATCATGGGGTGTGTGTTCCACGTTATAACGGGGTGTGTGTTCCACATTATCATGGGGTGTGTGTTCCACATTATAACGGGGTGTGTGTTCCACGTTATAACGGGGTGTGTGTTCCACGTTATAACGGGGTGTGTGTTCCACGTTATAACGGGGTGTGTGTCCCACGTTATAACGGGGTGTGTGTTACACATTATCATGGGGTGTGTGTTCCACATTATAACGGGGTGTGTGTTCCACGTTATTTTGGGGTGTGTGTCCCACGTTATAACGGGGTGTGTGTTACACATTATCATGGGGTGTGTGTTCCACATTATAACGGGGTGTGTGTTCCACGTTATAATGGGGTGTGTGTTCCACGTTATAACGGGGTGTGTGTTCCACGTTATTTTGGGGTGTGCGTTCCACGTTATAACGGGGTGTGTGTTACACATTATAATGGGGTGTGCGTTCCACGTTATATTGGGGCGCGTTCCACGTTATAACGGGACTCGTCCCGCGTTATAATGGGGTGGGCGTCTCGCGTTATAACGGGGTGGGCGTCTCGCGTTATAACAGGGTGGGCGTCTCGCGTTATAACGGGGTGGGCGTCTCGCGTTATAACAGGGTGGGTGTCTCGCGTTATAACGGGGTGGGCGTCTCGCGTTATAACAGGGTGGGTGTCTCGCGTTATAACGGGGTGGGCGTCTCGCGTTATAACGGGGTGGGCGTCTCGCGTTATGCGAGAAATAGTTCCCTGACGGAAGAACCGCGTGATAGCTAAAACGCGTCGTAGTGTGAACGCCGCCACGCGTTAAGAGAGGACTTTTAATTAAGGCAGTGGTGAGCACCACGCCCGGCCGCCTTTGTCTCTCCCTCTCCCTCCACGCCCCCCGCCCCTGTCCGCCCCGCAGCGCCCCCCCCCACCCCGCTCCTTTCAGTAGCCGACGTTTTACACACCACCCCAAGAGGCACTCACCGAAGTCAGAATCGATACTCGGCGGAAAGACGGAGGCTAGGGAGGACCGGCTCAGGTGCCCGCCGCTCGATCTTCTTGATGGCCTCGGCCGGGAATCGAACTGGGGTGCGTGGCCGCGGTTTCGGAGTGCGCCTTTGCTACTGCTGTGTGCGTGGCCTGCCGAAGCAATGAGAGCGACAGAGAGACAGAGAGACCATGGGAGGGACGTTTCGTCCCCATTCTCAGTGAACTACAGTCGTGTTCTTGTGAGTACATTGACGACAGTACATATATACACAGTATATAGACAGTATATGTTGTATATATACTGTCTATATACTGTATATATATAGTACACGTAAGTGGTGGCGTGTCTCAAAGGTTGGTAGCTCATCCGCAGTGGTTCGTGGGTTCGATCTCAGGGGCAGCCCTGGTTAATACTGCCCTGGCCTGCCTTAATAGGTGCTCGCTAACAGCACTTGCCCCAAGAGTCTGCTTGAGGCCTATACAGAGCGGGGGTGGGGGGGGGGGGGTATTTGTCCTTGTCTTTGCATATGAGGTACACACACACCTAGTCCCGAGTGCACGTAGCCTGGCACAAGCGTCGCGGTGACGTCACCGCCATTTCGTGGCCCAATGAATGGCTGCTGTTGTTGTTGTGTTTGTATTGTGGGCGTGTGTAGTTTGCATGCGTTGTGCGGTGTGTAGTGTGTGTATAAGTGTGTTGAATATATGTGTGTATGTATGCATGCATGTGTATTTTATATCGTATGTGTGCGCGTGTGTGTATGTATGTGCGTGTGTGTATGTACGTGTGTATGTATGTGTGCGCGTGTGTGTATGTATGTGCGTGTGTGTATGTACGTGTGTATGTATGTGTACGCGTGTGTGTATGTATGTGCGTGTGTGTATGTACGTGGGGAGCGGTAGTGTAGCGGTTAGCGCTACGCTGCGCTACGAACCCGGCGACCCGAGTTTGAGTGCCGCTCACGGCCAACGCCAGCGACGATTATCTGAACAGGTCCTGGGCCTCCCCTAGGTCGACTCAGCCTCAAATGAGTACTCGGCGTGGTGCGTAAAAAGCAACCGCTGGGGAGACAAAGGCGGCCGGGCGTGGCGCTGGCCACCGGCCCACCCATTCGTGTGCCTTTTGCCGGCCTTCACAGACGCTGCTAACTCGCTAACAGCACTTGCCCCAGCAGCCTGCCGAAGGCTATACGGGGGATCTTCGTCTTTTGTACGGAGTCCATCTTTAAGTGATTGTAAATCAACTCCTAAACACTTAAAATAACTTGCTACAACTTATTATAACGCACACGCAGAACGCTCAACAACTTTCTTCGGAGTCAACTCGTGTACAGCGCGGTGCTTTCGCGGCAAATTCGACTTTCGTGACTGCAGGAATTCATATCCTTTGGTTCTTTCGGCAAAGTCACGTAGATAGAAAATAAAACGAAAAATAAAAAAATAAAATTAAAAGTGAAAAAAACCCACGACGTTTCGGTCGCAACACGAGCGGTCTTCATCAGGCGGAGATAAAAAAAACAGAGACCGCTTGTATTGCGATCGAAACTTAGTGGGTATATTTTTATTTTATTTTATTTATTTTATTTTTCATTTTCCATCTACTTGACTTCACCGAAAGAACCAAAGAATATGCGTACATGGTGTAAAAGTGTAGAATTATACTTTCCCAAAGCGACTTTGGGAAATGCTCTTCTTTACGTATTACTAGCTGTACTACCCGGCTTCGCCAGGGACTTGGATCCACCACGCCCGGCCGCCTTTGTCTCCCCAGTGGCGATGTTCACACACCACAGCAGTTAGTCGTTTGAGGCTGAGTCGACCTAGGGGAGGCCCAAGACCGGTTCAAATAATCGTCACCGGTGGTGGCCGTGAGCGGGAATTGAACTCGGGTGGCCAGGTTCGTAGCGCGGCGTAGCGCTAACCACTACACCCACCGCTCCCCCCACACACACACACAGACACACACACAGATACACACACACAGACACACACTCAGATACACACACAGATACACACACAGACACACACTCAGATACACACACACAGACACGCACACAGACACACACTCAGATACACAGACACACACACAGATACACACACACAGACACACACTCAGATACACACACACACACTCAGATACACACACAGATACACACACAGATACACACACAGATACACACACACAGACACACACTCAGATACATACACAGATACACACACACACAGACACACACTCAGATACACACACACAGACACACACACAGACACACACTCAGATACACACACACTCAGATACACACACACACACAGATACACACACAGATACACACACACTCAGATACATACACAGATACACACACACAGACACACACACAGACAGCGCGCTCACCGCTACACTACAATGCGTTACCCTTCCACATGCGCGGGTCACGTGACAGATTTGACGTCACAGCTCACTTGCCGTGCTAAAAAAATAGATGCATTAATGAGCTCCCCCCCCAAAAAAATACAAAAGTGTATTTTTATAATTTTAGGATGGTGTACAGTCTGGAAAGTACCCACATGGCAAATTTCCAGTTAGTTGCATGTCGGGAAGTACGCTCAACATTTTGAACAGACACATAATCACAACTTTGCCTTTTATATATATGGAGATTAACCAGCATATTCACACACACACACACGGCGACCCATTTACAGACACCCCACGGACTTTAGCCAATCCCCGCTCTAACTTTCTTACCAACGGGCGCATGAACATATATATACATTGTGCACGAGGTGTTTCCTTTCGCAACATCTCCCCACCTTCATTTATCGAGACTGAAGGAGGGAGCTGTTGCCAGCGGTGCTTTGAAATCACTGAACGCCGTCCGTGAGGTTAACAGCGTCAGCGGGCAATGTTTGCCGAGGCGTTCATGAACGGGTCGCCACGTGTGCAAAAAGACGTCGGATAACGAGGGGATCCTTTCTGCGCCATGTTTTTTTTTTGGGGGGGAGGGGGGGGTGGGAGAGACAAAGGCGGCCCGGCGTGGCTCTTGGCCACCCATCCTCTGGTGTATCCGTGCCGGCTTTCATAGGTGCTCGCTAACAGCACTTGCCCCACAGGCCTGTTAAGGCGGGTTTCGACGTTTAGTGTCTCATCATCGGCAGTCGGGCTTTGCTTGAACCAAAGCGGGTGAACGGGCAGTTGTTTATAATAACGGTTTTTGGGTTAGATCGCGTTTATTTATAAATGTGTCGTAACCCTCCACCACCCGACGCGGCCAATCAGCAAAAAAAGTGTCACGTTGACAAAAGACAAATAATTCACTACTTTAGCCCACCGGTGTGTTGAAGAGTGAATCCACATTTACAGTTTGAGTACGACGTTTCGCCAGAATGGTAAAGCCCTCGCTTGCTCCCGGTTTTATATAGAGCAGCAGGGTGACGTCATCACTTAACTCAACACACCGGTGGGCTAAAGTAGTGAATTATTTGTCTTTTGTCAACGTGACACTTTTTTTGCTGATTGGCCGCGTCGGGTGGTGGAGGGTTACGACACATTTATAAATAAACGCGATCTAACCCAAAAACCGTTATTATGAATAATATTGGTCGCGAAAGCCTACGTGTTAAACGGGCAGTTGTTTGTAGACACGGACCGATTTTGACGTGAAGTGTCTCATCAGCAGCATCGCTTGAACCCAATGCTGGTGAACTATACCAGACAAGGCATGTGTGGGTCCTCCATCCGAGCAACTCTATCGCTTTTTTTTTTATTTTGCGAAAAAAACTTAGTTAAAAAATACACACACACACAATAAATATTGTTATATTAACGGATTAAAATACAAAAACACGTGTGTATATATATATACTGTAGATCACAAGATCTGACGTTGTAAACCAAATACAAACGTTGTCTTAATGATCACAGACCCGGCTATATTTATTGGTTCTTTCTGTAACTTTACCGAAAGAACCAAGAATATGAATCACTGCAGTCACGAAAGCTTTAAATCAATATTTAAATTCGGCTATATTTGTGCGTTTTTGGCTGTCTAGTTCGACACCACTATTGCTAAACTATATACTTTAAAAAAAAAAACCTCAGCTAAATTCGACAATAGCTCTGTGTTTCGCCCTTTAAATAACCACCCCCCGCCAAATAATAATAATAGACGACGTTTCGGGCAACGACCCTTCCCCAAAGCACAATTGTAATAAGTGCATCAATCGCTCGGACTCCATCTGTGTCGTATATCCGATGCGCGTGTGTGCACTGCGCTTGTGTTGTTGCACACCAACATGTACACGTTTGCGTGTGAGCGTTAGCGTGTGTGCGTGTGTGTGTTGTGGGGGCGGGGGAGGAGGAGCGGTGGCGCAGTGGTTGGCGCACTGCGCAACGAACCCGTCCAACCGAGTTCGATTCCCGATCGCGGCCAAGTGAAAGCAGTCGCGCCGTGCGCTAATCCCTGCGCCACCGCTCCTTGAACACACACACACACAGCCACACCAGCTCCTCACGCACAAAGACAAAGATCCCCCGTATAGCCTGTGACAGACTGTTGGGGCAAGTGCTGTTAGCGAGCAGCACCTATGAAGGCCGGCACGGCACACGAGGAGGTTGGTGGCCAGCACCACGCCCGGCCACCAGGTACTCATTTGAGGCTGAGTCGACCTAGGAGAGGCCCAGGACCAGTTTGGATAATCGTCGATGGTGTTGGCCGTGAGCGGGAATCGAACTCTGCTCGCCGGGTTCGTAGCGCAGTTTCGCTAACCCGCTACTACACCACCACTCCCCACATACTCACTCGTGTGTATTTATGTGTGTATATATAGTTTAACAACAGTGAATATTTGAGCAGTTCCTGGACCTCCGCTAGGTCGACTCAGCCTCAAACGAGTAGCCCGTGCGGTGTGTAGTAAACATCGCTACTGGGGAGACAAAGGCGGCCGGGCGTGGTGCTGGCCACCCACCCCCTCGTGTGCCGTGCCGGCCTTCATAGGTGCTGCTCGCTAACAGCACTTGCCCCAACAGTCTGTTAAGGCAATGCCAGAGGGGGGATCTTTGTCTTTTGTGTGCGTATATATAGCTAAAATAATATATCACTATTCCGTACAAACAACAAAAACAAAGACGAAGATCCCCCGTGTAGCCTTAGACTATAGGGGCAAGTGCTGTTAGCGAGTAGCACCTATGATGGCCGGCAAGGCACACGAGGGGTGGGTGACCAGCAACTATTCTGTACAGGCTCATACATACACACACACATACACACATATACACACATACATACACACATACACACATACATACACACATAAACACACATACATACACACATACACACATACATACACACATACACACATAAACACACACACATACACACATACATACACACATGCACACATAAACACGCACATACATACACACATACACACATACATACACACACATACACACATAAACACATATACACACATACATACACACATACACACATACATACACATACACACACACATACACACATACACACATACATACACACATGCACACATACACACATACACACATACATACACACACATATACACATATACATACACGCATACATACACGCACACACACATACACACACATACACACATATACACACATACATACACACATACATATAAACACACACATACATACACACATACATATAAACACACACATACATACAAAGACAAAGATCATACACACATATACACACATACACACATATACACACATACACACATACATACATACACACATACATACACACACATACACACACATACACATTGTATGCGTGCATATTGTGCGCATATTGCTGCAGCTCACACAAACACACACGCACGCGTTATTTATATTTACCAAACAACAATGCAACTGTCGTCTTTGCAGTAAAAAAAAGTTATTCTATGTTTTAAATAGGCGACGTTTCGGGCAATGACCCTGACTTCACAGCACTTGCCCCCGACGGTATGTTCAGGCTATAGAGGTTAAGTGGGCACCTTTGCCTGTGGAGTGGAGTGAGCGGAGTCCATCTCCCCGTGCCTCTCTCTCTCTGCCTTTCTCTCTCTCTCTTTCCTCGGTGGCGTCGAGGGGTTTTTCGTCTCTCTGATTTACGTCTTAACGAAAACAAAGGCAGTATAAGCTTGAGCCTTTCGACGTGGCTGGGGCGTGTGGGTGGGATAGTTGTGGGTGGTGTGAGTTGGTCGGCGGCGGTGGTGGTGGTGGGTGGGGGGTGTAACGTCGACATGAGAAGCGCGTGGGTGGCTGAGCGCTAATGGGGAGACAAAGGCGGCCGGGCGTGGTGTTCACCCACCCACGCCTCGTGCGCCGTGCTGGCCTTGATAGCTGCTGCCACTCGCTAAGGGCACTTGCCCCAAACCCCACTGTCGAAGGCTACACGGGGGAGCTTTGTCTCTAGCTAGCTCGCGTCGACATGGGGAGCGCGTGGGTGGGAGGCCCGGCCTGGGAATGGCTGAGTCAGCAACTCTTCCTCCTCCTCCTCCTCGTCTGTCACATCATCATCATCGTCGTCGTCGTCGTGCGCAGTCCACTGCGTTTCATTCCAGCCGGAATTATAGTTGGCACGATGACTCCACCTCGCCTCATTATGTACTCGGGCTGCTGCTGCGGTGTGTGTGGTGGTGGTGTGTGTGGTGCGTGTGGTGTGTGTGGTGCGTGTGGTGTGTGTGGTGGTGGTGTGTGTGGTGCGTGTGGTGTGTGTGGTGGTGGTGTGTGTGGTGGTGGTGTGTGTGTGTGGTGCGTGTGGTGTGTGTGGTGCGTGTGTGCGTGTGTGTGTGGTGTGTGTGTAGGGTGTGTGTGTGGTGGTGGTGCGTGCGTGTGGTGTGTGTGTGGTGCGTGTGTGTGGTGTGTGTGTGTGTAGGGTGTGTGTGTGGTGGTGGTGCGTGCGTGTGGTGTGTGTGTGGTGATGGTGTGTGTGTGGTGGTGGTGTGTGCGTGTGGTGTGTGTGTGGTGTGTGTGTGGTGTGTGTGGTGATGGTGTGTGTGTGGTGGTGGTGTGTGCGTGTGGTGTGTGTGTGGTGTGTGTGTGGTGTGTGTGTGTGATGGTGTGTGTGTGTGTGGTGTGTGTGATTGGTGTGTGTGGTGGTGGTGTGTGGTGTGGTGTGTGTGTGGTGTGTGTGATTGGTGTGTGTGGTGGTGTGATTGGTGTGTGTAGTGGTGGTGTGTGTGGTGTGTGATGGTGGTGTGTGTGGTGTGTGATGGTGTGTAATGGTGGTGTGTATGGTGTGTGATGGGGTGTGATGGTGGTGTGTGTGGTGTGTGATGGTGGTGTGTGTGGTGTGTGGTGATGTTGTGTGTAGTGTGTGATGGTGGTGTATGTGGTGTGTGATGGTGGTGTGTGTGGTCTGTGATGGTGGTGTGTGTGGTGTGTGTGTGTTGTGTGACGATGGTGTGTGATGGTGGTGTGTGTGGTGTATGTGTTGTGTGATGGTGGTGTGTGTGTTGTGTGATGGTGGTGTGTGTGGTGTATGTGTTGTGTGATGGTGGTGTGTGTGTTGTGTGATGGTGGTGTGTGTGGTGTATGTGTTGTGTGATGGTGGTGTGTGTGTTGTGTGATGGTGGTGTGTGTGGTGTATGTGTTGTGTGATGGTGGTGTGTGTGTTGTGTGATGGTGGTGTGTGTGGTGTATGTGTTGTGTGATGGTGGTGTGTGTGTTGTGTGATGGTGGTGTGTGTGGTGTATGTGTTGTGTGATGGTGGTGTGTGTGTTGTGTGATGGTGGTGTGTGTGGTGTAGATCGTTGCTTCGGCCCACCAGAAGTAGCTGCTGTTACTATTACAACTCTTCCTGCTCCTGCAAATGCAGCAGATACTTGCCAATACGACTCCTGTTGCTACTACAACTCCTATTGCTACTACTGCTCTTGCTATTGCTACTGTTGCTACGACTGCTGTTGCTACTGCTGTTGTTGCTACTGCTGCTGTTGCTAATACTACTACTACCACTGCTGTTGCTCCTACTGTTGTTGCTACTGCTGCTGTTGCTAATACTACTATTACAACTGCTGTTGCTCCTACTGTTGTTGCTACTACTGCTGTTGCTACTACTACTGCTGTTGCTACTGCTTCTACGACTGCTGTTGCTACTGCTGCTGTTGCTGCTACTGCTGTTGCTACTACTCCTGTTGCTACTGCTACGACTGCTGTTGCTACTACTCATGTTGCTACTACTTCTACGACTGCTGTTGCTCTGACTGCTGTTGCTGCTACTCCTGTTGCTACTGCTTCTACGACTGCTGTTGCTCCGACTGCTGTTGCTACGACTGCTGTTGCTGCCGCTGCTGTTGCTGCTGCTGCAAGCACCGTTGCCCGTTCTCTGTTCGCGTTTCAATTCGCATTCGTTTCTCGCGCAACTTGGCCAGCACCACGCCCGGCCGCCTTTGTCTCTCCCCAATGGCGATGTTCACTGCACACCGCTCAAGGTAGTCATTTAAGGCTGAGTAGACCTAGGGAAGGCCCAGGAGCGGTTCACGGATCACAGTCACTCCTCGTGCTGGTGGTGGCCGCGAGTGGGAAATCGAACTCGGGTCGCCGGGCTTGGTATAGCGGAGTGCGCTAACCGCTGCGCCACCGCTCCCAACTCGTTCACGGCACCCCCCCCATCTCCCACCCCGCCACCCCTCCCCTATCGCACCGTACGAGATGGGTTTAATGACCGCAACGATTGCTCTTTTCAGTTTTAACGCACGAGTTTGGACCACTGCTGGAGTGCTGAGTGATGTGATATTTCGTTCGGATGTCCTAGAAGGGCTAGTTGCTCAAGTGAATTTTGGTGATGTTCTGGGAGGGATAGAGTGGCCGGTGTGAATTCTAGTGATGTTCTAGAAGGGCTAGTTGCTCATGTGAATGCTAGTGATCTTCTAGAAGGTTCAGAGTGGCCCACGTGAATTCTAGTGATGTTCTAGAAGGTTCAAAGTGGCCCACGTGAATTCTAGTGATGTACTAGAAGGTGCAGGTGGCCCACGTGAATTCTAGTGATGTTCTAGAAGGTTCAGAGTGGCCCACGTGAATTCTAGTGATGTTCTAGAAGGTTCAAAGTGGCCCACGTGAATTCTAGTGATGTTCTAGAAGGTTCAGAGTGGCCCACGTGAATTCTAGTGATGTTCTAGAAGGTTCAAAGTGGCCCACGTGAATTCTAGTGATGTTCTGGAAGGTTCAGGTGGCCCACGTGAATTCTAGTGATGTTCTAGAAGGTTCAGAGTGGCCCACGTGAATTCTAGTGATGTTCTGGAAGGTTCAGAGTGGCCCACGTGAATTCTAGTGATGTACTAGAAGGTTCAGAGTGGCCCACGTGAATTCTAGTGATGTTCTGGAAGGTTCAGAGTGGTCCACGTGAATTCAAGTGATGTGTTAGAATGGCCATGGAGCTCACATTGTAGAGCATAATCATGATTGAGTTATGAAAACACTACGTTCTTGTCGATGTGTGTGCATCTATACGTATGCATCTCTGTGTGTATCTCTATGAGTTGTGGGGAGGAGTAGTGCAGCGGTTAGCTACGCTGTTTTACAAACCCGGCGACCCGAGATCGATTCCCTTCAACGGCCAACAGGTGTGGCGATTATCTGAACCGGTCTTGGGCCTCCCCTAAGTCAACTCGGCCTCAAATTAATACCCTTTGCCGTGTGTAAACATCGCCACTGGGCAGACAAAAGCGGTCGGGCGTGGTGCTGGCCACCCACCCCCTCGTGTGCCCGTCCGGGCTTTCAGAAGTGCTGCTACTCGCTAACAGCACTTGCCCCTACAGTCTGTTAAGGCTATACGGGAGGGGGAATCTTTGTCTTTGTAGTTATCTGTATGTATCTTGATGTATGTAAGCGTGTATGCATTTGCTATATCTACATCTCCACGTGATTCTGTGTGTATCTCTATAGCTCTGTGTGCTCGCTGTATCTCCACGTGATTCTGTGTGTATCTCAATGGCTTTGTGTGATCGCTACATCTCCACGTGATTCTGTGTATCTCTATAGCTATGTATGTTCGCTATATATCCACGTGGTTCTGTGTGTATCTCTATAGCTCTGTGTGTTCGCTGTATCTCCACGTGATTCTGTGTGTATCTCTATAGCTCTGTGTATTCGCTGTATCTCCACGTGATTCTGTGTGTATCTCTATAGCTATGTGTGTTCGCTGTATCTCCACGTGATTCTGTGTGTATCTCTATAGCTCTGTGTGATCGCTACATCTCCACGTGATTCTGTGTATCTCTATAGCTATGTATGTTCGCTACATCTCCACGTGATTCTGTGTATCTCTATAGCTCTGTGTGTTCGCTGTATCTCCGCGTTATTCTGTGTGTATCTCTATAGCTCTGTGTGTTCGCTGTATCTCCACGTGATTCTGTGTGTATCTCTATAGCTCTGTGTGTTCGCTGTATCTCCACGTGATTCTGTGTGTATCTCTATAGCTCTGTGTGATCGCTACATCTCCACGTGATTCTGTGTATCTCTATAGCTATGTATGTTCGCTACATCTCCACGTGATTCTGTGTATCTCTATAGCTCTGTGTATTCGCTGTATCTCCGCGTGATTCTGTGTGTATCTCTATAGCTCTGTGTGTTCGCTGTATCTCCACGTGATTCTGTGTGCATCTCTATAGCTCTGTGTGTTCGCTATATCTATTACTCCACGTGATTCTGTGTGTATCTCTATAGCTCTGTGTTCGCTATATCTCCGCGTTATTCTGTGTGTATCTCTATAGCTCTGTGTGTTCGCTACATCTCCACGTGATTCTGTGTGTATCTCCATAGCTCTGTGTGTTCGCTACATCTCCACGTGATTCTGTGTGCATCTCTATTGCTCTGTGTGTTCGCTATCTCTCCGAATGATTCTGTGTGTATCTCTATAGCTCTGTGTGTTCGCCATATCTCCATGTGATTCTGTGTGTATCTCTATAGCTCTGTGTGTTCGCTATATCTCCACGTGATTCTGTGTGTATCTCTATAGCTCTGTGTGTTCGCTACATCTCTGAGTGATGCTGTGTGTATCTCTATGGCTTTGTGTGATCGCTACATCTCCACATGATGCTGTGTGTATCTCTATAGCTCTGTGTGTTCGCTATCTCTCCACGTGATTCTGTGTGTATCTCTATAGCTCTGTGTGTTCGCTACATCTCCACGTGATTCTGTGTGTATCTCTATAGCTCTGTGTGTTCGCTACATCTCCACGTGATTCTGTGTGTATCTCTATTGCTCTGTGTGTTCGCTATCCCTCCGAATGATTCTGTGTGTATCTCTATAGCTCTGTGTGTTCGCTACATCTCCACGTGATTCTGTGTGTATCTCTATAGCTCTGTGTGTTCGCTATATCTCCACGTGATTCTGTGTGTATCTATATCGCTCTGTGTGTTCGCTACATCTCCACGTGATTCTGTGTGTATCTTTATAGCTCTGTGTGTTTACTACATCTCCACGTGATTCTGTGTGTATCTCTATAGCTCTGTGTGTTCGCTACATCTCCACGTGATTCTGTGTGTATCTCTATAGCTCTGTGTGTTCGCTATATCTCCACGTGATTCTGTGTGTATCTCTATAGCTATGTGTGTTCGCTACATCTCCACGTGATTCTGTGTGTATCTCTATAGCTCTGTGTGTTCGCTATATCTCCACGTGATTCTGTGTGTATCTCTATAGCTCTGTGTGTTCGCTACATCTCCGCGTGATTCTGTGTGTATCTCTATAGCTCTGTGTGTTCGCCATATCTCCACGTGATTATGTGTGTATCTCTATAGCTCTCTGTGTTCGCTATATCTCCACGTGATTCTGTGTGTATCTCTATAGCTCTGTGTGTTCGCTATATCTCTGAGTGATGCTGTGTGTATCTCTATAGCTCTGTGTGTTCGCTATCTCTCCGCGTGATTCTGTGTGTATCTCTATAGCTCTGTGTGTTCGCTATATCTCTACGTGATTATGTGTGTATCTCTATAGCTCTGTGTGTTCGCTATATCTCCATGTGATTCTATGTGTATCTCTATAGTTATTTGTGTTCGCTACATCTCCACGTGATTCTGTGTGTATCTCTATAACTCTGTGTGTTCGCTATATATGTCTACGCGTGATTCTGTGCGTGTCTCTCTTTGTCCGCGTCTCTTTGTGTGCATCTTCCGGCGAAGTTGATGTTCAGCAAATCCACTCCAGCCTCGTGCTCCTCTTTGTGAGTGCGTGTGAACGCGAGACTCTCCAAATTTCCATAAACGTCCGATTGTACACGATTGATCCGTCCGTCTCTCTCAATTAAAGATGCATACTGCTCAGTACGCAGAGTATACAATCCATTCGTTAGTACGTCGTGCGTGTGTGTGTAGCGGTAGTGGGGAGCGGTGGTGTAGCGGTTAGCGCTACGCTGCGCTACGAACCCGGCGGCCCGGGTTCGAATCCCTGCTCACGGCCAACAACCTGGTGACGATTATTTGAACCGGTCCTGGGTCTCCTCCCCGAGGTCGACTCAGCCTCAAATGAGTGCCTGGTGCGGTGTGCAGTAAACATCGCCACTGGGGAGACAAAGGCGGACGGGCGTGGTGCTGGCCACCCACTCCCTCGTGTGCCGTGCCGGCCTTCATAGGTGCTGCTCGCTAACAGCACTTGCCCCTACAGTCTGTTGGAGGCTATACTGGGGATCTTTGTCTTTGTTTGTATTTGTTAAGTCCGGACAAAGGTGTTCGCTCTCTCTACGTCTGACTGTCTGCAGAGCGATTAAAATTGCATATGAGGTTAAACGGGGAATTTAGCTTGGTGTGATTGTGTCTGTGTTTGTCTATGTGTCTGTGTGTCTATGTGTGTATGTGTGTGTGTGTGTCTGTGTCTGTGTGTGTGTGTCTATGTGTCTATGTGTGTATGTGTGTGTCTGTGTGTGTGTGTGTGTCTGTGTGTGTGTCTGTGTGTGTGTGTCTGTGTGTGTGTGTCTATGTGTGTATGTGTGTATATGTGTGTCTGTGTGTCTGTGTGTGCGTCTCATTTGATACTGAGTCGTCCAAGGGAGACAAAGGCGGCCGGGCGTGGTTCTGGTCACCCACCCCCTCGTGTGACGTTCCCGCCTTTATAGGCGCTCTTCGCTAACAGAACTTGCCCCGACAGTCTGTTTCGGCTATAGGGAGGATCTTTGTCTGTGTATATGTCTTGGTCGGGAGCGGTGGTGCAGCTGTTAGCCCTACGTTGTGCTACGAACCCGGCTACCCGAGTTCGATTCCCACTAACGGCCACCAACACCAGGGACGATTCTCTTAAACTGACTTGGGCCACCCCTGGGTCGATTCAGGATCAACTGAGTACCTGTTGCAGTGTGCAGTAAACATCGTGACGGGGGAGACAAAGGCGGCCGGGCGAGGTGCTGGCCACCCACCCCCTCGTGTGCCGTGCCGGCCTTCATAGGTGGTGCTCGCTAGCAGCACTTGCCCCAAAAGTCTGCTAAGGCTACACGGGGAACCTTTGTCTGTTTCCTCTTGTGTTTGGTGTCTTTGTCTTTGTTGGGGGAGCGGTGGTGCAGTGGTTAGCGCGCTGCGCTACGAACCCGTTGGTCCGTGTTCGATTCCCGCTCACGGCCACCAACACCAGTGGCGATAATCTGAACCGGTCCTGGGGCCTCCCCTAGGTCGACTCAGCCTCAAATGTGTATATATCACGTCAGCACAGGGGCGACAAAAGGCGATCTCGCGTGTTGCTCTCCACTCCACCCCTTCGTGTGCCGTGCCGGCCTTCGCGAATGCTACTCGCTAATGTAGCACTTGGCCCAACAGTCTGTTATGGTTTATTCGGGGGACCTTTGTCTTTTGTGTGTGTATCTGTGTGTGGTTAGCGGTGGTGTATATCGGTTAGTCCACCGCGCTGCCAATCCGCTAGCCCAAGTTACACTCACGGCCACGGCTAACATCAGTGGCGAGTGATATCCGCACATATATATATCCTGGAGCTCCTATAACAGTGGTTCTTAACTTTTAATGCAGCCTTGAATCCTAGTAACGTTCTAGAAGGGATAGCGTGGCCGATGTGAATTATGGTGATGTTCTGGAAGGGATAGATTGGCCGATGTGAATTATGGCGATGTTCTAGAAGGGATAGAGTGACCGATGTGAATTATGGTGATGTTCTAGAAGGGATAGAGTGACCGATGTGAATTATGGCGATGTTCTAGAAGGGATAGAGGGGCCGATGTGAATTATGGCGATGTTCTAGAAGGGATAGATTGGCCGATGTGAATTATGGCGATGTTCTAGAAGGGATAGATTGGCCGATGTGAATTATGGCGATGTTCTAGAAGGGATAGAGTGGCCGATGTGAATTCTAGCTCAACAACATACAATGTGAATAACTACATAGTGTTTGATGAAACAAAGTAGGTTGTAGCTTTCGGTGATTTACCTTCCAAAACAACAACAACAAATCTGTCCAAGTCTCGCACACCCCCCTGGAAAGGGGGGGGAGGGTGGTGGGGGGTAAATCCCACCACCCTGCAAAGGGGGTTCGCCTTGCACCCCCAGGTGAACGATCACTGCCCTACGAGGTCCAACACAGAGGCTGGGAGAAGGCACCAGGCGAGCCGGGCGCTGTGCTGGCAAACAAAATCCTCTCTGTTCGCCGTTACCGCCCTGCGTAAAGTTCCACTCGCCCAAATCGCACTTGCCCCGACACTCCGTGTGAGGCCATGGAGGGACGGGGGAGTCTTTGCCTTTGTGTTTGTGCAGTAGCCGTGCGACAACCATCGTTGCCTGTGTGGGGAGCGGCGGTGTAGCCCGAGTTCGATTCCCGCTCACGGATCACCAACACCAGTGAACGATTCTCTGAACCGGTCCTGGGCCTCCTCTCCTAGGTCGACTCGGCCTCAAATGAGTACCTGGTTGCGGTGTGTAGGAAACATCGCCGCTCGGGAGACAAAGGCGGCCGGGCGTGGTGCCTGGCCACCCACCCCCTCGTGTGTTTTGTGCCGGCCTTCATAGGGTGCTACTCGCTAACAGCACTTGCCCTAACAGTCTGTTAAGGCTATACGGGGGATCTTTGTATACATACATTGCAACGGCTATTTCACTATATGCTATATATATACATACAACGTATATATTTTTCTAATTTCTCTCCGATGTAATATTTAACTGGTGTCGTTTGACCATACTTCACCACTCTGGTGAGTGCGGGTTTGTGAAAGATAATGTCGGTCTGGACGGGTTTTTGTTTTATTACATTCAATTTATATTGAACCAACTAACTCAAGATTTTGTTTTATTTCACCAAGTAAGGCCCCAAATAATCTGTGTAGCTCTTGCTCACAAGCGGCCTGGTTCATTTTCAACAAACGATAGCTGAACGAAGTGGCTTGCCGTCACGTGGAAGTTGAAAGCACAAGCCAATAACTCTCAATGTATACACGGCAGTAACGCCTCCACATATGAAGTGGGTGCGCTGCTGGAGTTGGTATATCGAAGCGTCGTATGTTGAATAACTTCTAACATTCGTAACTAGGCTGATGGGTTCCCAGCCTTTGTTAATCACGAGTAACACTTCGTAACTTTCACGTTCATATTGCCAACACAGACAACTTTTTTCGTCCTCGGTAAAAATATATTTTGTGTTGTGTTGTACGGTGTAAATTGACGTGAGACAACATAATGGTGTGCTTACTCAATATTTTGCAGTACTGAAAATCGATTAATTTACAAATTATTCATCTCAAGTGCATTGATTATTTCACTTTATTTCCTGCGATGTCCGTGTAACATCATGGTAACACAATCCAAAGAACGTCATGCCCAAACTTTTGTTTGATCGAACATACGCACATCGAGTTATGTACACATATATAAGTTGCTACTGATGTTAGTCATTTCTCTGACAAGCAATGAGAAACTCAACGTTATATTTGTATCGCAGTGTGCTAACCACTGCACCACCCCTCCTCCCCCCCCCCCCCACGACAAACACACCGTACGTGTTTAGATCAACTGCATTTTACCATTCGTACAAGCGAGTCCGTGCGTACGCACGTATACATTTAAACACGTGGGAAGATTAAATCAACGACAGAACGTTGACTACGGGCCCCCAGATAATAATCATAATAATGGATCGTTCAGTCCCTCCTGTCGCACTATTTTTTTACGTCTACCTGCTCTGAAGTAGGGCCATTACCCTAAACGTCGCCTCTTTACAGACGGCATATTTGATGCTAACGTTCGTATCACCCCGATGGAGTTGTGCTCACAGACCCAACCGAATAATAATCAACAACAACAACAACAAAGGCAAAGACAAAAGGACCACCGCATCCCCTGCCATTCCGGATAGCCTCACATCGTCTGCTGGGGCAAGGGCTGTTTGCAAGCACCTCGTGAATGAAGGCCGTACTGTAGGCGACGCGGTGAATGGCCAACACCACGCTCGGCCACCGCTAACGTTTACACCACACTGATCATTTAGGGCCGAGTAAACCTAGGCGGGGCGGGAGGGAGGGATGGGGGAATGCCCAACACAATCAATACATCTTTCATCGACGAATCACTAATCACACACACACGCACACCACACGACATATATATACACACACACAATCAATACTGATCGCCGCTGTCCTGCACACACACTTACGAATATATATTATTACTAGCGGAAAAGTACCCGGCGTTGCCCGGGCGAAAAAGACAGGCACACACATCATCGACTTACACACAGACATCGACACACACACATAGAAACACATCGACTTACACGCACACAGATTATAATATGACCATCACGACCGATCGCCCGTGACGTGGGGTAGCGTTACGCGATTGTAGTGTCACAACGTAAGCCGGCTCAATCCCGTGTCGCCTAGGCAGACTGTAGGGGCAAGTGCTGTTAGCGAGTAGCAGCACCCTATGAAGGCCGGCACGGCACACGAGGGGGTGGGTGGCCAGCACCACGCCCGGCCGCCTTTGTCTCCTTCCAGTGGCGATGTTTACTACACACCGCGCCAGGTTACTCATTTGAGGCTGAGCCGACCTAGGGGAGAACCAGAACCGGCTCGGATAATCGTCACTTGGTGTGGGCCGTGAGCGGGAATCGTCCACACACGCACACAGGGCATTGCAATTAACCTTAACACCTCTTAAATACAATTCACGCACATTATATAATCTATTGTAGTGTTTGTGTGTGTGTGTGCACCGCCGCGTGTGAGTATCGTAAGGCACCATCTGTCTGTGTGAATCCGTGAGTGCCGTTCTGTAGCAAGCGGTGGTGTGGTCGGCACACAGTAAATAACTCATCATCATCATCACGCCCTCCGGGGTGGGGGGTCGATAAAGCGAGCACTGCACCACTTTGTGAAAACGTCAAAAGCCGATGCGCTACGGATCGACTCTTCCGCTTCCCACTGCCCGGCCATAGAAACGTGGAGTTTCCACCGCTGGGCCATCCATGCGAGGCGCTCACTGCGGGCTCGCTTCGCGCGCCTTTTGATTCCCCGATCGCGGCTAACATCAGTGGCTACGAGGCAACTTTTGCGAACCCGCAAAAACTGCAGTGGGGTGGTGAAGTATGGTCAAACATTTTTGTATTATTATTCTAACGATCACAATCATCGACGCGGCACGGGGAGAGAGAATTGTGCCTTGAGAATGCATTGAATTTAATAACTATTCTAAATCGTTATTATTTTAATCATATAAATAATCGTGATCGTGATCATCATCATAATCATCTACATTCCCAGTGTTTCTAATCGACGTCTCGTGTACTTATTCACGTTATAATTGTTAGGTGATTATTCACGTTATAATTAGGTCCAAACAATTGCAAATAACTAAATTATCCCTGTAAACATTTACCAGATGCTCAGCGGCTATAATTTTACGTTGTTCTACAAAGACAAAGATACCCCGTGTAGCCTATTAACAGACTATTGGGGCAAGTGCTGTTAGCGAGTAGCACCTATTAAGGCCGCGATGTGGCATACACAATATTAATATTGTACACAAAATCCAAGTTCACGTACATGTATATAAATAACACGTATATATGTATGTATATACGTGTATGTAACACGTATATACATACGTATATACACACATACACACGCATTAATCACACACTCAACAAAGACTCCCCCCGTATAGCCTTTAACGGACTATTGGGGCTGGTACATGTATATAAATAACACGTATATACACACATACACACGCATTAATCACACACTCAACAAAGACTCCCCCCGTATAGCCTTTAACGGACTATTGGGGCAAGTATATATAAATAACACGTATATACACACATACACACGCATTAATCACACACTCAACAAAGACTCCCCCCGTATAGCCTTTAACGGACTATTGGGGCAAGTATATGTATATAAATAACACGTATATACATAAATACACACGCATTAAACACACATTATATAAAGACTCCCCCCGTATAGCCTTTAACAGACTATTGGGGCAAGTATATGTATATAAACAACACGTATATACATACACACGCACGCATTAAACACACTATATAAAGACTCCCCCCGTATAGCCTTTAACAGACTGTAGGGGCAAGTGCTGTTAGCGAACAGCACCTATGAAGGCCGGCACGGCACACGAGGGGGTGGGTGGCCAGCACCAACGCCCGGCCGCCTTTGTCTCCCCGGTCATTATGTTTTACACACCGCACCAGGTACTCATTTGAGGCTGAGTCGACCTACACTCAAAGAATCACTGCACACACAACGAAGGCAAATACAAAGGGTGTCCCCCTCGCCCGTATAGCCTCAACGGAATGTTGGGGCAAGTGCTGTTCGCGAGCACTTATTAGACGCGCACACACAGATGTGTCGTGCGTGTGGTGGTTGTAGTGGTGGTGGTGTAGATAGTGAGCAGTAGTGGTTGGCGCGTTTAAGCTACGTATTGCGCAAAAGAAGTTTAACGTACATATACACGTGATTGTGGGTCTCTATGGGTCTCGATGAGTCTCTGTGGGTCTCTGTGGGTCTCTATGGGTCTATACGAGTCTCTAGATCTCTGTGGGTCTCTATGGGTCTATATGAGTCTCTGTGGGTCTCTATGGGTCTATATGAGTCTCTAGATCTCTGTGTGTCTCTATGGGTCTCTATGAGTCTCTAGATCTCTGTGTGTCTCTATGGGTCTCTATGAGTCTCTAGATCTCTGTGGGTCTCTATGGGTCTATATGAGTCTCTGGGTCTATGTGGGTCTCTATGGGTCTATATGAGTCTCTGTGGGTCTCTATGGGTCTATATGAGTCTCTAGATCTCTGTGTGTCTCTATGGGTCTCTATGAGTCTCTAGATCTCTGTGGGTCTCTATGAGTCTATATGAGTCTCTAGATCTCTGTGGGTCTCTATGGGTCTATATGAGTCTCTAGATCTCTATGGGTCTATATGAGTCTCTGGATCTCTATGGGTCTCTATGGGTCTATATGAGTCTCTGGATCTCTATGGGTCTCTATGGGTCTATATGAATCTCTGGATCTCTGTGTGTCTCTATGAGTCTATATGAGTCTCTGGGTCTATGTGGGTCTCTATGGGTCTATATGAGTCTCTAGATCTTTGTGGGCTCTATGCGTCTATATGAGTCTCTAGATCTCTATGGGTCTATATGAGTCTCTGGATCTATGTGGGTCTCTATGGTCTATATGAGTCTCTAGATCTCTGTGGGTCTCTATGGATCTATATGAGTCTCTAGATCTCTATGGGTCTATATGAGTCTCTGTGGGTCTCTATGGGTCTATATGAGTCTCTAGATCTCTGTGGGTCTCTATGGGTCTATATGAGTCTCTGGATCTCTGCGGGTCTCCATAGATCTCTGCTTTGCATGTGTTTAGTTTGTTATTATTCCACTGCACCTCCGATCATCGCGGCTGGCTACGTACGGTGCGAACGAAGTTCAACGTACACACACACACACACAGCTCCCCTCCTACGTACAGGTGTACTTGCTGTACTGCCTTCAGTGCAACAACGGAACAGGAGAGAGTTCCACACCCTTTCCGTGTGTGACCCACCAACCCTGGCTGCTACCTGCACCACCCCCGAGTGACTAGGAACTGGTAGTGGGAGGTTATATTGAGCCGTAGTCGGTAGCGGTCATCATCGGTGAGTTGTGCTCAAGGTAGTAATTAGTGAGTTGTGTTTAATAAGCAATAGCGATGCAAAGTGGTCGTGAGTAGTGTTAGTGAGCAGCAGTAGTAGTTGGTAACGATAGTAGTAGTGAGTAGTGTTAGTGAATAGTGAGTGGTAGTGAATAGTGAGTGGTAGTGAGGAGTGAGTTGGAGTGAGTTGTAGTGAGGAGTGAGTGGTAGTGAGGAGTGGTAGTGAGGAGTGAGTGGTAGTGAATAGTGAGTGGTAGTGAGTGGTAGTGAGGAGTGAGTGGTAGTGAGGAATGGTAGTGAGGAGTGAGTGGTAGTGAGGAATGGTAGTGAGGAGTGAGTGGTAGTGCGGAGTGAGTGGTAGTGAGTAGTGAGTGGTAGTGAGTAGTATTAGTGAATAGTGAGTGGTAGTGAGTAGTAGTCAGGAGTGAGTGGTAGTGAGGAGTGAGTGGTAGTGAGTAGTGAGTGGTAGTGAGTAGTATTAGTGAATAGTGAGTGGTAGTGAGTGGTATTCAGGAGTGAGTGGTTAGTGAGGAGTGAGTGGTAGTGAGGAGTGAGTGGTAGTGAATAGTGAGTGGTAGTGAGCGGGAGTGAGTGGTAGTGAGTGGTAGTGAGGAGTGAGTGGTAGTGAGTAGTATTAGTAAATAGTGAGTGGTAGTGAGTGGTAGTCAGGAGTGAGTGGTAGTGAGGAGTGAGTGGTAGTGAGGAGTGAGTGGTAGTGAGGAGTGGTAGTGTGGAGTTAGTGGTAGTGAATAGTGAGTGGTAGTGAGTGGTAGTGAGGAGTGGTAGTGAATAGTGAGTGGTAGTGAGGAGTGGTAGTGAGGAGTGAGTGGTAGTGAGGAGTGGTAGTGAGGAGCGAGTGGTAGTGAGGAGTGGTAGTGAGGAGTGAGTGGTAGTGAGGAGTGGTAGTGAATAGTGAGCGGTAGTGAGGAGTGAGTGGTAGTGAGGAGTGGTAGTGAGGAGTGAGTGGTAGTGAGGAGTGTTAGTGAGGAGTGAGTGGTAGTGAGGAGTGGTAGTGAGGAGTGAGTGGTAGTGAATAGTGAGTGGTAGTGAGGAGTGGTAGTGAGGAGTGAGTGGTTGTGAGGAGTGGTTGTGAGGAGTGGTAGTGAGGAGTGGTAGTGAGGAGTGAGTGGTAGTGCATAGTGAGTGGTAGTGAGGAGTGGTAGTGAGGAGTGAGTGGTTGTGAGGAGTGGTTGTGAGGAGTGGTAGTGAGGAGTGGTAGTGAGGAGTGAGTGGTAGTGAATAGTGAGTGGTAGTGAGGAGTGGTAGTGAGGAGTGAGTGGTTGTGAGGAGTGGTTGTGAGGAGTGGTAGTGAGGAGTGGTAGTGAGGAGTGGTAGTGAATAGTGAGTGGTAGTGAATAGTGAGGAGTGAGTGGTAGTAAATAGTGAGTGGTAGTGAGGAGTGGTAGTGAATAGTGAGTGGTAGTGAGGAGTGGTAGTGAATAGTGAGTGGTAGTGAGGAGTGGTAGTGAATAGTGAGTGGTAGTGAGGAGTGGTAGTGAGGAGTGGTAGTGAGGAGTGAGTGGTAGTGAGGAGTGGTAGTGAATAGTGAGTGGTAGTGAGGAGTGGTAGTGAATAGTGAGTGGTAGTGAGGAGTGGTAGTGAGGAGTGGTAGTGAGGAGTGAGTGGTAGTGAGGAGTGAGTGGTAGTGAATAGTGAGTGGTAGTGAGGAGTGAGTGGTAGTGAGGAGTGGTAGTGAATAGTGGTAGTGAGGAGTGGTAGTGAGGAGTGGTAGTGAGGAGTGAGTGGTAGTGAATAGTGAGTGGTAGTGAGGAGTGAGTGGTAGTGAGGAGTGGTAGTGAATAGTGGTAGTGAGGAGTGGTAGTGAGGAGTGGTAGTGAGGAGTGAGTGGTAGTGAATAGTGAGTGGTAGTGAGGAGTGGTAGTGAGGAGTGAGTGGTAGTGAGGAGTGGTAGTGAGGAGTGACTGGTAGTGAGGAGTGGTAGTGAGGAGTGACTGGTAGTGAGGAGTGACTGGTAGTGAGGAGTGACTGGTAGTGAGGAGTGACTGGTAGTGAGGAATGGTAGTGAGGAGTGAGTGGTAGTGAGGAGTGGTAGTGAGGAGTGAGTGGTAGTGAGGAGTGGTAGTGAGGAGTGGTAGTGAGGAGTGGTAGTGAGGAGTGACTGGTAGTGAGGAGTGGTAGTGAGGAGTGGTAGTGAGGAGTGACTGGTAGTGAGGAGTGGTAGTGAGGAGTGACTGGTAGTGAGGAGTGGTAGTGAGGAGTGAGTGGTAGTGAGGAGTGGTAGTGAGGAGTGAGTGGTAGTGAGGAGTGACTGGTAGTGAGTGGTAGTGAGGAGTGGTAGTGAGGAGTGGTAGTGAGGAGTGACTGGTAGTGAGGAGTGGTAGTGAGGAGTGGTAGTGAGGAGTGGTAGTGAGGAGTGACTCACCCTTACTGGTCCCTGGGCGTCTGGTCTCACGAGGTGGAGTTAATCCGAGCGGTTTGAGCAACATGTCCGAGTGAGAGACGGGAGAGACGGGGAGAGAGAGACGGGGAGAGAGAGACGGGGAGAGACGGGGAGAGAGACGGGGAGAGAGAGAGAGACGGGGAGAGAGACAGGGGGAAAGTGAGACGAGAGAGACTGGTGGAGAGAGGGGGAGAGACGGGGGAGAGGAGAGAGATGGGGAGAGACGGGGAGAGAGACAGGGAGAAAGTGAGATGAGAGAGACGGGTTGGGAGAGGGGGAGAGACGGGGAGGAGAGAGATGGGGAGAGACGGGGAGAGAGACAGGGAGAAAGTGAGATGAGAGAGACGGGTAGAGAGTGGGGGAGATACGGGGGAGAGGAGAGAGACGGGGATAGAGAGACGGGAGAGACGGGTGGAGAGAGGTGGGAGAGCTAGGGGAGAGCGAGGGGAGAGAGAGAGGGAGACGGGGGAGAGAGAGAGAGGGGAGAGAGGGGGAGAGACGGGAGAGACGGGTTGAGAGAGGGGAGAGCGAGGGGAGAGAGAGAAACTTGAGAGTGAGCTGGGGCAGTGAAACGGAGAGGGTGAGACGAGAGAGAGAGAGAAAGAAAGGCGAAAGTGAGCGGTGGGACAACACAAAACCAGGAATTGGGTGCACGTCAGGCGAGGAGGATTCAAAATGTCCACGTAGGGGAGAGAGTCGGGTTAGAGACAGCAGAGAGAGAGAGAGTCGGGTTAGAGACAGCAGAGAGAGATAGAGAGAGTCGGGTTAGAGACAGCAAGAGGGAGAGAGGAAGAGACACGGAGAGAAACGTGAAAATGGGAGCAGAGAGGAGAGCGAGAGACGAGGAACACGGAGCAACGTGGATGGAGAGAAACCGCGTGTCTCCCTTCTCGCGTCAGAGCGGAGTGCCGAGTCTGCTGCCTGATGCCCTCTCCACGTCTCCCTCTCTCTCTCTCTCTCCACGTCTCCCTCTCTCTCTCCACGTCTCCCTCTCTCTCTCCACGTCTCCCTCTCTCTCTCAACGTCTCCCTCTCTCCCTCTCTCTCCACGTCTCCCTCTCTCTCTCCACGTCTCCCCCTGTCTCTCTCCACGTCTCTCTCTCTCCACGTCTCCCCCCCCTCTCTCTCTCTCTCTCCACGTCTCCCTCTCTCTCTCTCTCCACGTCTCTCTCTCTCCACGTCTCCCCCCCTCTCTCTCTCTCCACGTCTCCCCGTCTCTCTCCACGTCTCCCCCTGTCTCTCTCCACATCTCCCCCTCTCTCTCCACGTCTCCCTGTCTCTCTCCACATCTCCCCCTCTCTCTCTCCACGTCTTCCTCTCTCTCTCCACGTCTCCCTCTCTCTCTCAACGTCTCCCTCTCTCTCTATCTCTCCACGTCTCCCTCTCTCTCTCCACGTCTCCCCCTGTCTCTCTCCACGTCTCTCTCTCTCTCCACGTCTCCCCCCCCTCTCTCTCTCTCTCCACGTCTCCCTGTCTCTCTCCACGTCTCCCTCTCTCTCTCCACGTCTCCCTGCCATTCTCCACGTCTCCCTGTCTCTCTCCACATCTCCCCATCTCTCTCCACGTCTCCCTCTCTCTCTCCACGTCTTTCTCTCTCTCTCTCTCTCTCCACGTCTCCCTCTCTCTCTCTCCACGTCTCCCTCTCTCCACTGTTCTCTCTCTCCACGTCTCCCTCTCTCTCCACGTCTCCATCTCTCTATCTCCACGTCTCCCTGTCTCTCCACGTCTCCCCCTATCTCTCTCCACGTCTCCCTGCCATTCTCCACCTCTCCCTGTCTCTCCACGTCTCCCTGTCTCTCTCCACCTCTCCCTGTCTCTCTCTCCACGTCTCGCTGTCTCTCTCCACGTCTCCCTCTCTCCACTGTTCCCTATCTCCACGTCTCCCTGTCTCTCTCTCTCTCCGCGTATTCTCAGTGAGAGTGTCTCCTCTCTCTCCCGCTCTCTCTCCAGGTATTCCTTTATAGCCGTGCCAGACCAGGCCATCTCCCAGCCGCGACGCGATGCCTATTTATATTACTGTTAATATTATTAATTTGATCTATCTGTATCCGCCACTCGGGTTGAAGTCAAACAATTTGGAAATAAATAGTGGTGCTATCGATGATGATGATGGATGATGATGGATGAAGATGGCTGTGATGGTGGTAGTGGTAATAGGGATGGCGGTGATGGCGGTGCTATAAATAATGATGGTGATGATGGCTGTGATGGTGGTGATGATGGTTGTCGTGGTGATGGGAGCGGTAGTGATCGTGATGGTAATGATGGCGGTGGAGATGGGAGCGATAGTAATGATGGTGGTGGTAATGATGATGGGTATGGTGATGATGATTCCTTAGTAATGTTGATGGTGACGATGGTGGTGGTGGTGGTGATGATGGTTGTGGTGGTGATGGGAGTAGTGGTGGTGGTAATGATGGTGGTGATGGGAGTGGTGGTGGTGATGATGGCGGTGATGGTGATGATGAAGATGGCAGTAAATGAGGATTGGTGGTGGTGATTATAATGATAGTCATGATGATGATGGTGGTGGTCGTGATGATGTCTTTGTAATTATAATGGTGATGGTGGTGATAATGATGGTGATGATATCGTTTGGTGATGTTTAAACAAACCTATATAACCTCCGATTAGCACGAATAGCTACCTACGGTGCGAAAGAAGTTCAACCCACCTTAAGGAACCAGTACATTCCGTACACACGCCACAGTGTGTGTGTGTGCGTCTGTGTGTGTGTGTGTCTGTGTGTGTGTGTGTCTGTGTGTGTGTGTCTGTGTGTGTGTGTCTGTGTGTGTGTCTGTGTGTGTGTGTCTGTGTGTGTGTCTGTGTGTGTGTCTGTGTGTGTGTCTGTGTGTGTGTGTCTGTCTGTCTGTGTGTGTGTCTGTATGTGTCTGTGTCTGTGTGTGTGTCTGTGTGTGTCTGTGTGTGTGTCTGTGTGTGTGTCTGTGTGTGTGTGTCTGTGTGTGTGTCTGTGTGTGTGTGTCTGTGTGCTTATGACTGGCTCCAGTTTAACAGCAGAGGTCTCACTCCGAATCAGTCGAGCGGCAATATCTTTTCATCGCTTGCGTAACGCTGTGTGGAAGCTACCTGGTCTGTCGCTCCGCACTAAGCTTCAGGTCTTCTCGGCCACGGTCATTCCCTCCCTTCTCTACGCTTGCGAAACGTGGACCCCCCTAAAGGAACATCTTCGCCGGTTAGAAACATTTAGGCTGGCCTGCCTACGATCCATCCTGGGTTTAACCAGACTGGATTGTGTGAGGAGCTCACAAATCCTTGAAAGATCTGGGCAAGGTCCCATCGGTGAGTTCCTCCGGCGGGCAAGGCTGCGATGGCTGGGTCATGTAGCCCGCATGCCCAGCCACCGCATGCCGAAACAGCTTTTGTTCGGCCGGATTGAGGGGGCAAAGCGGGCGCGACACGGGCTAGAGAAGAGATGGAGTGATGTGGTACAGGAGGACGTGGAGCTGAGTGGACTTGCCGATGACTGGTACCAGCGGTGTCAAGATCGGCCTCTGTGGAGGAGGCTCGTGAAGGATGCTACTGGGCAGTTGGAGGTAGTCGCCCTCCAACAACAACGGAGGGCGGAGGAGCGACGCTCACAACAACGAGCGGAGCGCCGGGTGGCTAAAGCACAGCAGGTTGGCACAGTAGGGGGCACAGGTGGTGCATCAGCCAGTCATCTCAGTCAGTCGACCCGTGGCACCTGGGTCTGCCCCGTGACCTCCTGCCAGCGGGCGTTCGATACTTCACGTGGCCTCAGGGTGCACATAGCCTGGCACAAGCGTCGTGGTGACGTCACCGCCACTTAGTGGCGAACGGCGGTTGTTGTTGTTGTTGGTGTGTGTCTGTGTGTGTGTCTGTGTGTGTCTGTGTGTGTGTCTGTGTGTGTGTTGCTGTGTGTCTGTGTGTGTTTGTGTGTGTGTCTGTGTGTGTCTGTGTGTGTCTGTGTGTGTGTGTGTGTCTGTGTGTGTGTCTGTGTGTGTCTGTGTGTGTCTGTGTGTCTGTGTGTGTGTCTGTGTGTGTCTGTGTGTGTGTCTGTGTGTGTGTCTGTGTGTGTGTCTGTGTGTCTGTGTGTGTCTGTGTGTGTCTGTGTCTGTGTGTGTGTCTGTGTGTGTGTGTCTGTGTGTGTGTCTGTGTGTGTGTGTGTCTGTCTGTGTGTGTGGTTGTGGTTGTGGTGCGGTAGTGTAGCGTTTAGTGCTACGCTGTGCTATGAACCTGGCGACCCGGGTTCGATTCCCGCTCACGGCCAACACCGGTGACGATTATCTGAACCGGTTCTGGGCCTGCCCTAGGTCGACTCAGCCTCAAACGAGTACCTGATGCGGTGTGTAGTAAACATCGCCACTGGGGGAGACAAAGGCGGCCGGGCGTGGCGCTGGCCACCAACCCACTCGTGCGTGCCGTTCCGGCCTTCATAGGTGCTACTCACTAACCGCCCTTACCCCTACAGTCTGTTAAGGCTACACGGGGGGGGAGGGATCTTTGTTTTGTGGGGAGCGGTCGTGCAGTGGTTAGCGCACTTATTGTGTTTGTTTCAGAGCCACGTTGGGGTCAGTCAAGAGGGGAGGTGGGGGGGCACAGGTTGTGTAGACCACTTGGATTAGATCACTTAGTCTACGCAACAATATACACTTTGGTCTACACATCAGTGGCATGAGACCCCTCATCGAATCGCTGTCTTCATGATCTGACGCAGGCGGAGTCAATGGAAGTTGGATGGGTGTGTTCATTTCCGTTGCCAGAGACATCGGCACGGGTAATGCATTACTATACTGCGATACAACACACAGGTTCAACCTGAGTTTGATTCCAGCTGCTGCTGATGTTGCTGTGAGCATCTGTGGTGGAACACTTGGGTCTTATAGCTCACTGCTGCGTTATAGTAGTCCATTAAGTCACTCACCCACTCACTCAGTCAGCCATTCACTCACCCGCTCATCCACCCACTTACCCACCCACCCACTCTCCCTCCCACTCACTCACCCACCCACTCACTCATCCATCCACTCACTCACCCACTTACTCACCCACTCACTCAATGACCCACTCACTCACTCACTAATTTCACTCACTCACCCACTCACTTACTCACCCATCCACTCACTCTCCCACTCACTCACCGACTTACTCACCCACTCACTCACCCACTCACCCACTCACTCACCCACTCACCCACTCACTTACTCACCCACACACTCACCCAGTCACTCACTGACTCAGTAACTCATTCATTCACCCACTCACCCACTCACTTACTCACCCACACACTCACCCACTCACCCACTCATTCAACCGATTGGCCTACACCAGAGCCTTCTTTTTTTAGTTTCAAAGACAACGTGTATATCATCAGAGCATGTTTGTTCACATGTTTTGCCACCAAGCACTGCGTGCTTAACGCAGTACTGGACGACGCCTTCCAAAAAGGTGTCCACTCGGTGCTTGAACATATTAAACATCTTAAACACCCCCCGTCCCATTGCCAGAAAGAGTCAAAACAGATTCTTCTTTTTGATACTGGCAACACATAGAGAAAGGTCCCGTAGATTTTTAATTTGCGATTGCATAGCCCTTGTACTGATCGCCCTTTGCTAGACGTTCTCTGCGCGAGAGCACTGCGTGAGACAACACAACACGACAAAGATCCCCCGTGTAGCCTTAACAGAATGTTGGGGCAAGTTCTGTTAGCGAGTAGCAGCACCCTATGAAGGCCGGCACGTCACACGAGGGGGTGGGCAGCCAGCAAACCACGGCCGGCCGCCTTTGTCTTCCCAGTTTCGTGAGAGACGAAGCCGTAAATGAGGCTGTGGCTCTGGAGAAGGCCAATCACCTTCAAGGACAACGCGTACATTGCCAGTATTACTATTAAAGCACACTTGTTCACGCAGACCTCATGTCATGTAGTAACGGAGGCGAGTTTAACGCGTAGGCTTTCGCGACCAATATCATCCATAATAAAGGTTTGTTGGGGTTAGATCGCGTAAATATATAAATGTGTCGTTCAAACCCGCCACCACCCGACACAGCCAACTAGTAAGGTGTTGTCACGTAAACAGAACGTGGCCAATTCGTCATTAGTACAGCACACCGGTGTGTTGGAGAGCCAAGCCACAACATTTACAATCTGAGTACGACGTGACATCTTAACAACTCCGAAATTTTTACCAGAAAGGGTAAAGCCTATTCTTATATATACACAGGGAATCTACTTACGAACATTCGACTTACGAACTTTCAGAGATACGAACACACCTGTACCGATTGTCCAGTTTCCTGTTTGGACCGAGAGGCGCAAGTTCAATCGCCTTGCAATAGATGGCGGTGGTGGCATCTACATCTATAGAACATGAAGAACCAGTGACATCTACATCTATATAACGTGAAGAACCAGTGGCATTTACATCTGCAGAACGTGAAGATTCAGTGGCATTTACATCTGCAGAGCGTGAAGAATCAGTGGCATCTACATCTACAGAACGTGAAGAACCAGTGACATCTACAGAACGTGAAGAACCAGTGGCATCTACAGAACGTGAAGAACCCGTGACATCTACATCTACAGAACGTGAAGAACCAGTGGCATTTACAGAAAGTGAAGAACCAGTGGCATCTACTTCTGCAGAACGTGAAGAACAGTGACATCTACAGAACGTGAAGAACCAGTGGCATTTACATCTGCAAAACGTGAAGAATCAGTGTCATCTACATCTGCAGAACGTGAAGAACCAGTGGCATCTACATCTGCAGAACGTGAAGAACCAGTGGCATCTACATCTGCAGAAGGTGAAGAACCAGTGGCATCTACATCTGCAGAACGTGAAGAACCAGTGACATCTACATCTGCAGAAGGTGAAGAACCAGTGGCATCTACATCTGGAGAACGTTAAGAACCAGTGGTATCTACATCTGTATAACGTGAAAAACTAGTGGCATCTGCGTCTATAGTAGACTATAACACTTTTAAAGACATTCCCCGTGTTTAGTGTACACGCCGGTACAACGTGTTTGGAATCGACAGGAGTGAAGTTGGACTTGCTAACAAATCGACTTACGAACATACCTCTGAAACCTAACTCGTTCGTAAGTAGAGGCGACCCCGTATCAATTTTCATCATCTTAATACTGACAACAAAGGGGATCCGGAGATGGTGTCGATCGTTGCTGGCTGCTGTGACCGTATCGTGGTGTCTGTGCTCACGTGACGTACAATCTGTTTAGACGCGTGGTAGAGCGCCTTGGAATGAAGTGTCTGCGATTTGAATGTACATCGATGAGATATAAGACGGGGAAGCGTGATGGCAACAATAATGCTAATCATGATGATTATTCATAATAAAGGTTTTTTCGCGAAAGCCTACGTATTAAAATGATGATTATTGTTGAAATTAAGGCCCCTGAAGGTGGTTCAACGAAAGGCTCTGAAACGGAAGATGATATCAAGTGTCACGTGATCTTGTCTTCCAGGTTCTCTGCGGAGGAGCGTGTACCCCTAAGGTCAATCCGAAGCGGAGACCCGCTTCGCGAGAACGACGGTAAGTTCACAAGTAACCGAGATGCCATATGGCATGGCAATTGCAGTTTCGTTCATACCAAGTCTATACGCGTAGTGTCTAAGGTATTGTATAGTTGGTGTTGTGTTTTGGGTAAATGATCTGGTTCTCGGTGGTCTACAATTTATAAAAACAACAACTCAACACGTTAGCCAATAACGAACACTGCGTGTGTGCCTTGAAAATAAATAAAAACAAAAACCTAATACGTGACGTTTCAGGCAACGGCCCTTCTTAAGATCGTGAAGAAGGCCCATTGCCCAAAACGTCACCGTTGTAAAGGCGCTTTGTTTCTTCTCACACAGCTTAAAGGCCGTGATCTGAACGTGGCTCTTTCACTCCAGCGCTGTCCTACCAGACAGTCTCGTCCCTTCACCTGATGAAGGCCGCTTGTGTTGTGGCCGAAACGTCGTGAGAATATTATTGTGTTATTTTATTTTATAAATTTATTATTTTATTCTCATTCTACGTGACTTTACCGAAAGAACCAAAGAAGATGATTCCTTGCAGTCACGAAAGCTTTAAATCGAAATTTAACGTCACCGTTGTTAAGGCCACAGTGTTATTGACGAATGCGTTGACGTTGTTCCGCCGAACGGAGGCTCCATTAGTACCCTGGCGTGGCAGCTTGTTGCCGGAGGCTCCCTAAGTAGCCTGGCTTGGCAGCTTGTTCCCAGAGGCTTCCTTAGTAGCCTGGCTTGGCAGCTTGTTGCCGGAAGCTCCCTAAGTAGCCTGGCTTAGCAGCTTGTTCCCGGAGGCTCCCTCAGTAGCCTGGCTTGGCAGCTTATTCCCAGAGGCTCCCTTAGTAGCCTGGCTTGGCAGCTTGTTCCCGGAGGCTCCCTTAGTAGCCTGGCTTAGCAGCTTGTTCCCAGAGGCTCCCTTAGTACCCTGGCTTGGCAGCTTGTTCCCGGAGGCTCCCTTAGTAGCCTGGCGTGGCAGCTTGTTCCCAGAAGCTCCCTTAGTACCCTGGCTTGGCAGCTTGTTCCCGGAGGCTCCCTTAGTAGCCTGGCGTGGCAGCTTGTTCCCAGAGGCTCCCTTAGTACCCTGGCTTGGCAGCTTGTTCCCGGAGGCTCCCTTAGTAGCCTGGCTTGGCAGCTTGTTCCCGGAGGCTCCCTTAGTAGCCTGGCTTGGCAGCTTGTTCCCAGAGGCTCCCTTAGTACCCTGGCTTGGCAGCTTGTTCCCAGAGGCTCCCTTAGTAGCCTGGCTTGGCAGCTTGTTCCCAGAGGCTCCCTTAGTAGCCTGGCGTGGCAGCTTGTTCCCGGAGGCTCCCTTAGTAGCCTGGCTTGGCAGCTTGTTCCCGGAGGCTCCCTTAGTAGCCTGGCTTGGCAGCTTGTTCCCAGAGGCTCCCTTAGTACCCTGGCTTGGCAGCTTGTTCCCAGAGGCTCCCTTAGTAGCCTGGCTTGGCAGCTTGTTCCCAGAGGCTCCCTTAGTAGCCTGGCGTGGCAGCTTGTTGCCGGAGGCTCCCTTAGTACCCTGGCTTGGCAGCTTGTTGCCGGAGGCTCCCTTAGTAGCCTGGCTTGGCAGCTTGTTCAATGCCGGGCCACGTGGTTACCGGCATTGCGCACGGCACTCGCCCTACACGAGGCTTGAACCCCATCCGGAAACTCTTACTGGGGGTGAGGGGCGCACGTGGCTCTCCGGGGGGGTTAGAGGGGAGGGCGGGGGGGGGGGACAAGGGGGAGGGTGGAGGGGGTTCTGGGATGGGAGGAAGCAGTGCAGGGGGGGGGGGTGACCGTGGAATGGGGGGGAGGGGGTCACTCCGAGCGGGGGGGGGGGGGCGAGGGGGGGGGTCACTGGAGAGGGGTCATGGGAGGGAGGGGGGAGGGAGGCAGCCCCGTGGGGGTTGGGGTCACTGTGAAGGGGGACGAGGGGGTGGGGATGGAGGAAATGGGGGGAGGGAGAGGGGGGCGGGGTCACTGGGAGGGGGTGGACACAACCACCGGTCACGTGGCTCGCGGTTGTTGGGAGTCACGTGACGGTCAAAGTCAACGTGACCCCTGCGATCTACGAGGGGCATCTCTCGTTTGACTTGCTGTGGTTCGGTGGAGATTCCACGTTCCTATGCCGGGGACTCCGGTTATCGTCATGCGAGGTTAATCTCAACCCGACGCTCGGTGCGATCGCAACATAAGACAAAGGTCCCCCGTATAGCCCACGGCAACCCTTGGGGCAAGTGCATTTTAGCGAGTAGCACGCACGAAGGCCGCCTTTGTCTCCCCGGCGTCGATGTTCGACGCAACGCACTCGTTTAAGGCCGAGTAGACCTACGGGAGGCCCATGGACGGGGTCCAGATCATCGTCACCGATGCTTAGTGGCTGTGGGCCGGAATCGAACTGCAGGCATGCGAGGAGCGGTGGTGCAGCGATTAGCGCTGCGCTGCGCTACGAACCCGGCCACCCCGAACGTCTCGGACTCCAGGTCGTCACGCAGCTCCATCCGGGGCTTGCCCATTTCAAAGACAAAGATCCCCCGTGTAGCCTGGACCGACTGTTGGGGCAAGTGCTGTCAGCGAGTTAAACGTACAAACTCCACACCACACACTCACTCACGCAGACAAAGATCCCCCGTGTAGCCTGAGCCGACTGTTGGGGCAAGTGCTGTCAGCGAGCAGCACCTATGAAGGCCGTCACGGCACACGAGGGGGTGGGTGGCCAGCACCACGCCCGGCCGCCTTTGTCTCCCTAGTGGCGACGTTTACTACACACCGCACCAGGTACTCATTTGAGGCCGAGTCGACCTACACACGGTCACACACGTCAGTGCTGTTGGCCTCATGCAAGGCAGTGTGGGTTCGATTCCCCGACGCGGGCACCTGTGTGTGTGTGTGTACACCTGTGTGTGTGTGTGTAGACACCTGTGTGTGTGTGTGTACACCTGTGTGTGGACACCTGTGTGTGTGTATATACACCTGTGTGTGTGTGTGGGCACCTGTGTGTGTGGACACCTGTGTGTGTGTGGACACCTGTGTATGGGCACCTGTGTGTGTGTGGACACCTGTGTGTGGGCACCTGTGTGTGTGTAGACACCTGTGTGTGTGTGTGTACATCTGTGTGTGGACACCTGTGTGTGTGTATATGCACCTGTGTGTGTGTACATCTGTGTGTGGACACCTGTGTGTGTGTATATACACCTGTGTGTGTAGACACCTGTGTGTGTGTACACCTGTGTGTGTGTGTGTGTATATATGCACCTGTGTATGTGTGGACACCTGTGTGTGTGTGACACCTGTGTGTGTGTATATACACCTGTGTGTGTAGACACCTGTGTGTGTGTACACCTGTGTGTGTGTGGACACCTGTGTGTGTGTGTGTGACACCTGTGTGTGTGTGGGCACCTGTGTGTGTGGTCACCTGTGTGTGTGTGTGTGACACCTGTGTGTGTGACACCTGTGTGTGTGTGTGGACACCTGTGTGTGTGTGTGGACACCTGTGTGTGTGACACCTGTGTGTGTGGCCACCTTTGTGTGTGTGTGACACCTGTGTGTGGACACCTGTGTGTGTGTGGGCACCTGTGTGTGTGTGTGGACACCTGTGTGTGTGACACCTGTGTGTGTGTGGACACCTGTGTGTGTGTGTGGACACCTGTGTGTGTGTGTGTGTGATACCTGTGTGTGGACACCTGTGTGTGTGTGTGTGGGCCACCTGTGTGTGTGTGGCCACCTGTGTGTGTGTGTGGACACCTGTGTGTGTGACACCTGTGTGTGTGGACACCTGTGTGTGTGTGTGGACACCTGTGTGTGTGGGCACCTGTGTGTGTGTGTAGACACCTGTGTGTGTGTGTAGACACCTGTGTGTGTGTGTACATCTCTGTGTGTACATCTGTGTGTGGACATCTGTGTGTGTGTGGACACCTGTGTGTGTGGACACCTGTGTGTGTGTGTGTGTGGACACCTGTGTGTGTGTGGACACCTGTGTGTGTGTGTGTAGACACCTGTGTGTGTGTGTGGTCACCTGTGTGTGTGTGTATGGACACCTGTGTGTGTGGACACCTGTGTGTGTGTGTGGACACCTGTGTGTGTGTGTGGACACCTGTGTGTGTGTGTGGACACCTGTGTGTGTGTGTGTGGACACTTGTGCGTCTGTGGTTGGGAGCGGTGGCGTAGTAGTTAGCGCTATGTGCTACGAACTCGACCACCCGAGTTCGATTCCCGCTCATGGCCAACAACAACAACAACAGGTGACGATTATCTGAACCGGTCCTGGGCCTCCCCCCCCGCCCCTAGGCAGTGTCGGATTAAGCTAAGTGCCGGGCCTGTAGCATATGATGTTATAAAGGGGCCCTAAATAAAAAAAACGCAAATATTACAACACAATGCTTAACTTGCATAGTAAAATAATTGTATTTTTCATTTGCTATACGGCCAGATAATACGACAAATCGCTAACCTTAAACACCCAGTCGTTCATAAAAGTTGAAGGCGGTATAGTACTATAGTAATAGAGTAAGTCACTAATACCGGAATTGATAGCTTTGGAAGCATTTAGCGCGGGGCTCTTGAAAGTGCGGGGCCCGTAGCTACTACACATGTAGTACACATATGTAGTAGCTACTACATATGTAGTAGTAGCTACTATATAACTACATAAGTAGTAGTAGCTACTACTACATGTGTAGTAGCTACTACACGTGTAGTAGCTACGAGGCCAGCATATATATGTAGTAGCTATGTCTATTAGCTACATATGTAGTATCTAATACACATGTAGTACATATATAGTAGCTACTACTACATATGTAGTAGTAGCTACTATATGTAGTAGTAGCTACTACACATGTAGTAGCTACTACACATGTAGTAGTAGCTACTACACATGTAGTAGCTACTACACATGTAGTAGTAGCTACTATATAACTATGTAGTAGTAGCTACTATATAACTACATAAGTAGTAGCAGCTACTACTACATGTGTAGTAGCTACTACATGTGTAGTAGCTACTACTACATGTGTAGTAGCTACTACATGTGTAGTAGCTACTACTACATGTGTAGTAGCTACTACTACATGTGTAGTAGCTACTACTACATGTGTAGTAGCTACGAGCCCCGCATATACATGTAGTAGCTATGTCTATTAGCTACATATGTAGTATCTAATACACATGTAGCTACTTTTGCCACTACGATAATCCGGCACTGCACCCCTAGGTCGACACAGCGATGTTTTCCTTTTAAACCGGCTACACGGTTGTTGTTGTTGTTGTTTTGTTTGAGACGCAGTATCGAGAAAAGACGTGAGGGGTGGGTGGGGTGGGGGGCGTCGCTGTGGCTGAGAAGATCCTGGGGGGGTGGGGGGGGAGAGTTGTTGAGATTCGTGGGGGAGTGACAGGGCCCAGCTAGCCTCCACGCAGCAGCAGCAGCTGGTAAGCAGCGTGGTCACGCATCCGACGGTAAGATAATGCCGCCCGACTGGTTTCGGAGGCAGGCCCTCCGCTGCTGACAAATCGGCGCTGGCCATCAGCAAACATGGCCCAGGGTACGTCAACTTTCTCCGCTCTCTCCACAACTTACCCTGTCGCTCGTGGGGAGTTATGGGGGGGGGGGGGGGGTGGGGGTATTGGATGATAGGAAATGCCCAGGCACAGGTGGGTTAGAGCGCGTGCATAGGAATGAGTCGCTAAACCCAAGCTAACGTAAAGAGCGCGTGGCCAATTCGTGACTAGTACAGCGCCACCGGTTGTGTGTTTGGAGTAAATTACAACCGGCATCATCAGGCGGCAGCCAGACTTGTGGAGAAGTCCTCCTGTTTCATTCCCTGAATAGAGGGGCTAGATGTGGTGACATCACTTGTGAGCCCTTCACGCGAAGGAGGGTTGGGGGGGGGTAATGAATATAAATTACAAGATTGTAAATGTTGAGGATTTGCTTTCCAACACAAAACCGGCGTTGCTGGACTAGTGACGAATTGGCCACGTTCTGTTTACGTGACAAACCTTTACTAGTTGGCCGTGTCGGGTGGTGGCGGGTTTAACGACACATTTATATTGACGCGATCTAACCACCCGCCAAAAAAACTATACTATGTATGATATTGGTGGCCAACGCCTGCCACGTGTTAAATAGGAGCTTAGTGTTTTGGTGAAGCGGTAGAGTCTTCTTAGCGGCACTCTCCAGGCTCAGCAGCAGAACCTCCAACTCCTTCTCGGAGTGAGCAGCAATCACCAGATCAGCAGCATACAAATAATATCATGGTTGGCCAAATAGGTAGCAATGCCTTGGACCTCACCCGGGCATCTAAACTAAAGCGGTCGACTCAGCCTCAAGCGAGCACCCGGTGCGGTGTGTAGTAAACATCGTCACTGGTGGAGACAAAGGCGGCCGGGCCTTCGTAGGTGCTGCTCCAAGCTCGCAGCACTTGCCCCAACAGCCTGTTGAGGCTATACGGGTGGGGGGGATCTTTACTTTGACAGCCACTCTGAGACCGCGATCCCTCGTTGGCCTGGGGCACAAGTTTGCTTTTTTAAGATTTCAACTCGACTCGAATGAACTTTCAGGTTTGTTAAACAAAAAAAAAATTCGCTCCCTTAAAAGCTTTTCTCACCGCGAGCAAAAGCGGAGCCTCCCGGATCTCATGCACTCTCCCTCCACCCCACTCACCATTCACTCACCACCGACTCTCCCTTCACCCCACTCACCATTCACTCACCACCCACTCTCCCTTCAACCCACTCACCATTCACTCACCACCCACTCTCCCTCCACCCCACTCACCATTCACTCACCACCCACTCTCCCTCCACCCCACTCACCATTCACTCACCACCCACTCTCCCTCCACCCCACTCACCATTCACTCACCACCCACTCTCCCTCCACCCCACTCACCATTCACTCACCACCCACTCTCCCTCCACCCCACTCACCATTCACTCACCACCCACTCTCCCTCCACCCCATTCACCATTCACTCACCACCCACTCTCACTTCACCCCACTCACGATTCACTCACCACCCACTCTCCCTCCACCCCACTCACCATTCACTCACCACCCACTCTCACTTCACCCCACTCACGATTCACTCACCACCCACTCTCCCTCCACCCCACTCACCATTCACTCACCACCCACTCTCCCTCCACGCCACTCACCATTCACTCACCACCCACTCTCCCTCCACCCCACTCACCATTCACTCACCACCCACTCTCCCTCCACCCCACTCACCATTCACTCACCACCCACTCTCCCTCCACTCCACTCACCATTCACTCACCACCCACTCTCCCTCCACCCCACTCACCATTCACTCACCACCCACTCTCCCTTCACCCCACTCACCATTCACTCACCACCCACTCTCCCTCTCTCTTCGTGCGTTTGCTGCCATGAAGAATCCTGGCACATTGCCCGAAACGTCGCATGTAACGTGTATATTTATCTATATTTCCTTTCAAAGCCATCAGCACGCGCACGCTCGGCGTTCTTATTGACGCGACACGTGTTTTATTTTTCGATTTAAAGCTTCCGTGACTGCAAGGATTCATCTTCTTTTGGTTCTTTCGGTAAAGTCACCACCACGTAGAATGAGAATAAAATAATAAAATAAAACAATAAAATATCTCACGACGTTTGGGCCACAACACAAGTAGCCGTGTTGCGGCCGAAACGTCGTGAGAATTTTATTTGTTTTATTTTATTATTTTATTCTCATTCTACGTGGTGGTGACTTTACCGAAAGAACCAAAGAAGACGACACGTCTTGTTGTTGTTGTTGCTGCTGTTGTTGCCACGTCTTGTTGTTCGATTGTGCTTTCGCACGATCGAACAACGGCGAAATAGCAGCAGCCTCGCCAATGTGACGTTCACGGTATCGAACATTTCACGCTGTGGGGGGGTGCGCTCCGATGTCACGTGACATCGCTCTAAGGCAATTAAAATAAAACGCGCAACGTAAATGGGAGAATATTTTGGATTAAATATTTTTTTAACGTAAATAGTTGTTGTTGTTGTTCTTGTTCTTTGACACTTGTTGTTGAAAACAAATATTTTGGTGGTTGTCAAGGAGGGGGGGGGGGCTCCCCCACCCAAAACTCGTAGCTTTGGCCACCAGGGGTGGAGAATGCAGGAGGGGGGGGCAAAGCACCCCCCCGCCCCCACTCCTTACGCTACTGCGTTATTGTCTACGCTGTCTAAGTATCAGCTGGGGGGGGGGGGGGGACAAAGGCGGACGCGACGTCATTCTAGCCCCCCCATCGCACCGCCCTACCCCACCTCGCCCCCCCCTTTTCCCCCCTCCCCCAACTCGCCACCCCCCCCCCCTCCCCGCCCCCTATGACCAGGAGCTCCGCGGCCGGGAGCTCCGCCCCTGGTCACGCCCTCCTTCTCGATCCTTCGCGGAGGCTCCGGGTCCACATCACGTGTCCCGCTCGCCCCCTTCTGGGGGCCCCGGGGCCCCCTCCGTCCGGTCACGTGCTCTCGCGGGTTCACCCAGACTGTCGTGTCCTGACTCGACCTCCGTGACATATCGGGAATCTGGCCCCGAGTGAGCCCCTTGTGTATAAGTACACCCACTATGGCCCTAGCACGGCTCACACTGCTAGGAGCCTCCTGGTTACTACACCACCAGCCCACAGGGGATTATTGTGTCCGTCCGTCCGTCGTGAATCCAAACATGGGAGGGGTGGGGCTGGGTGGAGAGGGGAGGGTGGGGAGGGGAGGGGCTGGGTTGGGAGGGAGGGGGAAGGGAGGGTGGGGAGGGGCTGGGTGGGTAGGGTGGGGAGGGGCTGGGTGGGAAGGGTGAGGCTGGGTGGGGGGTGGGGCTGGGTGGGGAGGGAGGGGCTGGGTGGGGATGGGAGGGTGGGGAGGGGCTGGGTGGGGAGGGTGGGGAGGGGCTGGGTGGGAAGGGTGAGGCTGGGTGGGGGGTTGGGCTGGGTATGGAGGGGCTGGTCACCCCGTGGTGCCCTTATACAACTCAACGTTTAACCTACTCACGTCGGCTTGTGCCCGCCCTCACAGTCGGGCATATTGTGCTGAACACACCACGTGGTGGTGCCGCCGTTGACCCTGGCCATTGACCGAGCAACCCAACGTTCCTACCAGCTCCTCCCTCCGCAGGAGAACGTGTTTTTGTGTCGTTACAATAAAATAACGTTGGCTATGCTAATTTAGTAACGTGACTTACATGGTTACAGAGTAATCCCCACACACCTAGACTGGGCCATAACTACGGGACATCTGTGAAAAAGAGCTTCATAGCTCATCGGATTTCTCGAGAATAAACAAATATTCAGTTTAAAAAAAATATTCTGAATCTGATAACGTATCAGTTTTTTTTAGATGTATCTCTCATTCCTAAGAGTTTTAGCTCGCTCATTAGAGTTATCGTTCCACGCTAAATTATATCATACCTAATACTAAATAGTCATTAACATGAAACACTAATCAAGTCACAACATAATACATATTCATTTTTGGGTTAAATCGCGTAAATAAATATCAATGTGTCGTTCAACCCGCCACCACCCGACACAGCCAACTAGTAAGGGTTGCCACGTCAACAGAACGTGGCCAATTCGTCACTAGTACAGCACACCCGTGTGTTGGAGAGCCAAGCCACAACATTTACAATTATAGTGTAGTGTGTAGTAGTGTAGTGTATAGTGTAGTGTATAGTGTAGTGCATAGTAGTGTATATTAGTGTAGTGTATAGTGTAGTGTAGTGTGTAGTGTATAGTAGTGTAGTGTATAGTAGTGTAGTGTACAGTAGTGTAGTGTATAGTAGTGTATAGTGTATAGTAGTGTAGTGTATAGTGTAGTGTACAGTAGTGTACTGTATAGTAGTGTAGTGTATTTGGTAGTGTATAGTATAGTAGTCTAGTATATAGTAGTGTAGTGTATTGTGTAGTGTATAGTGTAGTGTATAGTAGTGTAGTGTATAGTAGTGTACTGTATAGTAGTGTAGAGTATAGGGTAGTGTATCGTAGTGTAGTGTATAGTAGTTTAGTGTATAGTAGTGTAGTGTATAGTGTATCGTATAGTGTATAGTAGTGTAGTGTATAGTGTATCGTAGTGTTGTGTATAGTACACGAGCACGGCACACCGGTGTGTTTGAGAGTCAGTTCGTCACCGCTTCAGCAGGCACCGGTTGTGTATTGGAGTGGAAACCCACCACAGCATTTACACTTTGAGTGCCGTGGCGTTTCGCCGGTAATTGCATCCAGCATCATCGGGAGTCTTTTGTTGTTTACTTTCACGCGGGGATAACCACATATTTGTGTCAAGCTCCTGACGTTGGCGGCTGTAATCTCCTGCGAAACGTCGTTCGTACGAAAGTTGCCAACAAAATACATGACCCCATTGAGATTTTCACCTCCACCTCCTCCTCCACCTTCTCCTCTACCACCTCCTCCTCTGGTGGTTTTGCTGCTGAACCCAAAATCGCTTCCCCCACAGTGCCGTGACTGACACCTTTGAGGTTCAAGTTTATTTCGATTTGTTCCACTGATGATCGTCACGATGGCGGCTCCCGTTTCGCCAGCCAGTCGCCCGGATGTTTTACGCCGGAGCTGCGTGGGAACTGTGCGAGCACAGCAGTAGCAGCCACATGAACGTGAACATTGCAGAGAGCCAGTTCAGAAGAGGTGAGGGTCTGGACAGGTGAGGGTCTGGACAGGTGAGAGGCTGAACCAGGTGAGAGTCTGGACAGGTGAGAGCCTGAATCAGGTGAGCGTCTGGACAGGTGAGAGTCTGGACAGGTGAGAGTCTGGACAGGTGAGAGTCTGGACAGGTGAGAGGCTGAACCAGGTGAGAGTCTGGACAGGTGAGAGCCTGAATCAGGTGAGCGTCTGGACAGGTGAGAGTCTGGACAGGTGAGAGTCTGGACAGGTGAGAGTCTGGACAGGTGAGAGACTGGACAGGTGAGAGTCTGGACAGGTGAGGGCCTGAACCAGGTGAGAGTCTGAATCAGGTGAGAGCCTGAATCAGGTGAGAGTCTGGACAGGTGAGAGTCTGGACAGAGGAGAGTCTGAACCAAGTGAGAGTCTGGACAGGTGAGAGTCTGGACAGGTGAGAGCCTGGACAGGTGAAAGTCTGGACAGGTGAGAGCCTGAATCAGGTGAGAGTCTGGACAGGTGAGAGTCTGGACAGGTGAGAGGCTGGACAGGGGAGAGTCTGGACAGGTGAGAGTCTGAACAGAGGAGAGTCTGGACAGGTGAGAGTCTGGACAGAGGAGAGTCTGGACAGGTGAGAATCTGGACAGGTGAGAGTCTGGACAGGTGAGAGCCTGAATCAGGTGAGAGTCTGGACAGGTGAGAGTCTGGACAGAGGTGAGCCTGAATCAGGTGAGAGTCTGGACAGGTGAGAGCCTGAATCAGGTGAGAGTCTGGACAGGTGAGAGTCTGAACCAGGTGAGAGTCTGGACAGGTGAGAGGCTGGACAGGTGAGAGCCTGAACCAGGTGAGAGACTGGACAGGTGAGAGCCTGAACCAGGTGAGAGACTGGACAGGTGAGAGTCTGGACAGGTGAGAGTCTGGACAGAGGAGAGTCTGGACAGGTGAAAGTCTGGACAGGTGAGAGTCTGCACAGGTGAGAGCCTGAACCAGGTGAGAGACTGGACAGGTGAGAGTCTGGACAGAGGAGAGTCTGAACAGGTGAGAATCTGGACAGGTGAGAATCTGGACAGGTGAGAGACTGGACAGGTGAGAGCCTGGACAGGTGAGAGACTAGACAGGTGAGAGTCTGGACAGGTGAGTGTCTGGACAGGTGAGAGTCTGGACAGGTGAGAGTCGCGACAGGTGAGAGTCTGCACAGGTGAGAGCCTGAACCAGGTGAGAGACTGGACAGGTGAGAGCCTGGACAGGTGAGAGACTGGACAGGTGAGAGCCTGAACCAAGTGAGAGTCTGGACAGGTGAGAGTCTGGACAGGTGAGTACCTAGACAGGTTAGAGACTGGACAGGTGAGAATCTGTACAGGTGAGAGTCTGGACAGGTGAGAATTTGGACAGGTGAAAGTCTGGACAGGGGAGAGTCTGGACAGGTGAGAATCTGGACAGGTGAGAGTCTGGACAGGTGAGAGCCTGGACAGGTGAGAGTCTGGACAGGTGAGAGTGTGGACAGGTGAGAATCTGGACAGGGGAGAGTCTGGATAGGTGAAAGTCTGGAGATATGAGTGTCTGGAGAGATGAGAGTCTGAAGTTTGAGTTTCTTTACATTTGTTAGAATGATGATTATGATGCACCAGTTTAGCTGGTCGCCTGCCTATTTCCAGCATTACAGAGTATTTATCTGTACTGCAGGAGGAATCCGATGAGCTATAAAGCTCTATTTTCACAGACGTCCAGTATGGGGGAGTGGGAACGTGTCGACAACACAACAACACACATACAAAAGACGATATGAGTGCACAGTTTAGGAAATGTAAACAAATCACTTAAACATATATACAAATAGAACTGCTGTAAATAAATGTTTATCTCTACCAGGTCAACGGGCCCACGTCAGGTATTAAGTCTTCATTTGAAGCCTTCGTGACTGCAGGAACCCATACCCTCTGGTTCTTTCGGTAATGTCACGTGGGTGGAACAAAAATAACAACAAAAGAAAACACGACGTTTCGGTCGTAGCACACAAGCGTCCGTCTTCAGGTGAGAAAATTATCTACTGTTGTGGCTTCATATATATGTAAAGTTTTGCAATAATATAAAGATCATTTTCTCACCTGAAGACGGACGCTTGTGTGTTGCGACCGAAACTTCGTGTTTTCGTTTGTTATTATTGTTTCTATCTACGTGACTTTACCGAAAAATGCCAGACCGTTTAGGTATTCACTTATTTTTTTTTTCAGAAGCGGCCTGGCCACAAACGATGGCTGAACAAATATTAACGAGCACGACAAAACAACAATAACAACAACAACAATCAGCCCAGAAATATCGTGGGAAATGTTTGTGTTGCCGATATCAAAGCACGCAAAACGAGAATAGTTTTTTTTTTATATATACCATTTTTGGCGATTGAACGCCAAATCAGGTCCCCCTTTACCTATGAAGCACGTCACTGCATTAACCACCCGACTCGTGGGGCACACGCAAACATGGCCCTGATAATAGATGGCCATTGTCTTCGAAACTGATTGCCCTACGCCAGAGACAAGCAGCCTTATATTTTGATTGAAAGCTTTCGTGTCTGCAGGGATTCATATTATTGGTTCTTTCGGTAAAGTCACCACGTAGAAGGGAAACAATAAAATAATAAAAATATAAAACAATAAAATTATCGCGACGTTTCGACTGCAACACAAGGAATCATCATCAGGTGTGAAAACCACAGCAAGAAAAATCAGAAAAAGTGTCTTTTTAAAATTTTCTTGCTGTGGTTTTAGAAAAATTTGAAAAACTCCACTTTTTCTGATTTTTCTTGCTGTGGTTTTCACACCTGATGATGGTTGCTTGTGTTGCAGTCGAAACGTCGTGAGAATTTTATTGTTTTATATTTTTATTATCTTATTGTTTCCCTTCCACGTGGTCACTTTACCGATAGAACCAAGAATAAGCAGCCTTATGTGTGGCCTAGCCTCACCACCAGTGTCAGACCAGAGAATATTGCCAAACATCGACCAGTACAATGACAATGCACCTATCAGACCATTTATAGCTGGGGGGGGGGGGAGGTTACAGCAGCTACAACATGGGACGTTCTGCCACTATCAAAGTATGATAAATAAGAATAGGTTTGACCTATTATGTGTTAAGATGTTCAAACACCAAACAGAAACCTCTTGCTGTGTTATAACAGATGGCATTGCCTTAGTTTTTTTGGATGCGTGTTCACCACAAGCACGTACGGCTAATGGACGCGTAATTCCTTGCGAAAGGTATCGATTTGGGCGTTTGGACGTCTTAACGCCTTCAGTTTCATTGCCAGAAAGAGGTTAAAACCCTTTATTTTAACTTTTTAAACAACATAAATATTAATATTGCAGAGGACGCGTAGAACGGCAGGGGGATATTGTACGGCTAACAATCTACGTCTTTAGAAGATCGGAATGGGGACACACGCGCATAAAAAAACGATAGACTATTTATATTTCACCAGGTAAGGCCCACTGAGCTAGGCAACTCGTTGTGAGAAGTGACCTGGCACACAAATGATAGCTCAACGAAGTGGGCTTATCATCATCATTATCACGTGGAAATGTATATCAGCGGTCACACACTCTACACACGCGCGGTGATGTTGATTCTAAACGTGAAGGGAAAAATCGGAGGACCCGGAGAAAAATCCACGCGACCACGGGGAGAGAGAGAGACACGCAAACTCCAAATATACAGCAGCAGGCGCCAGGGTCGTGATCAAACCCACGATCTCCTGTGTACCAGGCGAGGTAGTTAACATCTCCTAGCCACCGTGATGATGAGAGAGAGACACCGCAAACTCCAAATATACAGCAGGCGCCAGGGTCGTGATCAAACCCACGACCTCCTACATACCAGGCGACGTAGTTAACATCTCCTAGCCACCGTGATGATGAGAGAGAGAGACACGCAAACTCCAAATATACAGCAGGCGTCAGGGTCGTGATGAAACCCACGACCTCCTGTATACCAGGCGAGGTAGTTAACATCTCCTAGCCACCGTGATGATGAGAGAGAGACACGCAAACTCCAAATATACAGCAGGCATCTTCAGGGTCGTGATGAAACCCACGACCTCCTGTATATCAGGCGAGGTGGTTAACATCTCACCACTAGTGAAAATGTAACGTTCACAAGTTTTGGTTTGATTTGTCTCAGGCCGTAGGGTGGTGCAGGGTTTCATGACAGAAAGCCAACCGACAGAATCACTCAACACAAAAAAAAATCAAACACACGCACTCTGTATCAATAGACCTCCTTTGCCAGTACCAATTGGGTCGAGGCTCAAAAGAAAGCCGTCCCTTGGTGTGGACCAATCAGTTTCAAGGACGATGCATATATTATCATAGTATGTTTTTTGTTTGCATTTTGACTGCAGGTATTGTGGTTAATGCAGTAACATGAATCCTTGTAAAAAGGTTTCAGTTTTGTTGCCAGAAAAAAGGGGAAAAACCCTTTTATTACACGCACTCTGGTTACATAGTCTTCGCTAAGACGCTAATGATGTTTTAATGTCGTGCCATATACATATATATGCACATTAATTTATTTATACTTATGTTGTGGCGTGTGTAATTATACCCTTTAATGTTGTTGCATATATATTATAGTGGTGTGGCGTATTAACAGGATAATTATATGATTATGCAGTGACGTATATATGCTTATGTATGATTGTTTAATGTGTGTGTACTACGGTTAGTTTTAGATTGTGACATGTGTATATGTGTGGTGGTACACACATCTATACATTTCGATGCACGTTCAAAATGTTAATATATAAAATGCAAGGCTATCATTTATTATTTTATATACAATGTAATGGAGAATACATGCATTTTAATATATACGTAACATTTTACAAGTTACGTATAATTACGTTGTTTTTGATGCTACATATATAACAATCTATATATATACATATAATCATATACGTGCCGCAGCATACTAAGTTTACATTGCATGTATAAACACAAGTGTATTTAAGGCGCGTGTGTGTGTCTACGTGGTTTTTGTTGTTGTCGTGTAGCGGGTAGCTCTACGCTGCGCTACGAACCCGGGGACCCGAGTTCGATTCCCGCTCACGGCCAACACCCAGTGACGCTTATTTGAACCGGTCCTGGGCCTCCCCTAGGTCGACTCAGCTTCGAATGAGTACCTGGTGCGGTACGCAGTAAACATCGCCAATGGGGAGACAAAGGCGGTCGGGCGTGGTTGCTGGCCACCCACCCCCTCGCGTGCCACAGTGCCGGCCTTCGTAGGTGTCGCTGCTACTCGCTAACAGCACTTGCCCCAACAGTCTGTTCAGGCTACACGGGGGATCTTTGTCTTTGGAGGTGGTGTTGGTGGAGGTGGCTGTGGTGGTGGTGGTGGAGGTCGTGATGATGGTGCTACTCGCTAACTGCACTTGCCCCAACAGTCTGTTCAGGCTACAGGGGGAATCTTTGTCTTTGCACTTGGAATATCTCCGTCGATTCCCGCTCACGGCCACCAACACCCAGTGACGAAATATCTGGGCCGGTCCCGGACCTCCCCTAGGTCGACTCAGCCTCAATTGAGTACGTGGGGCGATACGTCGCAAGCATCGCTACTTGGCGAGACAAAGGCGGTCGGGCGTGGTGCTCTTTGCCCCACCCCCCTCCCCCCTCGTGTGTCTTCATAGGTGCTGCTCGCCAACAGCACTTGCCCCCAATAGTCTGGTAAGGCTACACGGGGGATCTTTGTCTTTGCACTTGGAATCTCTCCTTTGTCATGGGTGGAGGAGGCGGAGGAGGAGGTGGGGGGGGGGGAATGCATCACCCCCCGTGCCTTATCTGGGCTCCGTTTGTAATCGCAGTGCGAACAGAGTGCCCTCTCGGCATGGATTGATGATGATGATGGTGGTGGTTGGGTTGGTTGGGTTGGTTGTTGATCTCCGGAAATGCACCCGGAAGTAGTGCAGTGTAAGGGGGCTGCGCGTTGCATTATTGCCGAACTTCTTTCGCACCGTACGCAGTTGCTGTGTCTTGGTGTGGTCTGGGACTATTGTTGTTGTTGTTTTGGTGTTGGTAGGGGACTGTTGTTGTCTTGGTGTGGTCTGGGACTGTTGTTGTTGACTTGGTGTAGTCTGGGACTATTGTTGTTGTTGTGTTGGTGTTGGGAGGGGACTGTTGTTGTTGTCTTGGTGTGGTCTGGGACTGTTGTTGTTGTTGTCTTGGTGTGGTCTGGGACTGTTGTTGTTGTCTTGGTGTGGTCTGGGACTGTTGTTGTTGTTGTTGTCTTGGTGTTGTCTGGGACTGTTGTTGTTGTCTTGGTGTTGTCTGGGACTGTTGTTGTTGTCTTGGTGTTGTCTGGGACTGTTGTTGTTGTTGTTGTTGTCTTGGTGTGGTCTGGGACTGTTGTTGTTGTCTTGGTGTGGTCTGGGACTGTTGTTGTTGTTGTCTTGGTGTGGTCTGAGACTGTTGTTGTTGTCTTGGTGTGGTCTGGGACTGTTGTTGTTGTCTTAGTGTGGTCTGGGATTGTTGTTGTTGTTGTCTTGGTGTGGTCTGAGGCTGTTGTTGTTGTCTTGGTGTGGTCTGGGACTGTTGTTGTTGTCTTGGTGTGGTCTGGGACTGTTGTTGTTGTCTTGGTGTGGTCTGAGACTGTTGTTGTTGTTGTTGTCTTAGTGTGGTCTGGGATTGTTGTTGTTGTTGTCTTGGTGTGGTCTGGGACTATTGTTGTTGTTGTGGTCTGGGACTGTTGTTGTTGTTTTGCTGCCTTGCCCCAAGCTTGCATTTGGTGTTGAAACATCGTAAGGAATGTACGCACCCATGCAATTTGTCCTCACGCAGTTTAATTACTTTCGTTCATTTATATTTAATGACGTGCATACCTCTTCTCTATTTAGCACTCCGATCGTTGTGTTGTTGTGACTTACTGACCCCCCATGCCGTGCCCCCTACTGCGCACGTGTGGAAAATGAGCTTCATAGATCATGGGAATTCCTCCTCCTCCTCCATCCTCCTCCCGCGGTCTAAATTAAGATTCCGATCAAGATGATTGCCTCGCCAGGCACGGGGAGAGATCGTGGGGCTCGGCATCAATCAGTGGACGTCGGCCACCAGCCCACGTTGATTCGTTCGTGCATTTACACGACACTCGTAATTCATATTTCATGTTTTGTTGTTGTTTGTTGTTGTTGATGCTGCTGGTGCGTTTGCAGCGGTGAGCAGGCACAGCCGAGAACAGCAACACAAAACAGCAACAACACAACACAGTAACACAACAACACAACAACACAGCACAGCAACACAACAACAACAATAACACAGCACAGCAACAACACAGCACAGTAACACAACAACACAGTAACACAACAACAACGCAACAACACAACACAGCACAGTAACACAACACAGTAACACAACACAGTAACATCCCAGCAACAACACAACACAGTAACACAACAACACAGCGACACAACACAGTTACAACACAACAGCAACACAATACAGTTACACCACAACACAGCAATTACACAGTGACAACACAACACAGCAATTACACAGTGACAACACAACAACACAACACAGCAATTACACAGTGACAACACAACAACACAACAACAACATCAACACAACACAGTAACATCCCAGCAACAACACAACACAGTAACACAACAACAACAACAACAACGCAACATCAACACAACAAAACAACACAGCAATTACACAGTGACAACACAACAACACAACAACAACATCAACACAGCACAGTAACATCCCAGCAACAACACAACACAGTGACACAACAACAACAACAACGCAACATCAACACAACACAGTAAGAACACAACCACAACACGGCCGCAACACAACACAGTGACAACACAACAACACGTTCCGTGCCAATAACAACAACAACAATGCGTGTGTGACCTTCAAAGAGGAGATGTATAATAGGCGACGTTTCGGGCAATGGCCCTCCTTCATAGCAACGTAATCGTTGATAGCAACGAATAGCACATTCATTAATAGCATATTCACCACCACCACTGTGTGTGGAGCGGTGGCGCAGCGGTTAGCGCACTGCGCTACGAAACCCGGCGAACCCGAGTTCGATTCCCACTCACGGCCACCACCGGTGACGATTATCCGAACAGGTCCTAGGTCGACTCAGCCTCTAAACGAGCGCCTGGTGAGGTGTGTAGGAAGCATCGCCACTGGGGGAGACAAAGGCGGCCGGGCGTGGTGTTGGCTACCCCCCGTATGCAGTGCCAGCCGTGATAGGTGCTACTCGCTAGCAGCACTTGCCCCAGCAGTCTGTGAAGGCTATACAGGGGGATCTTTGTCTTTGTCTCTATATACACGTTTTTTTTTAAATAACTGTAACCCTTTACCGATATGTCCCTAAAGGACTTTGCACACACAGTATAAACCACTTTCGTGTACTGTTACATAGAGCGTATATATAATTATACGTGTGTAATTCCATGTATATATACACTCTATGTGTAGGATCACATATCACTCGTTAACCTTTGCGTACGTTCGCGCTTTTAGGTAAATATGCAGAGTTAAGATATTTTAAAAATACCAACACCAGATTCTCCGGATTATAAGACGCATTTTCCATTTGTAGACTCACATACACTCATAGACTCACTCATGGACTCACATAGAGACCCTAGCTACTCATAGACTCACATAGAGACCCTAGACATCATAGACTCACATAGAGACCCTAGACACTCATAGACTCACATAGAGACCCTAGATACTCATAGACTTACATAGAGACCCTAGATACTCATAGACTCACATAGAGACCCTAAGAGACTCATAGACTCACATAGAGACCCTAGAGACTCATAGACTCACTTAGAGACCCTAGACATCATAGACTCACATAGAGACCCTAGACACTCATAGACTCACATAGAGACCCTAGATACTCATAGACTTACATAGAGACCCTAGATACTCATAGACTCACATAGAGACCCTAAGAGACTCATAGACTCACATAGAGAACCTAGAGACTCATAGACTCACTTAGAGACCCTAGAGACTCATCGACTCACATAGAGACCCTAGATACTCATAGACTCACATAGAGACCCTAGCTACTCATAGACTCAAATAGAGACCCTAGACACTCATAGACTCACATATAGACCCTAGAGACTCATAGACTCACATAGAGACCCTAGATACTCATAGACTCACATAGAGACCCTAGATACTCATAGACTCACATAGAGACCCTAGATACTCATAGACTCACATAGAGACCCTAGATACTCATAGACTCACATAGAGACCCTAGAGACTCATAGACTTACATAGAGACCCTAGATACTCATAGACTCACATAGAGACCCTAGATACTCATAGACTCACATATAGACCCTAGCTACTCATAGACTCACATAGAGACCCTAGCTACTCATAGACTCACATAGAGACCCTAGATACTCATAGACTCACATAGAGACCCTAGAGACTCATAGACTTACATAGAGACCCTAGAAACTCATAGACTCACATAGAGACCCTAGAGACTCATAGACTCACATAGAGACCCTAGATACTCATAGACTCACATATAGACCCTAGCTACTCATAGACTCACGTAGAGACCCTAGCTACTCATAGACTCACATAGAAACCCTAGATACTCATAGACTCACATAGAGACCCTAGAGACTCATAGACTTACATAGAGACCCTAGATACTCATAGACTCACATAGAGACCCTAGAGACTCATAGACTCACATAGAGACCCTAGAGACTCATAGACTTACATAGAGACCCTAGAGACTCATAGACTCACATAGAGACCCTAGATACTGATAGACTCAAATAGAGACCCTAGATACTCATAGACTCACATAGAGACCCTAGACACTCATAGACTCTCATAGAGACCCTAGAGACTCATAGACTTACATAGAAACCCTAGATACTCATAGACTCACATAGAGACCCTAGAGACTCATAGACTCACATAGAGACCCTAGAGACTCATAGACTTACATAGAGACCCTAGACACTCATAGACTCACATAGAGACCCTAGAGACTCCTAGACTCACATAGAGACCCTAGAGACTCATAGACTCACATAGAGACCCTAGATACTCATAGACTCACATAGAGACCCAGAGACTCGTAGACTCACATAGAGACCCTAGCTACTCATAGACTCACATAGAGACCCTACCTATTCATAGACTCACATAGAGACCCTAGATACTCATAGACTCACATAGAGACCCTAGAGGCTCATAGACTCACATAGAGACCCTAGATACTCATAGACTCAAATAGAGACCCTAGAGACTCATAGACTCACATAGAGACCCTAGAGACTCATAGACTCACATAGAGACCCTAGAGACTCATAGACTCACATAGAGACCCTAGAGACTCATAGACTCACTTAGAGCGCCTAGAGACTCATAGACTCACATAGAGACCCTAGATACTCATAGACTCACATAGAGAGCCTAGATACTCATAGATTCACATAGAGACCCTAGAGACTCATAGACTTACATAGAGACCCTAGATACTCATAGACTCACATAGAGACCCTGGAGACTCATAGACTCACATAGAGACCCTAGATACTCATAGACTCACATAGAGACTCTAGAGACTCATAGACTCACATAGAGAGCATAGATACTGATAGACTCAAATAGAGACCCTAGAGACTCATAGACTCACAAAGAGACCCTAGAGACTCATAGACTCACAAAGAGACCCTAGAGACTCATAGACTCACATAGAGACCCTAGAGACTCATAGACTCACATAGAGGCCCTACCTACTCATAGACTCACATAGAGACCCTAGACACTCATAGACTCACATAGAGACCCTAGACACTCATAGACTTACATAGAGACCCTAGACACTCATAGACTCACATAGAGACCCTAGAGACTCCTAGACTCACATAGAGACCCTAGATACTCATAGACTCACATAGAGACCCTAGACACTCATAGACTAACATAGAGACCCTAAATACTCATAGACTCACATAGAGACCCTAGAGACTCATAGACTCACATAGAGACCGTAGAGACTCATAGACTCACATAGAGACCCTAGACACTCATAGACTTACATAGAGACCGTAGAGACTCATAGACTCACATAGAGACCCAAGATACTCATAGACTCACATAGAGACCCTAGAAACTCATAGACTCACATAGAGACCCTAGAGACTCATAGACTCACATAGAGGCCCTAGATACTCATAGACTCACATAGAGACCCTAGAGACTCATAGACTCACATAGAGACCCTAGATACTCATAGTCTCACATAGAGACATAGAGACTCATAGACTCACATAGAGACCCTAGAGACTCATAGACTCACATAGAGACCCTAGATACTCATAGACTCACATAGAGACATAGAGACTCATAGACTCACATAGAGACCCTAGAGACTCATAGACTTACATAGAGACCCTAGAGACTCATAGACTCACATATAGACCCAAGCTACCCATAGACTCACATAGAGACCCTAGAGACCCATAGACTCACATAGAGACCCTAGATACTCATAGACTTACATAGAGACCCTAAATACTCATAGACTTACATAGAGACCCTAAATACTCATAGACTTACATAGAGACCCTAAATACTCATAGACTCACATAGAGACCCTTGATACTCATAGACTCACATAGAGACCCTAGATACTCGTAGACTCACATAGAGACCATAGAGACTCATAGACTCACATAGAGACCCTAGATACTCAGGGTACGTGTACACAATTCCCGTGTACACTCGCGAGGCTGGTGGGCTGCTGCTCACAAAAGACAAAGATCCCCCGTGTAGCCTGTAACAGACTGTAGGGGCAAGTGCTGTTAGCGAGTAGCTATGAAGGCCGGCACGGCACGCTAGGGGGTGGGTGGCCAGCACCACGCCCAGCCGCCTTTTGAGGCTGAGTCGACCTAGGGGAGGTCCGGGACCGGTTCAGATAATCGACAATGGTGTTGAACGTGAGCGGGAATCGAACCCTCGTCGCAACGTTCATAGCACAGCAGCGTAGCGCTAACCGCTACACTACCGCTCACCACTACACACAGGTACACACAGCCAAACTCACAGCCACACACACAGCCACACACAGCCACATACAACCACACACACACAGCCGCACACATACACAGCCACACACAGCCAAACTCACAGCCACACAAACACCCATACACACACAGCCACACGCACACACAGACACACACACACAGCCACACATACACACAGCCACACACAGCCAAACTCACAGCCACACAAACACCCATACACACACAGCCACACACACACAGCCACATACACACAGCCACACACAGCCAAACTCACAGCCACACACACAGCCATACACACAGCATGACACACACACAGCCACACACACATCCACACACACACAGCCACACACACACACAGCCACACACAGCCAAACTCACCGCCACACACACAGCCATACACACAGCAACACACACACACACAGCCACACAACAACAACCCGCTTTCGCCACTAAGTGGCGGTAACGTCACCACGACGCTTGTGCCAGGCCATGTGCACCTTGAGGCCACACACACACATCCACACACACACACATCCACACACAGCCACATACACACAGCCACACACAGCCACACACAGCCACATACACACAGCCACACACACACATCCACACACAGCCACACACACACAGCCACACACAGCCACACACACACATCCACACACACACACATCCACACACAGCCACATACACACAGCCACACACCCTGGCCCCATGTCGCCTTCTCACCACCACGTGGCGCTTTAAGGCCCTTCTGCATCAGTCGTCGCTTCGACCGTTCGCTTCTTTGCGTTCACGACAGCGGCAATCATCTTGACAAGTCATGTATAATGTACTCCGCATTGTACGTCTCTCCACACCTCCCCACCACCACCACCAATTTTACGTCGTTTCGCAAAATACATCGTTTTGGTGCCAACTCTTGATTTGGGTTTTTTTTTTTGCTTGGCAGTGGCTGTCGTTCTCTGTACAATGAATGCACAGCGCCATGGGACGCTGTGAGCATGAATGGCGCTCCATGAAATAACGGCATTGTTGTTATTATTGTTACTCATAACACGACCTGATGTACGTCGACTCAGCCCGTCACGACTCACGTCGCTGACGGCATCGTCATTCCGTGCTGTCTCGTTAAACGTCGCCTCTCAGCCGTCGCCTCCACCACCAATACTATTACTACCACCACTACCACCCACTACTGCTACTACCACCACTACCACCCACTACTACTACCACCACTACCACCCACTACTACCACTACCACCCACTACTACCACCACAACCACCCACTACAACTACTACCACCACTACCACCCACTACTACTACCAACACTACCACCCACTACTACCACCACTACCACCCACTCCTACCACTACCACCCACTACTACCACCACAACCACCCACTACAACTACTACCACCACTACCACCCACTACTACCACTACCACCCACTACTACCACCACAACCACCCACTACAACTACTACCACCACTACCACCCACTACTACGACCAGCACTACCACCACCTACTACTACCAACACTACCACCACCTACTACTACTACCACCCACTACTACTACCACAACTACCACCTTCTACTACTAGTACCACCACTACCACCCACTACTACTACCACCACTACCACCCACTACTACCACTACCACCCACTACTGCTACCACTACCACCACTACAACTTTTACCACCACTACCACCCACTACTACTACTACCACCACTTCCACCCACTATTACCACTACCAGCAATCACAACTACTAATATCAACACTAACACCACCTACTACTACTACCACCCACTACTACTACCACCACTACCACCTACTACTACTACCACCACTACCACCCACTACTACCACAACTACCAGCCACTACTACCACCACCACTACCACCCACTACTACCACCCACTACTGCTACTACCACCCACTACTACCACTACCACCCACTACTACTACTACCACCACTACCACCCTACTGCTACCACTACTACCACCCACTACCACCTACTACTGCTACCACTACTACCACCCACTACTACCACTACCACCCACTACTGCTACTACCACCACTACCACCCACTACTACTACCACAACTACCACCCACTACAACTACTACTACCACCACTACCACCTACTACTACTACTACCACAACCACCGCACACTACTACTACTACCACCACCCACTACTACCACCACTACCATCACCTACTACTACCACTACTACCACCCACTACTACTACCACTACCACCCACTACTAACACCACTACCACAACCCACTACTACCACCACTACCACCCACTACATCCACGACTACCACCCACTACTACCACCCCTACCACCCACTACTACTACTACCACAACCACCACTCCTACGACTTCCCTGTACATCGCTTTATTGACACCCCCACACTTACGTCGCTGACAGCATCATCATCTGGCCTGTCTCGTTATCCGTCGCCTCTCAGCCCCCACCACCACCACTACCACCCACCACCACCACCAATACCACCCACAACCAAAACCACCATCCACTACCACCACCACCACCCACTACTACCATCACCACTACCACCACCACTACCACCACCACCCACTACCACCCACTACCACCACCACTACCACCACCCACCACCACCACCATCCACTACCACCACCACTACCACCACCACCACCACACACTACTACCACCACCACCACCCACTACCACCACCATCCACTACCACCACCACCATCCACTATCACCACCACCATCCACTACCACCCCGTAAATGGCTTCGATTTACGTCGTTTAATGATTGCACTTAAATAAATAACGATTTAAAAAAAAGAAGCGATGCATCGATGAAAAACATCACAAACGGATGTTTTGTTTCACCCTTTCCGGCAACAGAACACACGGCTTGTGTTAAGACGTTCAAACAAAACAAAGTTAGATACCTTTTGCAAACGCATAAAGCCTATTAGCCACGCACCACGCGTGGCAGGTATAGGCAGGCCATCTATATATACATACACAAATATATCGAAGCTGAGCCACTGATGTATATTATAATCGTGCTCTGGAGAAGGGTCAGTGCTCGAAACGTCGCCTATTATTGCGTCGTTTTGTTGGAAGGCGACGACGCAGTCTTATCGGCGAAGCGATGCTGATGTTTCAGCTGCGTATGTTGCAGTATTTGATGAAGTCCGTCTTGCGATAGACATCCCAAAACGCCAAAAATTCTCCGAGTCGGGTGTTATTCGTACGAATCTGGAAGTCGGTCTCTCCCTACAAACGTCAGTATTTTTTTTCCATTGAGATATTGTCAAATTATATGTACGTATATACAGTGTTTTTTGAAAAAAAAATCCGTTAATGAAATCAGATTTGCTTTCAATTTAAAACTCAGTGTTCTGAAAGGGAAACTTCTTTCGAGAGTATGACGCTTACGCCAATAAAAAGCGACCGACGTCCGCACGGCGTAGTGATCCAAAGTGTGTCACGGCAGAACGGGGACATTGTCTATGTAGCGAGATATTTGTCTGTGTCTTGCTGTACATATGTACAGGTGTGTGTGTGTGTACACACGTGTGTGTGTCTGTGTGTACACAGGTGTGTGTGTGTGTGTGGCTGTGTGTGCGCGATAGTGTAGCGGTTTGCGCGCTGCGCTATGAACCTGGCGACCCGGGTTCGATTCCCGCTCACGGCCAACACCAGTGACGATTATCTGAACCGGTCCCAGGCCTCCCCTAGGTCTACTCAGCCTCAAATGAGTACCTGGTGCGGTGTGTAAACATTGCCACTAGGGATACAAAGGCGGTCGGGCGTGGTGCTGGCCACCCACCCCCTCGTGTACCGTTCTGGCCTTCATAGGTGCTCGCTAACAGCACTTGCCCCTACAGTCTGTTAAGGCTATATGGGGGATCTTTGAGCTTTGTATACACACGCGTGTGTGTCTGTACACACGTGTGTGTACACACTTGTATATTTTTTCTTAAAATGTACAAGTGTGTTCAGCGGTGTTATAATCACACAACGTAGTGATACAACGCGTACACTTTAATTAATATTGCGTGTCTGTGTGTGTGTACACACGTGTGTGTCTGTGTGTGTGAAGAGGAACGGGAGTGTAGTGGTTAGCGCTACGCTGCGCTATGAAACCTGGCGACCCGGGTTCGATTCCCGCTCACGGCCAACACCGGGTGACGATTATCTGAACCGGTCCTGGGCCTCCCCTTAGGTCGACTCAGCCTCAAATGAGAACCTTGTGCGGTGTGTAAACATCGCCACTGGGGAGACAAAGGCGGTCGGGCGTGGTGCTGGCCACCCACCCCTTCGTGTGCCGTGCCGGCCTTCATAGGTGCTCGCTAACAGCACTTGCCCCAACAGTCTGTTATAGGCTATACGTGGATGTATTTGTATACGCATATATACACGTGTCTGCGTACACATATGTGTATATACATGTGTCTGCGTGTATATATGTACACGTATGCGCGTTGCGTGTGAGTGTGTGCGTTACGTTCATGTATGTGTACACGTGCATATCTGGATACACAATACATTGCAATGTATGAACACAATATTATAACACCTTTGCAGCACAGCCCATCATGTTATAATAACACGTTGCGTGTAAATACACCAGAGTGTTGTGTTTTATATACTGTATATACCTTATAAATACATTGCAATTGTACAATGTTCGAACTCACAATGCGCGTGTGTTACAACACAAATCTGTTGTGATGCATAATTGTTGAAGCGTACCTTTCTTAAAACGTCTGTTCAGCGGTGTTATAATCACACGACATTAGTGTTTACAACGCGTACGTTTTAATTAATATTGCGCGTTACAGTAATATATTGCGTTATGCAGAGTGTGAAAATGCAACGTAATGATTCAATGCCCGGTTGCAACAACTAGTTATTACAGCAGTTTGCAACAAACTAACACACAACGGTGTTGTAACTACAGTGGCCCTTTAATACAAACACAGGCGCGTTGTAATATTTGAGAGAACGCGCACAGTCTGTTATCCGTGGTCGCGTTATAGAACACACGGTCAGCGTTGACAACGACAGGCAACGTTATGATGTGTACGATCATTGTGCCCTAGCCTGCCAAACAAACAAACAAAAATCACGTTTTGTCTATCGGTTCATCGTCGCTACCGCTGTGCAACATTTCCGTGCCACGACATCGACTTAAACTTCACAGATGCTGCTGCTGCTGCTGCTCGTTAACAGCACTTGCCCCAACAGTCTCTAAAGGCTACACGTGGGCGGGGGGTAGCTTTTGTCTTTGTCTATATAATCGTAGGTTATGGATCTCCGTTATAATACTGATTGGTGTTCATATTGTTTGATTGGGGTTGTTTGTTGTTGCTGTTGTTGTTACACGAGTGTTATACGTAACAACGCAGGGTTTGTATTATAATCAACAGTAATATTGGGGGGGGGGGGGGGGGCTTCAACACAGTTCCGTTGTGATAACAAAGAAAAAGCTCGCCCGTATAGCATCTGACAGATCGTTGGGGCAAGCGCGGTTTGGGAATCAGCTCTGAAGGTCGGCACGGCGCACGATGGTGACCAATAGAACCGCGCCCGGCCGCCTTTGTCTCCCCAGTAGTTCAGGTCGAGTCGACCTAGGGGAGGCCCAGAAACCGATTCAGAGAGAGATTTATATATTGGATTCACGAGCGGGAATCGAACGCAGGTAGTCGGGTTCGTAGCGCTGTGGCGTTAACCACTGCGCCACCGCTCCCACGCTCAAATAGTAGAAAAAAAGACAAAGATCCCCCGTATAGCCTTAGCAGACTGTGGGGGGCAAGTGCAGTTAGCCAGTAGCAACTATGAAGGCCGGCACGGCACACGAGGACGTGGTTGGCCAGCACCACGCCCGGCCGCCTTTGTCTCCCCTGCGGCGATGTTTATTTACATGCAGCACCAGGTACTCATTTAAGGCTCAGTAGACCTAGGGGAGGGTCATTTCAACACCTATTTTGGTGATGAGCAGGACGCGAACTAGCGCAGTGGCGCTAACCGTTGCGCCACCGCTCCCCCCCACACACACATTACACACACACATTAAACACACACACATTAAACACACACACATTACACACACACACATTACACACACATATTACACACACACATTACACACACACATTACACACATACATATCCGCACAATTAAAATCGATTCTACGTATGATTTGTTCAGCCTTACATTTCAATTTTCCAACAAAAAAACAACAACAACAACAATAGCAGCCGCCACTAAGCGGACGTGAGGTCACCGCAGCGCCTGTGCCAGGCTAGGTGCGCTCTGTCATAGCAATAACACGAACGCAAATACGTACGGTCTGTCGATTTAGTATTAAGTCGGTGCGCGTGTGAGCATGCGGGGAGCGGTGGCGCAGTGGTTAGCACACCGCGATGCGAATCCGGCGACTCGCGGATCGATTCCACCACTCGAACGATCGATGACAGTGTCGAGTATCTGAACAGGTCCTGCGCCTCCCGCTAGGTCGACTCAGCCTTAAATCAGTACCTGGTGCGGTGTGTAAATAAACATCGCCACCGGGGAGACAAAGGCGGTCGGGCGCCGTGCAGGACTTATATTAATTATGGAGCTGTTCGCTACGATGCATGCACTTGCCCCAAACAGCCTGTGCAGGCTATACGGGGGAGCTTTGTCTTTATGTATACGTGTGTTTTGTGTGTATATATACGTATATATGTGTGTGTAATTGTGTGTATGTAGTATGTACTCTAAGTAAATGTACTCTGTGTATATATTAGCTTTGCCAAAGCGTGTATTGTGTATATGTAGATGTTAGCGCACTACCCTACGAACCCGGCTACCCCGAGTTCGATTCCCGCTCACGGCCAACACCCCTGACGATTATTTGAACCGGTCAAGGGCCCTCCCTTACGTCGACTCAGCCTCAAAACGACCATCCCCCACGGGGGAGACAAAGGCGGCCGGGCGCGGTGTTTTGCTGGCCACCCTTACACACGTGTAAGTGTGTACGCGTGTGCGTACGTTCATACAGATGCTCCCTAAAAGCATCACTTGCCCCAACAGTCTTGTTAAGGCAACACTGCAAGAGGGGGGAGGGGTGTGTGTGTGTGGGGGGGGGTGGTCTATGTCTATTGTCTTGGACATTGTTGCATCGAGAGAGCGGTGGCGCAGCGGTTAGCGCACTCGCGTTACGGACCCACCAGCCCCCCCCCCCACCCCCCCTCCGAGTTCTAGAATCCGTGTGCGCTGTGACCCAGCCAAGGGTTTGGCTTTGTTCGAGGGAAACTTAAAATGGGGACCAATATCCCTCTCCTCCCTCCCTATCCTCCCTCTCCTCCCTCTCTCTCCTCCATCTCCTCCCTCCCTCTCCTCCCTCCCTCTCCTCCCTCTCCTCCCTCTCCTCCCTCCCTCTCCTCCCTCTCCTCCCTCTCCTCCCTCCCTCTCCTCCCTCTCCTCCCTCTCCTCCCTCCCTCTCCTCTCCTCTCCTCCTCCCTCTCCTCCCTCCCTCCCTCTCCTCCATCTCCTCCCTCCTCCCTCCCTCTCCTCCCTCTCCTCCCTCCCCTCCTCCCTCCCTCTCCTCCCTCCCTCTCCTCCCTCTCCTCCCTCCCTCTCCTACCTCTCCTCCCTCCCTCTCCTCCCTCCTCTCCTCCCTCTCCTCCCTCCCTCTCCTCCCTCTCCTCCCTCCCTCTCCTCCCTCCCCTCCCTCTCCTCCCTCCCTCTCCTCCCTCTCCTCCCTCCCTCTCCTCCCTCTCCTCCCTCTCCTCCCTCCCTCTCCTCCCTCCCTCTCCTCCCTCTCCTCCCTCTCCTCCCTCCCTCTCCTCCCTCTCCTCCCTCCCTCTCCTCCCTCTCCTCCCTCCCTCTCCTCCCTCTCCTCCCTCTCCTCCCTCTCCTCCCTCTCCTCCCTCCCTCTCCTCCCTCTCCTCCCTCCCTCTCCTCCCTCTCCTCCTCCCTCTCCTCCCTCCCTCCCTCTCCTCCATCTCCTCCCTCTCCTCCCTCCCTCTCCTCCCTCTCCTCCCTCCCTCTCCTCCCTCCCTCTCCTCCCTCCCTCTCCTCCCTCTCCTCCCTCCCTCTCCTCCCCTCTCCTCCCTCCCTCTCCTCCCTCCCCTCCCTCTCCTCCCTCCCTCTCCTCCCTCTCCTCCCTCCCTCTCCTCCCTCTCCTCCCTCTCCTCCCTCCCTCTCCTCCCTCTCCTCCCTCCCTCTCCTCCCTCTCCTCCCTCCCTCTCCTCCCTCTCCTCCCTCTCCTCCCTCTCCTCCCTCTCCTCCCTCCCTCTCCTCCCTCTCCTCCCTCCCTCTCCTCCCTCTCCTCCCTCCCTCTCCTCCCTCTCCTCCTCCCTCTCCTCCCTCCCTCCCTCTCCTCCCTCTCCTCCCTCCCTCTCCTCCCTCTCCTCCCTCCCTCTCCTCCCTCTCCTCCCTCCCTCTCCTCCCTCTCCTCCTCCCTCTCCTCCCTCCCTCCCTCTCCTCCATCTCCTCCCTCCCTCTCCTCCCTCCCTCTCCTCCCTCTCCTCCCTCTCCTTTTTTTTTACGATCAGAAGAAGATGCTCGGTCTAGTCGGCACTTTGCTCCGTTCATCATTTCGGTTTGTTTTGTTTTTTTAATGCTTTGCTTTATGTAACCCCCCCCCCCTTTTAAGTGAAAGACCCCAAAAAAATGTCCCCTTCCCTCTCTCTCTACCCCCCTCTCTACCCCCCCCCTCTCTGCCCCCCTCTCTCTCTACCCCCCTCTCTGCCCCCCCCTCTCTCTACCCCCCTCTCTGCCTCTTTTCTCTCTCTACCCCCTCTCCGCACCCTCTCTCTCTCTGCCTCCTCTCTTCCTACTCCATTTGGCTCGCTCTCTCTTTTTTCTTTATAACTACGACAAGTGCTGCATCTGCACGCAGCCCTTCCCGCAGTCGAACGGCCTCCGACGGGTAGCTCAGATCATCTGCATGCAGTGTCATGCAGAGCTCTCTACCGTCATCTGCCACCGAGCACACGGCCTCCTCCAGCGCCCACCGCTCCTTGAAGGCCGGCACGGCGTGGGTCAGCCGCGCGTGGCGGAACTCCGGCCTTCCTCTCCTCCCTCTCCTCCCTCCCTCTCCTCCCTCCCTCTCCTCCCTCTCCTCCCTCCCTCTCCTCCCTCTCCTCCCTCTCCTCCCTCCCTCTCCTCCCTCCCTCTCCTCCCTCCTTCTCCTCCCTCTCCTCCCTTTTTACGATCAGAGAAAGCAAGAAGATGCTCGGTGTAGTCGGCACTTTGCTTCGTTCATCATTTCGCCACCTCCCTCCCCCCCCCCCGTTTTAAATGAAATATTTCACGAAAGATTTCTCGCTCTGCTGTCCTCCTTCTTACCCCTTCCCTCTCTCTCTCTACCCCCTCTCTCTACTCCCCCTCTCCCTACTCTATGTCTATCCCTCCCTCCCTCCCTATCTCCCTCTCTCCCCTCTCTCCCTCCGTGTGGCGAGTCTACAACACTTTGATCAAGACGGGCAAGGGGTTACGGACAGGACGATTTATAGAGACAATGAGAGAAGGAATTTACTCACCACCCCCCACCACACCTCCCTCCCCCATTTATCTTGCTCCTAATGACCGGGTCAAGTAGTCAAACTTCACAATACAACTCGCGCCGACTGCTGACCCCGTGTCTCTCTCTGTGTGTGTCTCTCTCTCTCTCTCTATGAGCCCAAGTAACGCAACACGAAAAGAGAATTCTAAAACAACAACAACAACAAAATAAATAAATAAACCAGGCAAAGATAAAAGATCCAACCCCCTGTAGCCTCCACAGACTGTTGGGGCAAGGGCCGCTGCCAACCACGGCGCACCGAGGGGGGCGGGTGTGGTCAACACCCACGCCCGGCCGCCTTTGTCTCCCTCGCCACGATATTCACACACAAGTCGAAGATCCAACCCGTATAGCCTGTGACAGGCTGTTGGGGCAAGTGCTGTTTGCGAACAGCAGCTATGAAGGCAGGCATCGCACACGAAGGGGGTGGGTGGCCAGCACCACGCCCGGCCGCCTTTGTCTCCCTCTACGGCGATGTTTACAAATCACACACGGACAGACACAACCCCTCCCCCCCCCCCCCCCCCCGTATAGCCTCAACAGACTGTTGGGGCAAGTGCTGTTAGCTAGGGGCGTCTATGCAGGCCGGCACTTTGGCACACGAGGTGGGGGTGGTGGTTGGGTGACCAGAACCAACAAGCACGCCCGGCCGCCTTTGTCTTCCCGCCCCCGCCCCCCCCCCCTCAGTGCTCACGTTTAACCGCGCAGCGCCCAGGTATTCGTTTGAGGCTGAGTCGACCTTGAGGAGGGCTCAGGGATGCCTTGGGGACGGAACGTCGAAAGGAAAACACGCAATAGCGCACACAAACAGAATTCACAAAACGTGAATATAATTTAAAAATGTCCCATCCTGTGATCCCACACCCCCTCCCCGCTGATCCCCCCTGATCCCTCCTTGATCTCCCCCCCACCACCCCGATCCCCCCCTGATCCCCCTCTGATCCCACCCCTGATCCCCCAGCCATCACAGCCCCCTTCCCCCCACGCTGTGCCCACGTGGTGTTCGTGAGTGCGGTTAAGTGGAATATTTCACTGTTCAACAGGAACTACAGGCGAGTGAGATTGCTCGCGATTTTTTCAGAAAGTTGATCATCACGGCTAAGCTCATTACGGCTTACATATATATAATGGAGTAACGTGTATCCATTTGTTCAGTAATTATGAATACACGGAGCAGCATTTACGTACAGCGTTAAGTTACGTTGCTATATTGAGTAGCACGTGTTAAGTCATATTAATATGTATTATAGAGTCGTTTGAGTTAAATGCATGCCGATCAATATTATTACGTGCAAAGTAAGTAATATGAACTTTCATACTCGTAATATATGTTACGTTAAATTAATATAAAGTAATATGCATATATATTGAGTTATATTAAGATAAGTTAAGGGATATTAATACACGTTGGGTAGGGCTGCACTGATATGTTGACTACAATGTATATACATTCAGAAATATGAATATATGGGGTAGTAAATTAACGTGTGTTAATTAATAATAATTTTATATGATGAGTACTATCAATAAATATTGTGTGACATATATATGTGTTAAGACTACAATGCGTACAAACGGTGGTATGTCTATAGCTACAATGTACAGCACGTGTAAGCTCACCAACACGTGAACAAATACACGCATACAGCATACTAAGATCCACCGTGTAGCCTGTGTAGGCTCTTGCATGTACACATACGCACGCAACATCCTGGACGTGTTGGCGTGTGTGTTTGACACGTGAGTTGTAGTGTTAGGAGGGGGGATTTTGCGAACGATATAATCCATAATCGATGTTTTTTCTCGGGTTAGATGGCGTAAATATTTTAATGTGTCGTTAAACCCGCCACCACCCGACACAGCCCGACTAGTCAGGGGTTTTGTCACGTGAACAGAACGTGATCAATTCGTGACTAGCACAGCACCAGCCGGTTGTGTGTTGGAGAGCAAATCCACAACATTCACGTTCTGTTTACTTGAGAAATCTTACTAATTAGCTATGTCAGGTGGTGGCGGGTTTAACGGCACATTTATATATTTTCGCGATCTCACCCACACAAAAAAACCCTCTATTATGCGTGTGTGCTGTTACTATTACAGAGTGCACCTAGCCTGGCACGGTAAATGGTGTTGCCAAACCCACGCCCCGGGCCGCCTTTGTCTCTCCAAGTGGTGAATGTTCCATATATATTAAGGATCGGTGTTTTGGTAATCGGCTAGCACTGATGTTAGCCGTGAGCGGGAATCGAACTCGGGTCGCCGGCAGCGCCCTAACCGTTGCGCCACCGCTCCATGTAATTAACAAAGACAAAGATCACCCGCACAGCCTCAACATACCTTTGGGGCAAGTGCTGCACACACACTAATATAATTTCACACGTACACATGCTATACAACGTGTGTGTATTTGCGTGCGTATATTACGTTAAGGCTATATGGAGGTCTTTATATATCGTACGCATACACAACCTTTGAATGTATATATGTAAGCGTGAATATATTCATGAATGTAGAGAAAAATTGTACAATGTCACTGTGCATTACTGTATGTGTGTGTATACAAAGATCCCCCGTATAGCCTTAACAGACAGTTGGGGCAAGTGCTGTTAGTGAGAACCTATGACCGCCGGCATGGCACGCGAGAGGGTGGCCAGCACCACGCCCGACCGCCTTTGTCTCCCCATACTTGCACACACACACATCACACAGACACATCACACACACATCACACACACATCACACACATCACACACACCCACACACACATCACACACACACATCACACACATCATACACACACACATCACACACACATCACACACACACATACATCACACACACATCACACACACACACATCACACACACACATCACACACACACACACACACACATCACACACACCACACACACATCACACACACACATCACACACATGCACACACACACATCACACACACACACATCACACACACACACATCACACACACATCACACACACACATCACACACACATCACACATACACACATCACACACACACATCACACACACACATCACACACACATCACACACACACATCACACACACACACATCACACACATCACACACACACACATCACCCATCACACATCACCCATCACACATCACACACACACATCACACACACACACCACACACACATCACACACACACACATCACACACACACATCACACACACATCACACACACATCACACACACACACATCACACACACATCACACACACACACACACATCACACACACACACATCACACACATCACACACACACACACATCACACACACATCACACACACATCACACACACACATCACACACACACACATCACACACACACATCACACACACACATCACACACACACATCACACATCACACACCCACCACACACATCACACACACACACATCACACACACACACATCACACACACACACATCACACACACATCACACACACACATCACACACACATCACACACACACACATCACACACACACATCACCCATCACACACACACACATCACACACATCACACACACATCACCCATCACACACATCACACACATCACACACACACACAATCACACACACACATCACCCATCACACATCACACACAGATCACACACATCACACACAACACATCACACACATCACACACACACACATCACACACACACATCACACACACACACATCACACACACATCACACACACACACATCACACACACACATCACACACATCACACACACACATCACGCACACACATCACACACACACATCACACACACATCACACACATCACACACACACATCACACACACACATCACACACACACATCACACACACACATCACACACATCACACACACACATCACACACATCACACACACACATCACACACATCACACACACACATCACACACACACACACATCACACACATCACACACACACACATCACACACACACACATCACACACACACATCACACACACACACATCACACACACACACATCACACACACACACATCACACACACATCACACACACACATCATACACACACACATCACACACACACACATCACACACATCACACATCACACACATCACACACATCACACACACACACATCACACACACATCACACACACACATCACACACATCACACACACACATCACACACATCACACACACACATCACCCATCACTCACACACACACATCACACACACACATCACACACATCACACACACACATCACACACACACATCACACACACACACATCACACACACATCACACACACATCACACACACATCACACACACACACATCACACACACACACATCACGCACATCACACATCACACACATCACACACACACATCACACACATCACACACATCACACACACACATCACACACACATCACACACACACACATCACACACACACACACATCACACACACATCACACACACACACATACACACACACACATCACACACACATCACACACACACACATCACACACATCACACACACATCACACACACACACATCACACACACACATCACACACATCACACACATCACACACACATCACACACACACACACACATCACACACACATCACACACACATCACACACACACATCACACACATCACACACACACATCACACACATCACACACACATCACACACATCACACACACACATCACCCATCACACACACACACACATCACACACACACACACATCACACACATCACACACACACATCACCCATCACACACACACATCACCCATCACACACATCACACACACACATCACACACACACACATCACACACCCATCACACACACATCACACACACACATCACACACATCACACACACATCACACACACACATCACACACCCATCACACACACATCACACACACACATCACACACATCACACACACATCACACACACACATCACACACACACATCACACACATCACACACACACACATCACACACATCACACACACACACATCACCCATCACACTCACCGGCGGCGAACGACGTGCCGGCTGCAGGATTGAGCCGAGTCAATGGCAGCAGGACGCGTGTGTGAGTGTGTACACGTGTGTGTGTACACGTGTGTGTGAGTGTGTACACGTGTGTGTACACGTGTGTGTACACGTGTGTGTCGTCTACACGTGTGTGTATGTACAAGTGTGTGTGTACACGTGTGTGTGTCTACACGTGTGTGTGTACACGTGTGTGTGTACACGTGTGTGTACACGTGTGTGTACACGTGTGTGTCGTCTACACGTGTGTGTATGTACAAGTGTGTGTGTACACGTGTGTGTGTCTACACGTGTGTGTGTGTACACGTGTGTGTGTACACGTGTGTACACGTGTGTGTGTACGCGCGTGTGTACGCGTGTGTGTGTACACGTGTGTGTGTGACACGTGTGTGTGTGTGCACGTGTGTGTGTACACGTGTGTGAGTATGTACACGTGTGTCAGTGTGTGTACACGTGTGTGTGTACACGTGTGTGTGTGTACGTGTGTGTGTGTGTGTGTACGCGTGTGTGTGTGTACACGTGTGTGTGTGTCAGTGTGTGTGTTTCAGTGTGTGTGTGTCAGTGTGTGTGTTAGTGCGTGTGTGTCAGTGTGTGTGTGTCAGTGTGTGTGTTAGTGTGTATGTCATTGTGTGTGTGTTAGTGTGTGTGTGTCAGTGTGTATGTCATTGTGTGTGTCATTGTGTGTGTGTCAGTGTGTGTGTGTGTGTGTCAGTGTGTGTCAGTGTGTGTCAGTGTGTGTGTCAGTGTGTGTGTGTCAGTGTGTGTGTGTCAGTGTGTGTCAGTGTGTGTCAGTGTGTGTGTCAGTGTGTGTGTTAGTGTATGTGTGTTAGTGTATGTGTGTCAGTGTGTGTGTGTTAGTGTGTGTGTGTCAGTGTGTATGTCATTGTGTGTGTCATTGTGTGTGTGTGTCAGTGTGTGTGTGTCAGTGTGTATCAGTGTGTGTCAGTGTGTGTGTCAGTGTGTGTCAGTGTGTGTCAGTGTGTGTGTCAGTGTGTGTGTGTCAGTGTGTGTCAGTGTGTGTGTCAGTGTGTGTGTGTCAGTGTGTGTGTGTCAGTGTGTGTGTGTGTCAGTGTGTGTGTCAGTGTGTGTGTGTCAGTGTGTGTGTCAGTGTGTGTGTGTCAGTGTGTGTGTGTCAGTGTGTGTGTGTCGTTTGCGATGGCGCTACTGCTGGGAGGTTTTTGTTGTTGTTGGTGGTGGCGTTTTGTTTGTTGGTTTGTTTGCATGACGATAGCTCCCTCCCGCGGCGGGCCTCGCCTGATAGATCGTGGCACCGCTGATGTTCAGCGGGAGATACAAAGGGGGCCGAGACGCGGAGGGCCTGGCGCTCTGGGCACCCCCCCAACACCAACTCTCCTCCCTTGCCTCCCCGACTCCTATCGCGCGGCTCTCGCTCCCCTCTCCTCTCTCTCCTTTCTCTCTACCCCCCTCTCTCTACCCCCCCCTCTCTCTCTAACCCCCTCTCTCTCTACCCCCCTCTCTCTCTAACCCCATCTCTCTCTACCCCCCTCTCTCTCTAACCCCATCTCTCTACCCCCTTCTCTCTCTCTACCCCCTCTCTCTACCCCCCTCTCTCTACCCCCCCCCTCTCTCTCTAACCCCCTCTCTCTCTACCCCCCTCTCTCTCTACCCCCCTCTCTCTCTAACCCCATCTCTCTACCCCCTTCTCTCTCTCTACCCCCCTCTCTCTACCCTATTCTCTCTACCCCCCTTCTCTCTCTCTACCCCCCCTCTCTCTACCCCCCTCTCTATCTCTCTACCCCCCTCTCTCTCTACCCCCCTCTCTCTCTACCCCCCCTCTCTCTCTACCCCCCTCTCTCTACCCCCCTCTCTATCTCTCTACCCCCCCTCTCTCTCTACCCCCCCTCTATCTCTCTACCCCCCCCCTCTATCTCTCTACCCCCCCTCTCTCTCTTCCCCCCCCTCTCTCTCTACCCCCCCTCTCTCTCTACCCCCCTCTCTCTCTACCCCCCTCTCTCTCTACCCCCCCTCTATCTCTCTACCCCCCCTCTCTCTCTACCCCCCTCTCTCTACCCCCCCCCTCTATCTCTCTACCCCCCCCTCTCTCTCTACCCCCCCTCTATCTCTACCCCCCCACTCTCTCTCTACCCCCTCTCTCTACCCCCCCTCTCTCTCTACCCCCCTCTTTCTCTACCCCCTCTCTCTCTACCCCCCTCTCTCTCTACCCCCTCTCTCTCTACCCCCCCCTCTATCTCTCTACCCCCCCCTCTCTCTCTACCCCCCCTCTATCTCTACCCCCCCACTCTCTCTCTACCCCCTCTCTCTACCCCCCCTCTCTCTCTACCCCCTCTCTCTCTACCCCCCCCCTCTATCTCTCTACCCCCCCCTCTCTCTCTACCCCCCCTCTATCTCTACCCCCCCCACTCTCTCTCTACCCCCTCTCTCTACCCCCCCTCTCTCTACCCCCCTCTCTCTCTCTACCCCCTCACTCTCTCTCTACCCCCCTCACTCTCTCTCTACCCCCCCTCTCTCTCTCTACCCCCCTCTCTCTCTACCCCCCTCTATCTCTATAGCCCCCCCTCTCTCTCTATCCCCCTCTCTCTCTCTCTACCCCTCTCTCTCTACCCCCTCTCTCTACCCCTCTCTCTCTACCCCCTCTCTCTCTAACCCCCTCTCTATCTCTCTACCCCCCCTCTCTCTCTACCCCCTCTCTATCTCTCTACCCCCCCTCTCTCTCTACCCCCCTCTCTCTACCCCCCTCTCTATCTCTCTACCCCCCCTCTCTCTCACCCCCCCCTCTATCTCTCCCCCCCCCCCCCCTCTATCTCTCTACCCCCCCTCTCTCTCTTCCCCCCCCTCTCTCTCTACCCCCTCTCTCTACCCCCCTCTCTATCTCTCTACCCCCCCCCCTCTATCTCTCTACCCCCCCTCTCTCTCTATCCCCCCTCTCTTTCTACCCCCCCCCTCTATCTCTAACCCCCCCCCTCTCTCTACCCCCCCTCTCTACCCCCCCTCTATCTCTACCCCCCCTCTCTCTCTACCCCTCTCTCTCTCGACCCCCCTCTCTCTCTACCCCCTCTCTCTCTACCCCCTCTCTCTACCCCCTCTCTCTCTAACCCCCTCTATCTCTACCCCCCTCTCTCTCTACCCCCCTCTCTCTCTAACCCCCTCTATCTCTACCCCCTCTTTCTCTACCCCCCTCTCTCTCTACCCCCCTCTCTCTACCCCCCTCTCTCTCTACCCCCCCCCCTATCTCTCTACCCCCCCCCTCTATCTCTCTACCCCCCCTCTCTCTCTTCCCCCCCCTCTCTCTCTACCCCCCCTCTCTCTCTACCCCCCTCTCTCTCTACCCCCCCCCTCTATCTCTCTACCCCCCCCCTCTATCTCTCTACCCCCCCTCTCTCTCTTCCCCCCTCTCTTCTACCCCCCTCTCTCTCTACCCCCCCTCTCTCTCTACCCCCCCCCTCTATCTCTCTACCCCCCCCTCTCTCTCTCTACCCCCCTCTCTCTCTACCCCCCCTCTCTCTCTACCCCCCCTCTATCTCTCTACCCCCCCCTCTCTCTCTACCCCCTCTCTCTCTACCCCCCCTCTATCTCTCTACCCCCCCTCTCTCTCTACCCCCCCCTCTATCTCTACCCCCCCCTCTCTCTCTACCCCCCTCTATCTCTCTACCCCCCCTCTCTCTCTACCCCCCCTCTATCTCTACCCCCCCCTCTCTCTCTCTACCCCCCCCCTCTCTCTCTACCCCCCCTCTCTCTCTACCCCCCTTTATCTCTCTACCCCCCCTCTTTCTCTACCCCCCACTCTCTCTCTCCCCCCCCTTCTCTCTCTACCCCCCCCCCCTCTATCTCTACCCCCCCTCTCTCTCTACCCCCCCTCTTTCTCTACCCCCCTCTATCTCTCTACCCCCCCTCTTTCTCTACCCCCCTCTATCTCTCTACCCCCCCTCTTTCTCTACCCCCCTCTATCTCTACCCCTCTCTCTCTCTACCCCCCCTCTCTGTACCCCCCTCTCTCTCTACCCCCCCTCTTTCTCTACCCCCCTCTATCTCTATAGCCCCCCCTCTCTCTCTCGACCCCCCTCTCTCTACCCCCCCCCCCTCTCTACCCCCCTCTCTCTCTACCCCCCCTCTCTACCCCCTCTCTCTCTACCCCCCCTCTATCTCTACCCCCCTCTCTCTCTACCCCCCCTCTATCTCTACCCCCCTCTCTCTCTACCCCCTCACTCTCTCTCTACCCCCCCTCTCTCTCTCTACCCCCCACTCTCTCTCGACCCCCCTCTCTCTCTACCCCCCTCTCTCTCGACCCCCCTCTCTCTCTACCCCCCTCTCTCTCGACCCCCCTCTCTCTCTACCCCCTCTCTCCCCCCCCCTCCTCTCTCTCTACCCCCCTCTCTCTCTACCCCCCCTCTCTCTCTCTACCCCCTCTCTCTCTATCCCCCCCCTCTCTCTCTAGCCCCCCCCTCTCTCCTCTCGCCGAGAGCGAAATATGCGGAGGTGCCGCGTCACGTGACGCATCCCACATCGCCGACTCAATCTTTCACTAACACACACACACACACTCAATAACACACACTCACACACACACTCACACACACTAACACACACTCACACAATCACACACTCACTCACACACTCACACACACTAACACCACTCACACAATACACACCACACTCACTCTCACACACACTAACACACACTCACACTCACACACACTAACACACACACTCAATAATACACACACACTCACACACACACACACTAACACACACACTCAATAATACACACACTCACACACTCACTCACACACACTAACACACACACACACTCAATAACACACACACTAACACACACACACACTCAATAACACACACACTCACACACTCACTCCACACACACTAACACACACACACACTCAATAACACACACACACACTCACACACTCACACACTCACACACTCACTCACACACACTCACACACACACTCACTCACACTCACACACACTAACACACCACCACACTCAATAACACAACAACAACCGCCATTCGCCACTAAGTGGCGGTGACGTCACCACGACGCTTGTGCCAGGCTATGTGCACCCTGAGGCCACGTGAAGTGTCGAACGCCCGCTGGCAGGAGGTCACGGGGCAGACCCAGGTGCCACGGGTCGACTGACTGAGATGACTGGCTGATGCACCACCTGTGCCCCCTACTGTGCCAACCTGCTGTGCTTTAGCCACCCGGCGCTCCGCTCGCTGTTGTGAGCGTCGCTCCTCCGCCCTCCGTTGTTGTTGGAGGGCGACTGCCTCCAACTGCCCAGTAGCATCCTTCACGAGCCTCCTCCACAGAGGCCGATCTTGACACCGCTGGTACCAGTCATCGGCAAGTCCACTCAGCTCCACGTCCTCCTGTACCACATCACTCCATCTCTTCTCTAGCCCGTGCCGCGCCCGCTTAGCCCCCTCAATCCGCCCAAACAAAAGCTGTTTCGGCATGCGGTGGCTGGGCATGCGGGCTACATGACCCAGCCATCGCAGCCTTGCCTGCCGGAGGAGCTCACCGATGGGACCTTGCCCAGATCTTTCAAGGATTTGTGAGCTCCTCACACAATCCAGTCTGGTTAAACCCAGGATGGATCGTAGGCAGGTCAGCCTAAATGTTTCTAACCGGCGAAGATGTTCCATTAGGGGGGTCCACGTTTCGCAAGCGTAGAGAAGGGAGGGAATGACCGTGGCCGAGAAGACCTGAAGCTTAGTGCGGAGCGACAGACCAGGTAGCTTCCACACAGCGTTACGCAACCGATGAAAAGATATTGCCGCTCGACTGATTCGGAGTGAGACCTCTGCTGTTAAACTGGAGCCAGTCATAAGCACACTGCCCAGGTATGGGAAACTCTCCACTCTCTCCACAACTGCCCCATCACCGATTGGGAGTTGTGGGGGTGGAGTGTCCGATGGTACAAAATACCCAGGCAGGTGCTTAGTTTTGGTGGGGCTGATGGTAAGGCCCCACCTCTTAGTGGCACGCTCCAGTCTCAGCAGCAGCGTCTCCAACTCCTCCTCTGACTGAGCAGCTATTACCAAGTCATCAGCATACATAACGTGGTTGAGCAATAGGGAGCCATCCCTTGACCGCACCCGGGCATCGATTAGCCTCCCATTATATCTGTACCATATGGAGATTCCCCCGGTACAGCTATTGAAGGCTTCACGAACTACGTGGTCAAAATAGATGTTAAATAATGTGGGAGCCAGAGGACATCCCTGTCGCACCCCAAGGTGTACAGGGAATGGCTCTGACTCCCGGCCACGTAGTTTTACCCGGGCCCGCTCACCATCATGAAGGTCCTTAATGATCGTGAGCAGAGGGTCAGGTACTCCAAAAGCACGAAGAACGACCCAGAGCCCAGGCCTACTGATGGTATCATAGGCCTTGACCAGGTCAATAAAGCAGAGATGTAGGTCTTGTTGGAATTCCCTACACCTCTGCTGTAGCAGACGGACAGAAAATATGGCATCTGTGCAGGACCGCCCTTTCCTGAAACCGCATTGGGGCTCCGCAAGCCTCTCCTCAGCGTGCCTGGCAAGGCGATGCTGAATAATCCTTGCCAGGACCTTTCCCGGCACACTGAGGAGTGAGATGCCCCTGTAGTTGTTACAGTCTGTGCGGTCCCCCTTCTTAAAAAGGGGGACCACCAGGGCATCCTTCCAATCCTGCGGAACCCGTCCAGTGGTCCAGACTGTTGTTATGATGTCATATAGGGCAGTCTGTGCACAAACGCCACCCTCCCTCAGCATTTCGCTTGGGAGATCATCTCTGCCCGCTGCCTTTCCTGGTCTCAGACTCCTGATCGCCTTCAATACTTCCTCAGCAGATGGCACCTCAGCCAGCCACTCACAGGGGGTGACTTCATCCAATATTTGAGGCACCGCAGCCTCAGCAGGGTCATCCTCACTTTGTGCCACGATGTTTTTCCTGGCTGTGGGATTTTCCCTCCCCCAGGACCTCACAGAAATGCTCAGCAAATCTGCGAACCTGTTCCTGGGGGTCGGAAATTGGATCACCGTTTTTTCCCCTAATGATGGTAATAGGTGTGGCGCTGCAGGTTACTTTTTTGATGGAGTTAAATAGCGATTTGTGATCACGGGCCACTGAGGCAGACTCCATCTCCTCAGCAACCCGCGACCACCACCCATCCTTGCAGCGCCTCACGGCTCTCCGAACCTCCGAGCGAAGGCTGCGGTAAGCCTCCTCATTCTCTGACGTGGGATTCTGTAGCCGATGACAGTGGGCCTGTCGCTTTTTCTCAACCATCCTGAACAACTCCTCTGTCATCCAGGGTGTCTGGGGAGGTCTGGACCGCGTACCCAAAGCAGCCATTGCAGCTGCATGAGTCACAGTCCTAAACCTCGCCCATTTACCCTCGACATCAGGAGGAGTCGGGGACGATGCCAATCCCAGCCGCAAGCGATGATGAAATTCTCGCTTGCAACTTTCATCAGATAACTGAGACCAGGCCACTTTAGGTTGGAATGGGGTCCTGGGTGTACACCCACCACCGGAGTGGAAGAATGGCAGGCGCATCTTACAGATGACTAGTCGATGGTCAGAGGGCAGATCAGCTCCACGGTAGGTCCTGGTGTCAAGGACATGGGCTCGCATTCGCTGGTCCGTCACTATGTAGTCCAGCAGATGTTCTTGCTTGGACCCGGCATGCATCCATGATGTTGTGTGGATGCGCCGATGCCGGAACAGCGTGTTGGTAATTACAAGCCCATGGGCTGCACAAAAATCTAGCAGCCTCCTACCGTTGTTATTGAGCTGATCTGGCCCATGCCCTCCAATCACTCCAGACCAGGTGCCAGTATCATGACCAACTCGGGCATTGAAGTCACCCAACATGATGACTCTATCCCGAGGGGCCACTTTAGCCAGCACCTGTGACAGGAGGTCATAGAAGGCATCTGACTCATCGGCTTTGCCTGCATCCCTCCACGGATGTTCATCTTCGGTGGGGGCATAAGTAACCACGACCACCATTCCTCGCCTCCGGTTGATGGGAAGGCGAGCCCAAAGTAGCCTGGGGCTTACAGCTTCCCACACCTCACCGCCACGCTCCCACGCCCCCTTCATTCTTTTGTTCAAAAGAAGACCCACACACACACACTCACACACTCACACACTCACACACACTCACACACACTCACACACACTCACACACACTCACACACTCAATAATACACACACTCACTCACACTCACTCACACTCACACACACTCACACACAGTAACACACACACACACTCAATAACACACACACTCACACACTCACACACACTCACTCACACACTCACACACACTCAATAACACACACACTCACACACTCACTCACACACTCACTCAATAACACACACACACTAACACACACTAACACACACACAGACTCAATAATACACACACTCACACACTCACTCACACACACTAACACACACACACACTCAATAACACACACACACTCACTAACACACACACACTCAATAACACACACACACTCACACACTCACACACACTAACACACACACACTCACTCACACACACTCACACACACTCATACACACACTCTCACACACACACTCAAACACACTAACACACTCATACACACTCACTAACACAACAACCGCCATTCGCCACTAAGTGGCGATGACGTCACCACGACGCTTGTGCCAGGCTATGTGCACCTTGAGGCCACGTGGAGTGTCGACCGCCCGCTGGCAGGAGGTCACGGGGCAGACCCAGGTGCCATGGGTCGACTGACTGAGATGACTGGCTGATGCACCACCTGTGCCCCCTACTGTGGCAATCCGCTGTGCTTTAGCCACCCGGCGCTCCGCTCGTTGTTGTGAGCGTCGCTCCTCCGCCCTCCGTTGTTGTTGGAGGGCGACTACCTCCAACTGCCCAGTAGCGTCCTTCACGAGCCTCCTCCACAGAGGCCGATCTTGACACCGCTGGTACCAGTCATCGGCAAGTCCACTCAGCTCCACGTCCTCCTGTACCACATCACTCCATCTCTTCTCTAGCCCGTGCCGCGCCCGTTTAACCCCCTCGATCCGGCCGAACAAAAGCTGTTTCGGCATGCGGTGGCTGGGCATGCGGGCTACATGACTCAGCCAACGCAGCCTTGCCTGCCGGAGGAGCTCACCGATGGGACCGTGCCCAGATCTTTCAAGGATTTGTGAGCTCCTCACACAATCCAGCCTGGTTAAACACAGGATGGATCGTAGGCAGGCCAGCCTAAATGTTTCTAACCGGCGAAGATGTTCCATTAGGGGGGACCACGTTTCGCAAGCGTGGAGAAGGGAGGGAATGACCGTGGCCGATAAGACCTGAAGCTTAGTGCGGAGCGACAGACCAGGTAGCTTCCACACAGCATTACGCAACCGATGAAAATATATTGCCGCTCGACTGATTCGGAGTGAAACCTCTGTTGTTAAACTGGAGCCGGTCATAAGCACACTGCCCAGGTATGGGAAACTCTCCACTCTCTCCACAACTGCCCCATCACCGATTGGGAGTTGTGTGGGTGGAGTGTCCGATGGTACAAAATACCCAGGCAGGTGCTTAGTTTTGGTGGGGCTGATGGAAAGGCCCCATCTATTAGTGGTATGCTCCAGTCTTAGCAGCAGCGTCTCCAACTCCTCCTCTGAATGAGCAGCTATTACCAAATCATCGGCATACATAACGTGGTTGAGCAATAGGGAGCCATCCCTTGACCGCACCCGGGCATCGATCAGCCTCCCATTATATCTGTACCAAATGGAGATTCCCCCGGTACAGCTATTGAAGGCTTCACGAACTACGTGGTCAAAATAGATGTTAAATAATGTGGGAGCCAGTGGACATCCCTGTCGCACCCCAAGGTGTACAGGGAATGGCTCTGACTCCCGGCCACGTAGTTTTACCCGGGCCCGCTCACCATCATGAAGATCCTTAATGATCGACTCACACTCACTCACTCACACACACTCACACACACTCACACCCACTCACACACTCACACACACACTCACACACTCACACCCACTCACACACTAACACACACACAAACACACACACTCACACCCACTCACACACTCACATACACACTCACACACTAACACACACTCACACACTCACACACACACTCACACACTAACACACACACTCACACACACTAACACACACACTCACACACACTCACACACACTCACACCCACTCACACACTCACACACACTCACACACTCACACACACACTCACAAACACTCACACACACACACTCACACACTAACACACACACACTCACACACTCACATACTCACACACTAACACACATATTCACACACTAACACACTAACACACACACTCACACACACTCTCACACTCACTCACACACACACTCACACCCACTCACACAACAACAACAACAACAACCGCCATTCGCCACTAAGTGGCGGTGACGTCACCACGACGCTTGTGCCAGGCTATGTGCACCCTGAGGCCACGTGAAGTGTCGAACGCCCGCTGGCAGGAGGTCACGGGGCAGACCCAGGTGCCACGGGTCGACCGACCGAGATGACTGGCCGATGCACCACCCGTGCCCCCCACCGTGCCAACCTGCTGCGCCCTAGCCACCCGGCGCTCCGCTCGCTGTTGTGAGCGTCGCTCCTCCGCCCTCCGCCGCTGCCGGAGGGCGACCGCCTCCAACTGCCCAGCAGCATCCCTCACGAGCCTCCTCCACAGAGGCCGATCCCGACACCGCTGGCACCAGTCATCGGCAAGTCCACTCAGCTCCACGTCCTCCTGTACCACATCACTCCATCTCTTCTCTAGCCCGTGCCGCGCCCGCTTAGCCCCCTCAATCCGGCCAAACAAAAGCTGTTTCGGCATGCGGTGGCTGGGCATGCGGGCTACATGACCCAGCCATCGCAGCCTTGCCTGCCGGAGGAGCTCACCGATGGGACCCTGCCCAGATCTTTCAAGGATTTGTGAGCTCCTCACACAATCCAGTCTGGTTAAACCCAGGATGGATCGTAGGCAGGCCAGCCTAAATGTTTCTAACCGGCGAAGATGTTCCATTAGGGGGGTCCACGTTTCGCAAGCGTAGAGAAGGGAGGGAATGACCGTGGCCGAGAAGACCTGAAGCTTAGTGCGGAGCGACAGACCAGGTAGCTTCCACACCGCGTTACGCAACCGATGAAAAGATATTGCCGCTCGACTGATTCGGAGTGAGACCTCTGCTGTTAAACTGGTGCCAGTCATAAGCACACTGCCCAGGTATGGGAAACTCTCCACTCTCTCCACAACTGCCCCATCACCGATTGGGAGTTGTGGGGGTGGAGTGTCCGATGGTACAAAATACCCAGGCAGGTGCTTGGTTTTGGTGGGGCTGATGGTAAGGCCCCACCTCTTAGTGGCACGCTCCAGTCTCAGCAGCAGCGTCTCCAACTCCTCCTCTGACTGAGCAGCTATTACCAAGTCATCAGCATACATAACGTGGTTGAGCAATAGGGAGCCATCCCTTGACCGCACCCGGGCATCGATTAGCCTCCCATTATATCTGTACCATATGGAGATTCCCCCGGTACAGCTATTGAAGGCTTCACGAACTACGTGGTCAAAATAGATGTTAAATAATGTGGGAGCCAGACGACATCCCTGTCGCACCCCAAGGTGTACAGGGAATGGCTCTGACTCCCGGCCACGTAGTTTTACCCGGGCCCGCTCACCATCATGAAGGTCCTTAATGATCGTGAGCAGAGGGTCAGGTACTCCAAAAGCACGAAGAACGACCCAGAGCCCAGGCCTACTGATGGTATCATAGGCCTTGACCAGGTCAATAAAGCAGAGATGTAGGTCTTGTTGGAATTCCCTACACCTCTGCTGTAGCAGACGGACAGAAAATATGGCATCTGTGCAGGACCGCCCTTTCCTGAAACCGCATTGGGGCTCCGCAAGCCTCTCCTCAGCGTGCCTGGCAAGGCGATGCTGAATAATCCTTGCCAGGACCTTTCCCGGCACACTGAGGAGTGAGATGCCCCTGTAGTTGTTACAGTCTGTGCGGTCCCCCTTCTTAAAAAGGGGGACCACCAGGGCATCCTTCCAATCCTGCGGAACCCGTCCAGTGGTCCAGACTGTTGTTATGATGTCATATAGGGCAGTCTGTGCACAAACGCCACCCTCCCTCAGCATTTCGCTTGGAAGATCATCTCTGCCCGCTGCCTTTCCTGGTCTCAGACTCCGAATCGCCTTCAATACTTCCTCAGCAGATGGCACCTCAGCCAGCCACTCACAGGGGGTGACTTCATCCAATATTTGAGGCACCGCAGCCTCAGCAGGGTCATCCTCACTTTGTGCCACGATGTTTTCCTGGCTGAGGGATTTTCCCTCCCCCAGGACCTCACAGAAATGCTCAGCAAATCTGCGAACCTGTTCCTGGGGGTCGGAAATTGGATCGCCGTTTTTTCCCCTAATGATGGTAATAGGTGTGGCGCTGCAGGTTACTTTTTTGATGGAGTTAAATAGAGATTTGTGATCACGGGCCACTGAGGCAGACTCCATCTCCTCAGCAACCCGCGACCACCACCCATCCTTGCAGCGCCTCACGGCTCTCCGAACCTCCGAGCGAAGGCTGCGGTAAGCCTCCTCATTCTCTGACGTGGGACTCTGTAGCCGATGACAGTGGGCCTGTCGCTTTTTCTCAACCATCGTGAACAACTCCTCTGTCATCCAGGGTGTCTGGGGAGGTCTGGACCGCGTACCCAAAGCAGCCATTGCAGCTGCATGAGTCACAGTCCTAAACCTCGCCCATTTACCCTCGACATCAGGAGGAGTCGGGGACGATGCCAATCCCAGCCGCAAGCGATGATGAAATTCTCGCTTGCAACTTTCATCAGATAACTGAGACCAGGCCACTTTAGGTTGGAATGGGGTCCTGGGTGTACACCCACCACCGGAGTGGAAGAATGGCAGGCGCATCTTACAGATGACTAGTCGATGGTCAGAGGGCAGATCAGCTCCACGGTAGGTCCTGGTGTCAAGGACATGGGCTCGCATTCGCTGGTCCGTCACTATGTAGTCCAGCAGATGTTCTTGCTTGGACCCGGCATGCATCCATGATGTTGTGTGGATGCGCCGATGCCGGAACAGCGTGTTGGTAATTACAAGCCCATGGGCTGCACAAAAATCTAGCAGCCTCCTACCGTTGTTATTGAGCTGATCTGGCCCATGCCCTCCAATCACTCCAGGCCAGGTGCCAGTATCATGACCAACTCGGGCATTGAAGTCACCCAACATGATGACTCTATCCCGAGGGGCCACTTTAGCCAGCACCTGTGACAGGAGGTCATAGAAGGCATCTGACTCATCGGCTTTGCCTGCATCCCTCCACGGATGTTCATCTTCGGTGGGGGCATAAGTAACCACGACCACCATTCCTCGCCTCCTGTTGATGGGAAGGCGAGCCCAAAGTAGCCTGGGGCTTACAGCTTCCCACACCTCACCGCCACGCTCCCACGCCCCCTTCATTCTTTTGTTCAAAAGAAGACCCACACCCTGTTGTTTGGCAGTCTGCTGCCCCGAGTAGAGGACTGTCCACCCCTCATGGTGGCAGGAGCCAGAGCCGGTCCACCGGACCTCCTGAATGCCGCATAGATCCAGGCGGTACCGGTCCAGCTCCCGACAGAGGAGTGGCAGCCTCTCCTCTGCAGTGAGCGTTCGAACATTCCACGTGGCCAACCGTAGTGGCTTTTCGTTGTTTCTGGAGTAGCCCCGAGGGTAGGTATTCAATCTCCTGGCTCCGCCAATTGGGGTTTGGCCAGGAGACGTCATAGACGCCTGGCCCCCCGGGGCCTCCGGCACAAGCTTAGTTGTTACATATTTAAGTTTAATTCGTAGTTTCGTGGTAATTAATTGAAGGTGGAGGGGTTACCAGCCCCTCGCACCCGTCCAGAGCCCCCGTTTAGCCCCTGTGGTGGATACATATGCCATGAGGGGAGGAGCCAATCAAAATTGGATCTCCCCCCACAGCGCTGTCCACGACAGAGTTGCCCGTCCGGCACCGCGAGGAGGTACACTAACACACACACTCACACACTAACACCCACACTCACACACTAACACACACTCACACACACACTCACTCACACACTAACACACACACTCACACACTAACACACACACTCACACACACTCACTCACACTCACTCACACCCACTCACACACACACTCACACACTAACACACACTCACACACACTCACACACCAACACATACACTCACACGCTAACACACACACTCACACACTCACATACACACTCACACACACTAACACACACACTAACACACACTCACACACACTCACACACTCACACACACTCACAGAGATAGAGGCAAGGGATGCAGAGACAGCAGAGAGAGAGACAGCGGAGATAGACAGCAGAGAGAGATCGAGACAGCTAGCTAAGAGAGACAGCGGAGAGAGATCGAGACAGCGGAGAGAGACAGCAGAGAGAGAGAGACAGCTGAGAGACAGCAGAGAGAGATCGAGACAGTGGAGAGAGACAGCAGAGAGAGACAGACAGCTGAGAGAGACAGCAGAGAGAGAGACAGACAGCGGAGAGAGACAGCAGAGAGAGAGACAGACAGCTGAGAGAGACAGCAGAGAGAGATCGAGACAGCTGAGAGAGACAGCAGAGAGAGATCGAGACAGCAGAGAGAGACAGCAGAGAGAGAGACAGACAGCTGAGAGAGACAGCAGAGAGAGACAGCGGAGAGAGACAGCAGAGAGAGAGACAGCTGAGAGAGACAGCAGAGAGAGATCGAGACAGCGGAGAGACACAGCAGAGAGAGAGAGAGACAGCAGAGAGAGACAGCAGAGAGAGATCGAGACAGCGGAGAGAGACAGCAGAGAGAGATCGAGACAGCTGAGAGAGACAGCAGAGAGAGATCGAGACAGCAGAGAGAGACAGCAGAGAGAGAGACAGACAGCTGAGAGAGACAGCAGAGAGAGAGAGACAGCGGAGAGAGACAGCAGAGAGAGAGAGACAGCTGAGAGAGACAGCAGAGAGAGATCGAGACAGCGGAGAGACACAGCAGAGAGAGAGAGAGAGAGACAGCAGAGAGAGACAGCAGAGAGAGATCGAGACAGCGGAGAGAGACAGCAGAGAGAGAGATCGAGACAGCTGAGAGAGACAGCAGAGAGAGAGAGAGACAGCAGAGAGAGACAGCAGAGAGAGGTCGAGACAGCTGAGAGCGAACAGCAGAGAGAGATCGAGACAGCGGAGAGAGACAGGAGAGAGAGAGACAGCTAAGAGAGACAGCGGAGAGACAGACATCATTGAGATAGAGTGAGAGACAGAGAGAGACGGCGGAGAGACAGCGAGCGACAGGGAGAGTGTGTGTGTGCCTGGCAGCACTTACCCCAACAGCCTGTTTAAGGCTATACGGGGGATCTTTGTATTTGTGTGGGCACGTGTGTATATATTACGTGTCAATGTGTGTACGTGAATGGTGTTTAGGTGTGTGTATGTGTATACGTATAAGTTGGCACAGTTTGGGGCACAGGTGGTGCATCGGCCACTCATCGCAGTCAGTCGACGCATGGTCACCTGATGCGTCTGCCCCGTGACCTCCTCCTGCACCTAGCCTGGCACAGTTGGGGGCACAGGTGGTGCATCAGCCACTCATCTCAGTCAGTCGACGCATGGTCACCTGATGGGTCTGCCCCGTGACCTCCTCCTGCACCTAGCCTGGCACAGTTTGGGGCACAGGTGGTGCATCGGCCTCTGATCTCAGTCAGTCGACGCATGGTCACCTGATGGGTCTGCCCCGTGACCTCCTCCTGCACCTAGCCTGGCACAGTTGGGGGCACAGGTGGTGCATCAGCCACTCATCTCAGTCAGTCGACGCATGGTCACCTAATGGGTTTGTCCCGTGACCTCCTGCCAGCGGGCGTTCTACACTTCACGTGGCCTCAACGTGCACCTAGCCTGGCACACAGGCGCCGTGGTGACGTCACCGCCACTTAGTGGCGGTTGTTGAGGCTGTGATGGTAGCTGTGGAGCGGTGGTGCAGTGGTCAGCACGCTGAGCTACTGGCCAGGGGTGGGGCTACACGTGTGAGTGTGTACACGTGTGAGTGTGTGTACACGTGAGTGTGTGTACACGAGTGTGTACACGTGTGAGTGTGTGTACACGAGTGTGTACACGTGTGAGTGTGTGTACACGTCTGAGTGTGTACACGTGTGAGTGTGTACACGTGTGAGTGTGTGTACACGTGAGTGTGTGTACACGAGTGTGTACACGTGTGAGTGTGTGTACACGTCTGAGTGTGTACACGTGTGAGTGTGTATACACGTGTGAGTGTGTGTACACGTCTGAGTGTGTACACGTATGTGTACTCGTGTGAGTGTGTACACGTGTGAGTGTGTACACGTGTGAGTGTGTGTACACGTGAGTGTGTGTACACGAGTGTGTACACGTGTGAGTGTGTGTACACGAGTGTGTACACGTGTGAGTGTGTGTACACGTCTGAGTGTGTACACGTGTGAGTGTGTACACGTGTGAGTGTGTACACGTGTAAGTGTGTATACGTGAGTATGTACACGTGTGCGTGTGTAATCGTGAGTGCGTGTACACGTGTGTATGTATACGTGTGAGTATATGTACACGTGTGAGTGTGTATACGTGAGTGTGTGAGTGTGTGTACACTTGAGTGAGTGTCTGTGTACACGTGAGTGTGTGTACACGTGTGTGTGTACACGTGTGTGTGTGTGTGTACACGTGTGAGTGTGTACACGTGGACGCACCCTTTTCCCGGACCATTGTTTTAATTCATCAGCGCGTCTCCTGTTCAATCATCATCTGTATACAGTGCATCAACAAACACACAAGCGAGCTGTGTGGTGAGTTTAGTAGTGGTGTGAGTGAGCTGTGTGGTGAGTTTAGTGATGGTGTGAGTGAGCTGTGTGGTGAGTTTAGTAGCGGTGTGGGTGAGCTGTGTGGTGAGTTTAGTAGCGGTGTGGGTGAGCTGTGTGGTGAGTTTAGTAGCGGTGTGGGTGAGCTGTGTGGTGAGTTTAGTAGCGGTGTGGGTGAGCTGTGTGGTGAGTTTAGTAGCGGTGTGGGTGAGCTGTGTGGTGAGTTTAGTAGCGGTGTGGGTGAGCTGTGTGGTGAGTTTAGTAGTGGTGTGGGTGAGCTGTGTGGTGAGTTTAGTAGCGGTGTGAGTGAGCTGTGTGGTGAGTTTAGTAGTGGTGTGGGTGAGCTGTGTAGTGAGTTTAGTAGCGGTGTGAGTGAGCTGTGTGGTGAGTTTAGTAGCGGTGTGGGTGAGCTGTGTAGTGAGTTTAGTAGCGGTGTGGGTGAGCTGTGTGGTGAGTTTAGTAGCGGTGTGGGTGAGCTGTGTGGTGAGTTTAGTAGCGGTGTGGGTGAGCTGTGTGGTGAGTTTAGTAGCGGTGTGGGTGAGCTGTGTGGTGAGTTTAGTAGCGGTGTGGGTGAGCTGTGTGGTGAGTTTAGTAGCGGTGTGGGTGAGCTGTGTGGTGAGTTTAGTAGCGGTGTGGGTGAGCTGTGTGGTGAGTTTAGTAGTGGTGTGGGTGAGCTATGTGGTGAGTTTAGTAGCGGTGTGAGTGAGCTGTGTGGTGAGTTTAGTAGTGGTGTGGGTGAGCTGTGTGGTGAGTTTAGTAGCGGTGTGAGTGAGCTGTGTGGTGAGTTTAGTAGCGGTGTGGGTGAGCTGTGTGGTGAGTTTAGTAGCGGTGTGGGTGAGCTGTGTGGTGAGTTTAGTAGCGGTGTGGGTGAGCTGTGTGGTGAGTTTAGTAGCGGTGTGAGTGAGCTGTGTGGTGAGTTTAGTAGCGGTGTGAGTGAGCTGTGTGGTGAGTTTAGTAGCGGTGTGGGTGAGCTGTGTGGTGAGTTTAGTAGTGGTGTGGGTGAGCTGTGTGGTGAGTTTAGTAGTGGTGTGGGTGAGCTGTGTGGTGAGTTTAGTAGCGGTGTGGGTGAGCTGTGTGGTGAGTTTAGTAGCGGTGTGGGTGAGCTGTGTGGTGAGTTTAGTAGCGGTGTGGGTGAGCTGTGTGGTGAGTTTAGTAGCGGTGTGAGTGAGCTGTGTGGTGAGTTTAGTAGTGCTGCTATGTTTACACATCGCATCATTTGAGGCTGAGCCGACCTAGGGGATGCCCAGGACCGGTTCATATAATCGTCACTGGTGGTGTGTTGGCCGTGAGCGGCAATCGAAGCCGGATCGCTGGGTTCATAGCGCAGCGCAGCGCTACCCTGTACACACACGGACGCACACACACACATGGACGCACGGGAGCACGTGCTCTCAGTGACACGACCTTAGGGCTCTCTGACCGTGCGCTGCAGTGATCCATCGTCAAGGTGGACACTGCCAGTTGACTCCACGCGTCCGGCTTAACCCTCACCCCCCCCCTCCACCCCACACACCGTCACGGGATCCGGGCATCGACACTCACTCGTCAAGTCGCAGTGTCTACACCTGCACTGGCGTTAGCGGTCACGTCAGGGCAAAGGGTTAATGGTTAGGTTATGGGGCTGGGGTCACGGGTTAGGTTATGGCTAGGGTTAGAGAAAGGTTTAGGGGTAAGGGCTTGGTTATGGCCAGGGTTAGAGATAGGTTAGGTAGAAGAGTTAGCTAAGGGCTAGGGTTAAGGGTTAGGTTAAGGTTAAAATTCCGGTATGCTAGGGTTGCGAGTTTGGTAAGGGCTAGGGTTAGGGATAAGTTAGCGTTAAGTGTTAGGTTAGGGCGAAGGTTAAGGGTTAGGTTAGGCTAGGGTTAGTGATAGATTACGGTGAACGGTTGGGCGAGCGTTAAGGCTCTAGGCTTCAGGATAAGTTAGGGTGAAGGGTTAGACTCGGGTTATGATTAAGGGTGAGAGATACGGTAAGGCCAAGGCTTAGGGATAAGTTGGGGTTGAGGGTTAGAGATAGTGTCAGGGTTAATGACGAGTGACAGGGTTAGGCTTAGGATAGGTATAGGTTAGGGTTTTGGGTTAGGTTATGGTTAATGGTTAGATATAGGGTTAAGGGTCAGTGATAAGGTCAGGCTAGGGTTGGGGCTAGGGGTTACATGTTAGGGGTTAGGGGTCAGGCTAGGGTTGGGGCTAGCGGTTAGAGGTAAGGCTAGGGTTGGTGGTTAGGGGTCAGGATAGGGTTGGGGCTAGGAGTCAGGCTAGGGATGGGGCTAGTGGTTCGATGTCAGGCTAGGGTTAGGGGTCAGGCTAGGGTTGGGGCTAGGGGTTAGGAGTCAGGTTAGGGGTTAGGGGTCAGGCTAGGGTTGGGGCTAGCGGTTAGGGGTCAGGCTAGGGTTGGGGGTTAGGGGTCAGGCTAGGGTTAGGGGTTAGGGGTCAGGCTAGGGTTAGGGGTTAGGGTCAGGCTAGGGTTAGGGGTTAGGGCTGCGTGAACTCAAAGCGCTGGGATCTCGGCTCGCCCCAAGCAGGAGAATCACGTGAAGCGGCAATAATTGACTGGTCAATTATTGCCCATTAATCTTCTCCCCCTCCCCTACACCCCCCTCCGCTCCCCCTGCACCTCCCTCCCCTATCCCTATACAAAACTCTCACAAGCTCGAACCATTAACGCTGTCCCTCCACTACCACCACCACCATCATCATCACCTCCACCACCACCACCTCCCTCTTCCCAGTCACAGTCACCACCACCGCCATCACCACCATCCCCCTCCTCCTCCCTCCACCACCACCACCTCCCAGTTAACCGCCAGCACCATCATCACCACCATCATCACCACCATCACCACCACCATCACCACCACCATCACCACCACCACCACCACCATCACCACCACCATTACCACCATCACCACCACCACTACCATCACCACCACCATCGTAACCACCACCATCATCATCACCATCATCACCAGCACCATCACCACCACCATCACCACCACCATCACCACCACCATCACCACCACCATTACCACCATCACCACCACCACTACCATCACCACCACCATCGTAACCACCACCATCATCATCACCATCATCACCACCACCATCACCACCACCATCATCACCACCACCACCATCACCACCACCATCACCACCACCATCACCACCACCACCATCATCACCACTACCATCACCACTACCATCACCACCACCATCACCACCGTACATGTTCAGCTGTCCCCCAGAAGTGAACTCCACACGCCGGCCAATCATAATGTGGCCTTTAAAGAAAGAACATCGAATAGGCGACGTTTCGGGCTACGGTTTCTCTTCAGTGGTTTACGTACCATTTTTTATTGCGGGTTATGCAGAAGGGCTATTGCTCGAAACGTCACGTATTACTTTTACATTTACGGCCGAACAGTTGATGTTGTTGACACGGAACGTTTTGAGTGTTGTTGTTGTGCTGTAGTTCAGGATATTTGCTGATTCTGGAGAAACCCGATGAGCTGTGAGGCTCTTTCTCTTTCACAGATACCCAGGTGGGGGGGGGGGGGGCACGACGGGGGTCAGAAAGTTTACAAACAAACAACAAGTAAACAATGCGAGAACAACAACAACAACAATGTTTGCACGGGTTGGCTACGTACAGTGCGAAATAAGTTTAACATGCAGACATAGACTCACAGAGACCGATGCACTCGCACAGAGAGCCGTAGACTCACACAGAGACCCGTAGACTCACACAGAAACACATAGACTCACACAGAGACTCATAGATTCACACAGAGACTCATAGACTCACACAAAGACCCGTAGACACACACACAGACTCATAGATTCACACAGAGACTCATAGACTCACACAAAGACCCGTAGACACACACACAGACTCATAGATTCACACAGAAACACATAGACTCACACAGAGACTCATAGATTCACACAGAGACTCATAGACTCACACAGAAACACATACACTCACACAGAAACACATAGACTCACACAGAGACTCATAGATTCACACAGAGACTCATAGACTCACACAGAGACCCGTAGACTCACACAGAAACACATAGACTCACACAGAGACTCATAGATTCACACAGAGACTCATAGACTCACACAGAGACACGTAGACTCACGCAGAGACCCATAGATTCACACAGAGACTCATAGACTCACACAGAGGCACATAGACTCACACAGAGACCCATAGACTCACACAGAAACACATAGACTCACACAGAGACCCATAGACTCACACAGAGACACGTAGACTCACGCAGAGACCCATAGACACACACAGAGACTCATAGACTCACACAGAGACACGTAGACTCACACAGAGACACATAGACTCACACAGAAACACATAAACTCACACAGAGGCTCATAGACTCACACAGAGACACATAGACTCACAAAGAGACCCATAGACTCACACAGAGACACACACAGAGACCCATAGACACACAGAGACACTTAGACACACATAGACCCATAGACTCACACAGAGACCCATAGACATACACAGAGACCCATAGACTCACACAGAGACCCATAGACTCACAAAGAGACCCATAGACTCACACAGAGACCCATAGTCTCACACAGAGACACATAGACTCACCCAGAGACCCACAGACTCGCACAGAGACCCATAGACTCACCCAAAGACCCATACACTCACACAGAGACCCATAGACTCACACACAGACCTATAGCCTCACCCAAAGACCTATAGACTCACACACAGAGACCCATAGACTCACACAGAGACCCACAGCTTGTTGTCCTTCCGCACTTTCGATCAGCACGGTTGGCTACGTACGGTGCGAAAGAAGTCCAACATGCACACGCAAACAAAAAAGGCGATCGGGTCGCAATATAGAGTTGAAATCTTTGTTGCATCACTGCCAACGCAGCAGCAGCAGCAACAGCTAATGTCGCCGCGTGGTAGACGGGCAGCCGGTATCTGTTGCTGGTTCCAGGGGCAATGATACCTATGCAAGTAGACAGCTGATACGTGCGTGTGTGTCTCTGTGTGTCTGTGTATGTGTCTGTGTATGTGTCTGTGTATCTGTGTGTGCGTATGTGCCTGTGTGTCTGTGTGTGTCTGTGTGGTCCCCCTCTTTAAGAAGGGGGACCGCACAGACTGTTACAACTACAGGGGCATCTCACTCCTCAGTGTGCCGGGAAAGGTCCTGGCAAGGATTATTCAACATCGGCTTGCCAGGCAGGCTGAGGAGAGGCTTGCGGAGCCCCAATGCGGTTTCATGAAAGGGCGGTCCTGCACGCATGCCATATTTTCTGTCCGTCTGTTACAGCAGAGGTGTAGGGAATTCCAGCAAGACCTACATCTCTGCTTTATTGACCTGGTCAAGGCCTATGATACCATCAGTAGGCCTCTGGGTTGTTCTTCGTGCTTTTGGAGTACCTGACCCTCTGCTCACGATCATTATGGACCTTCATGATGGTGAGCGGGCCCGGGTAAAACTACGTGGCCGGGAGTCAGAGCCATTCCCTGTTCACCTTGGGGTGCGACAGGGATGTCCTCTGGCTCCCACATTATTTAACATCTATTTTGACCACGTAGTTCGTGAAGCCTTCAATAACTGTACCGGGGGAATCTCCATATGGTGCAGATATAATGGGAGGCTGATCGATGCCCGGGTGCGGTCAAGGGATGGCTCCCTATTGCTCAACCACGTTATGTATGCCGATGATTTGGTAATTGCTGCTCATTCAGAGGAGGAGTTGGAGACGCTGCTGCTGAGACTGGAGCGTCCTACTAAGAGATGGGGCCTTACCATCAGTCCCACCAAAACTAAGCACCTGCCTGGGTATTTTGTACCATCGGACACTCCACCCTCACAACTCCCAATCGGTGATGGGGCAGTTGTGGAGAGAATGGAGAGTTTCCCATACCTGGGCAGTGTGCTTATGACTGGCTCCAGTTTAACAGCAGAGGTTTCACTCCGAATCAGTCGAGCGGTAATATATTTTCATCGGTTGCGTAATGCTGTGTGGAAGCTACCTGGTCTGTCGCTCCGCACTAAGCTTCAGGTCTTCTCGGCCACGGTCATTCCCTCCCTTCTCTACGCTTGCGAAACGTGGACTCCCCTAATGGAACATCTTCGCCAGTTAGAAACATTTAGGCTAGACTGCCTACGATCCATCCTGGGTTTAACCAGGCTGGATTGTGTGAGGAGCTCACAAATCCTTGAAAGATCTGGGCACGGTCCCATCGGTGAGCTCCTCCGGCAGGCAAAGCTGCGTTGGCTGGGTCATGTAGCCTGCATGCCCAGCCACCGCATGCCGAAACAGCTTTTGTTCGACCGGATCGAGGGGGCTAAACGAGCGCGCACGGGCTAGAGAAGAGATGCAGTGACGTGGTACAGGAGGACGTGGAGCTGAGTGGACTTGCCGATGACTGGTACCAGCGGTGTCAAGATCGGCCTCTGTGGAGGAGGCTCATGAAGGACGCTGCTGGGCAGTTGGAGGCAGTCGCCCTCCAACAACAACGGAGGGCGGAGGAGCGACGCTCACAACAATGAGCGGAGCACTGGGTGGCTAAAGCAGAGCAGTTTGGCACAGTAGGGGGCACAGGTGGTGCATCAGGCAGTCATCTCAGTCAGTCGACCCGTGGCACCTGGGTCTACCCCGTGACCTCCTGCCAGTGGGCCTTCGACACTTCACGTGGCCTCAACGTGCAAATGGCCTGGCACAAGCGTCGTGGTGACGTCAACGGCACTTAGTGGCGAATGGCGGTTGTTGTTGTTGTTGTTGTGGGCGGGGTAGCGGTAGTGCAGTAGCGGTGAGCGCTGCTTTGCGAGCCGTGTTCGATTGCAGCTCACGGCCACCACCAACACCAGCGACGATGATCTAGACCGGTGCTGGGCCACCCCTAGGTTGACTCAGCCTCAGATGAGTACCTGGTGCGGTGTGCAAACATCGTCACTGGGGAGACAAAGGCGGCCGGGCGTGGCGCTGTTGGCCACCCACCCCCTCGTGTGCCGTGCCGTCCTTCATAGCAGCACTTGCTCAAAAAGTCTGTTAAGGCTACACGGGGGATCTTTGTCTATGGTGGTGATGGTGGTTTTGGTGGTTGACGGTGATTGTGCAGTTCGTGGTTATGGTGATAGCGGTGATGATGGCGAATGATGTTAATGATGATGCTGGTGGTGATGGTGATGTTTGGGATCGTCGTGGTGGTCGGTGTTGATATTGGTGATGGCAGCGGTTGATGGTGGTGGCGTCGGTGGTGCAGGATTATCGTAGTGGGAAAAGTATCTATATTTGTAGTAGTAGCAGCTACTACACGTGTAGTAGCTGCTACATGAAGTAGCTACTACTACTTATGTAGCTACTGGATTACTACTACTTATGTAGTAGCTACTACTATTACATATGTAGTAGCTACTACATATGTAGTAGTAGGTGCTACATGTGTAGTAGCTACTGCAAATGTAGTAGCTACTACATATGTAGTACGCGCCCAGTCTGACCATACTTCACCACGCGGGCTCCGTGCGGGGCGAGACGTCGCGGGCCGTTATGTGTTGAGCGCGCGCCGGTCTGCGCTAACCACAGCGCCACCGCTCCCCCTCGACTCCCCCCCCCCTCGCCAGCGCTGCACTTTACAAAGACGAACAAAGATTTACACCCACACCCCCATCACCACCACATCACCACCACCACCAATACCCCCATCACCACCACATCACCACCACCAATACCCCCATCACCACCACCACCACCACATCACCACCACCCCCCACACCCCCATCACCACCACCACCATCACCACCACCACCACCCCCACCACATCACCACCACCACCCATACCCCCATCACTACCACCACCCACACCACCACCACCAACGCCACCACCCCCATCACCACCACACCCCCATCACCACCACCACCACCATCACCACCACCCCCACCACATCACCACCACCACTACCCACACCCCCATCACCACCACCACCCACCACCCCCACCACATCACCACCACCACCACCACCCCCACCACATCACCACCACCACTACCCACACCCCCATCACCACCACCACCACCACCCACCAACCACACCCCCATCACCACCACCACTACCCACACCACCACCACCCACACCCCAATCACCACCACCACCCACACCGCCATCACCACCACCACTACCCACACCACCACCACCACCCACACCCCCATCACCACCACCGCCACCACCCACACCCACATCACCACCACCACCACCCCGTATAGCCTCGACGGACTTTTGGGGCACGTGTTGTTTGGCGAGTAGCCGTAGCGCCTGGTAAAGACCGGCACGGCACGCGAGGGAGCGGGTAGCCACCAGCATCGTTCACCGGCCGCCTTTGTCTCCCTAGCTGGCTATGTTGTTTCAGACCACCACCACTAACACACACACACAGATGTATTTGCATGAGGTTCGTTACTTTCTGTCCAGTCACCGCTGCTGCTGCTGTTGACACGGCAGGGTCACGGGATGAGGTGGCTAGCCAGCACCACGCCCGGCCGCCTTTGTCTCCCTGGCAACGATGCTATCCCACCACTACCACCACCACGACGAGAGAGAGAGAGGGAGGGAGATATCTTTGTGCCCAGGCTACTGCTGCCATTGCTGCTGCTGTTGGCACGGCAGGGTCACGGGATGAGGTGGCTAGCCAGCACCACGCCCGGCCGCCTTTGTCTCCCTGGCAGCGAAGTTGTTCCACTACCACCACCACCACCACCGAGAGAAAGAGAGCTCTTAGTGCGCTGTGAGTGAGCCAGTCGAGACCTCCTCGTCCACTGCGACTGAGGCTGGCAAGGCAGGGTCGCCGCGGGGCCAAGCTTTCTATCTGATTAGACGCATTCTCTGTGCTTTCTAATGCAACGTTTGACACCCTTGACCCGAACAGCGGCGTCGGTGGCTCCCCTGATCACCTCTGAGGGCGATCCCAGAATGGAGCTTCTCGATTTTTCATCCGCCAGCAGCTGCATTGTCTCGTCCCCACGCGGCAAAGAGATTGGGGGGGTGGTGGTGGTGGTGGTGGTGAAAAAAAACCTATTAATTTTCCAGACTTGACCAAAAGGTTTTTGAACACAAAAAACATTTCTCGCTGTCCCCCCTCGACCCCCCCCCTTCTTCTTCACCCCCCCCCCCCCACGTCGCCCCCCACCCTCGCCCCCCCACTGCGGTCACTCAAAGACAAAGGGAGCGGTGGCACAAGTGGTTAGCGCGCTCCGCTCCGATCTGCGGAGATCCAAAGCCCCCCCCCCCCGCCCCGCCCTCGAAGCCCTCCTCCCTTAGGTCGACTCAGCCTTAACTGAGTGGTAAGTTGGTGCGGTGTGTGCATATGAGCGATGGGGAGACAAAGGCGGCCGCGCGTAGGTCCCGCCACACCACCCCCGCCTCTCGCGTTTGTCGTTCCGGCCTCTGGGTGCTCGCAAATAGCACTTGGCCCAAAAGTTTATCATAGGCTATACGGGGGAACTTTGTCTGTGTGTGTTTCTCTCTCTCCGTCCTCTCCACTCTTCCCACTACTACCAGCACCACCACCAACAACACCTCCACCACCACCGCCACCACCTCTACCACCAACATCACCACATCCACCACCACCTCTACCACCAACATCACCACATCCACCACCACCTCTACCACCACCACCACCACCACCGCCACCGCCACCTCCAACACCACCGCCACCACCACCACCTCTACCACACCACCTCCACCACCTCCAACACCGCCACAACCACCACCTCCACCACCATCACCACCACTTCCTCCTTCACCACCTCCACCAACACCACCTCCATCACCACCACCACCGCCTCCACTACCATCACCACCTCCACCACCACCACCACACAGATTGCCTCTAACCCCCCCCGCCCTCCTCCCCCCAGTGTCCAGCAGCGTCTCACGGCGAGTAGCACGCTGCCGATTTGCATATAAACACCGCACTTTGACATTGCAGATAAATGGTTATATTTGACTTATTTAATTATAAAATCCGTTTAAGATTGTTTTGTTTTCAGGAGCCTCGGATTCTTACAAAGCGTGGAGGGTAGGGGGTGAATCTGGCTCCGGATCGTCGTGTGGGAAAGGTCATCCCACATTAGTGAGATACACCCCGTGTATGTGTGTGTCTCTGTGTGTATGTGTGTCTCTCTGTGTGTATGTGTGTGTCTGTGTGCGTCTCTGTGTGTATGTGTCTCTGTGTGTATGTGTGTGTCTCTGTGTGTATGTGTGTCTCTCTGTGTGTATGTGTGTGTCTCTGTGTGTATGTGTGTGTCTCTGTGTGTATGTGTGTGTCTCTGTGTGTATGTGTGTGTCTCTGTGTGTATGTGTGTGTCTCTGTGTGTATGTGTGTGTCTCTGTGTGTATGTGTGTCTCTGTGTGTATGTGTGTCTCTCTGTGTGTATCTGTGTCTCTGTGTGTATGTGTGTGTCTCTGTGTGTATGTGTGCGTCTCTGTGTGTATGTGTGTGTCTCTGTGTGTCTGTGTGTGTCTCTGTGTGTATGTGTGCGTCTCTGTGTGTATGTGTGTCTCTGTGTGTATGTGTGTCTCTCTGTGTGTATGTGTGTGTCTGTGTATGTGTGTGTCTCTGTGTGAATGTGTATGTGTGTCTCTGTGTGTATGTGTGTGTCTCTGTGTGTATGTGTGTCTCTCTGTGTGTATGTGTGCGTCTCTGTGTGTATGTGTGTGTCTCTGTGTGTATGTGTGTGTCTCTGTGTGTATGTGTGTGTCTCTGTGTGTATGTGTGTCTCTCTTTGTGTATGTGTGTGTCTCTGTGTGTATGTGTGCGTCTGTGTGTGTATGTGTGTTTCTGTGTGTATGTGTGTGTCTCTGTGTGTATGTGTGTGTGTCTCTGTGTGTCTCTGTGTGTATGTGTGTGTCTGTGTGTATGTGTATCTGTGTGTCTGTGTATGTGTGTGTCTCTTTCTGTATGTGTATGTCTCTGTGTGTATGTGTGTCTCTGTGTCTCTGTGTGTATGTGCCTGTGTGTCTGTCTCTGTGTGTGTCAGTGTGAGTACGTGTGTGTGTCTGTGTGGGGAGCGGTGGTGTAGCGGTTAGCGCGCTGCCCTACGAACCTGGCGATCCCAGTTCGATTCCCGCTCACGGCCAATACCAGTGACGATTATCTGAACCGGTCCAGGACCTCCACTAGATTGACTCAGCCTAAAATGAGTACCTGGTGCGGTGTGTAAACATCGCCACTGGGGAGACAAAGGCGGCCGGGCGTGGTGTTGGTCACCCATCCCCTCGTGTGCCGTGCCGGCCTTCATAGGTGCTACTCGCTAACAGCACTTGCCCCTACAGTCTGTTACAGGCTACACGGGGGATCTTTGTCTTTCTCTCTCTGTTTATGTGCCCGTGTTTGTGCGTGTCTATCACACAGAGACAGACGGAGGCACATACACAGAGACAGACACACACGCGGGAGACACACACAAAGACAAAGATCCCCCGTATAGCCTGAGCAGACTGTTGGGGCAAGTGCCGTCCTATGAAGGCGCGCGCGTCACACGAGGGTGTGGCGAGCACCACGCCGGGCCGCACTTTGGGCTCTGAGCGCGACCTCAACCTGCCACTCCCCTACACACTCAGACACAGACTCACACACACACAGACTCACACATAGACACACACAGACTCACACATAGACACACACACAGACTCACACATAGACACACACAGACTCACACACAGACACACACTCAGCCACACACACAGACACACACTCAGACACACACTCAGCCACACACTCAGACACACACACAGACACACACTCAGACACACACACAGCCACACACACAGACACACACTCAGCCACGCACACACACAGACACACACACAGACACACACACACAGACACACACAGACACACACACAGACACACACACACAGACACACACACAGCCACACACACAGACACACACACAGACACACACAGACACACACACAGCCACACACTCACACGCACACACAAAGACACACACTCAGCCTCGCACACACGCACGACAACAACCGCCATTCGCCACTAAGTGGCGGTGACGTCACCACGACGCTTGTGCCAGGCTATGTGCACCTTGAGGCCACTTGAAGTGTCGAACGCCCACTGACAGGAGATCACGGGGCAGACCCAGCAGGTGCCACGGGTCGACTGACTAAGATGACTGGTTGATGCACCACCTGTGCCCCCTACTGTGCCAACCTGCTGTGCTTTAGCCACCCGACGCTCCGCTCGTTGTTGTGAGCGTCGCTCATCCGTTGTTGTTGGAGGGCGACTGTCTCCAACTGCCCAGTAGCGTCCTTCACGAGCCTCCTCCACAGAGGCCGATCTTGACACCGCTGGTACCAGTCATCGACAAGTCCACTCAGCTCCACGTCCTCTTGTAGCACATCACTCCATCTCTTCTCTAGCCCGTGCCGCGCCCGTTTAGCCCCCTTGATCCGGCCGAACAAAAGCTATTTCGGCATGCGGTGGCTGTGCATGCGGGCTACATGACCCAGCCAACGCAGCCTTGTCTGCCGGAGGAGCTCACCGATGGGACCTTGCCCAGATCTTTCGAAGATTTGTGAGCTCCTCACACAATCCAGCCTGGTTAAACCCAGGATGGATCGTAGGCAGGCTAGCCTAAATGTTTCTAACCGGCGAAGATGTTCCATTAGGGGGGTCCACGTTTCGCAAGCGTAGAGAAGGGAGGGAATGACTGTGGCCGAGAAGACCTGAAGCTTAGTGCGGAGCGACAGACCAGGTAGCTTCCACACAGCGTTACGCAACCGATGAAAAGATATTGCCGCTCGACTGATTCGAAGTGAGACCTCTGCTGTTAAACTGGAGCCGGTCATAAGCACACTGCCCAGGTATGGAAAACTCTCCACTCTCTGTTCAACTGCCCCATCACCGATTGGAAGTTGTGTGGGTGGAGTGTCCGATGGTACAAAATACCCAGGCAGGTGCTTAGTTTTGGTGGGGCTGATGGAAAGGTCCCATCTCTTAGTGGTATGCTCCAGTCTTAGCAGCAGCGTCTCCAACTCCTCCTCTGAATGAGCAGCTATTACCAAATCATCGGCATACATAACGTGGTTGAGCAATAGGGAGCCATCCCTTGACCGCACGCGGGCATCGATCAGCCTCCCATTATATCTGTACCAAATGGAGATTCCCCCAGTACAGCTATTGAAGGCTTCACGAACTACGTGTTCAACACACACATAGACACACACAGACACACACAGAGACACACAACACATAGACACACACACAGACACACACACTGACACACACACATACACACACACACATAGAAACACACACAGACACACACAGACACACAACACATAGACACACACACAGACACACACACTGACACACACACATAGACACACACAGACACACACACAGACACACGCACACAGACACACACACAAAGACACACACACACACACAGACACACACACAGACACACAGAAAGACATACACCACTAACACTCAAATCACCTCCACCAACAACATCAAAGACAAAGACCCCCCGTGTAGCCTGCAACGGACTGCTGGGGCAAGTGCTGCTATGAAGGCCGGCACGACGCACGATGGGGGGTGGCCAACAGCACCACGCCCGACCGCCTTTGTCTCCCCAAGCGGCGACGTTTACTCCACCACCCGCACCGGGCACTTGACATCCCCACCACTTCGACCACCATCACCACCACCAACCACTAAGCCGAGGAATTTGCCCCTGCCAGCGATGTTGTCGCAATGATTAAGCGCCGTTATTTCACTCTCCCGGGTGCTGTCTCCACTGCCTCGCTTCCCCTTTATTGAGACTTTGGCATCATTATTTACGACGCCGTTTCCTCGTGTGCTTCTCTCTCTCTCTCTCTCTGTCTCTCGTTCTCTCCCCTCGCTTTGCATCCTCTCAATGTGTCTCTCTCTCTCTGTGTCTCTGTGTGTCTCACTTATCTCTCTGTCGCTCTCTGTCTCTCTCTCTCTCTCTCTGTCTCTCTGCTTCTCTCTCTGTCTCACTCATCTCTCTGTATTCTTGTGTTTTACTCTCTCTCTCTCACCTCTCTCGTATCTTTGTCTCTCCGTGTCTCTCTCTCTCTGTCATCTCTCTGCGTTTCTGTCTTTCATTTCTGTCTGTCTGTCTTTCTCTCTCTCTCATCTCTCTCTCCCTCCGCGTCGTCTCTGTCCATCATCATCTCTGCAGCTCTTCTCCTGGTCTGTGTTTGTCTCTGTCTCTCTGTCTCTCCATGCCTCTCATCTCTCTCTCTCTCCATCTGTCTCAATCCAACAGCAAATGTCGGTGACGAACGTGGTGAGTAAGAAAAAAAGACGTCAAGGGAGCGCCCCTCCCTGCCCCGTTTCTGTCGAGTTCAGTGCGCAGGCGGTGCAACTGCGTCGGGGAGAATCCACGACGCCGGGCGACCGACACACAGAGAGCGAGAGCGAGAGAGAGGGAGAGAGAGAGAGGTATGGAACTGACTTCCACTCGTGGAGCCACGCAACGGAGGTGCGAAGGCGGTGCAACTGCGCCCACCGCCCGCGTTTCGGACCTCCGATTACAAATTGTCAGAGTGGCAGACCTCGTTCGGTGCTCACGTTGAGTTCACTGGAGGAGCGAGCGCGGTGCAGCGGGTCGGCGCTGCACCTCGGGGTACGCGCTGAGCGGTGTCTGCCTGTGGTGCTGTTATTAAGAAGTCGGATTCCAGTTTGCAAAGTGTCTGTCGACTGCCTGCGATTGTCAACTGGCTGCCGACACTGACGCCTGCTGTTGTATGTTTGGAGTTTGCGTGTCTCGCTCTCTCATCATCATCATCATCACGGTGGCTAGGAGATGTTAATTACCTCGTCTGGTATACAGGAGGACGTGGGTTCGATCCTGACCCTGATGCCTGCTGTGTATTTGGAGTTTGCGTGTCTCTCTCTCTCTCTTTCATCATCATCACGGTGGCTAGGAGATGTTAACTACCTCGCCTGGTATACAGGAGGTCGTGGGTTCGATCCTGACCCTGACGCATGCTGTGTATTAGGAGTTTGCGTGTCTCTCTCTCTCATCATCATCATCATCACGGTGGATAGGAGATGTTAACTACCTCGCCTGGTATACAGGAGGACATGGGTTCGATCCTGACCCTGACGCCTGCTGTGTATTTAGAGTTTGCGTGTGTCTCTCTCTCTCTCATCATCATCATCATCACGGTGGCTAGGAGATGCTAACTACCTCGCCTGGTATACAGAAGGTTGTGGGTTCGATCCCGACCCTGACGCCTGCTGTATATTTGGAGTTTGCGTGTCTCTCTCTCTTTCATCATCATCATAACGGTGGTTAGGAGATATTAATTATCTCGGCCAGTATACAGGAGGTCGTGGGTTCGATCCCGACCATGATGGCTCACTGGGCCGTGCCTGGTAAATACAATTAGTGAGTGGGTTTAGTTCAATATGAGCGTAAAGCCGTACTGCTCATCTCTTCTGAATAGCCCACTCTCCCCTGCAGAACCAGTGGTGGTGGCAATTCCACGGTCCTATGGTGGTGGCCAAGGCGGGTTGAGCCTTTGCCATAGAACAACCGCTGTTGACTTTCCCCAACAAAGTGGTGCTGAATCACCCCCCACCGCCCCCCTCGCTCCCGGAGGGATCGATGATGGGTTGAGTCGACCAGGATTTGAACTCGCAACCCTTGTGATGGCCAGAGGCTGACTGATTTATTCCACAGGGTTACTCCTGTACCTAACTGACTAGTAAACTAAATATTTTTTTTTATTTTATAGGTAAGACCCACTGAGCTGTGTAACTCTTTCGTCAGAAGCGACCTGGCTATCGCAAATGATAGCTCAGAGAGGTGGGCTCATCGTTATCATCATCATCATCGTCGTCGTCGTAATGTGGAAATGTGTAGCAGCCAAATACTTCAAACGCCTGGTGGTGATGTTGATTCTAAACGTGGAGGGGAAAACCCGGAGGACCCGGAGAAAAATCCACGTGACCACGGGGAGAGAGTGAGACACGCAAACTCCAAATATACAGCAGCAGGCGTCAGGGTCTGGATCGTACCCCCTATATACCAGGCGAGGTAGTTAACATCTCCTAGCCACCGTGATGATGATGAAGAGAGAGGCACGCAAACTCCAAATATACAGCAGCAGGCATCGTCAGGGTCGAGATAGAACCCACGACCTCCTGGATACCTGGCGAGGTAGTTAACATCTCCTAGCCACAGTGATGATGATGATGATGAGAGAGAGAGAGACACGCAAACTCCAAATATACAGCAGGCATCGTCAGGGTCGGGATCGTACCCACAGCCTCCTGAATACCTGGCGAGGTAGTTAACATCTCCTAGCCACAGTGATGATGATGATGAGAGAGAGAGAGACACGCAAACTCGAAATATACAGCAGGCATCGTCAGGGTCGGGATCGAACCCACAGCCTCCTGGATACCTGGCAAGGTAGGTAACATCTCCTAGCCACCCTGATGATGATGAGAGAGAAAGAGACACACAAACTCCAAATATACAGCAGGCATCGTCAGGGTCTGGATCGTACCCACGAACCTCCTGGATACCTGGCGAGGTAGTTAACATCTCCTAGCCACCGTGGCGCCTTATGTGTTCGCGCCTTCGCCAAAAACAAACATCTCCTGATGATCCATCAGCATTTTACTTTTGGTAACAAGGCCCGACTCTGCCGATGAGACCCAGAATGCCGAAACCGGTCCAGCGTGTCCTGTGCTTGCCTTTAAACGAATGCCGCTGCTGATTGCTGATGCTCGATAATAGTTTGGGTCTGGAAATCCGACAATAGCTTAATGGACTAAAATAATATATTCATATTTAATGTCATGTGGAGATGTTTCGTGTATATTTATGACCTGTAATTGCTGCCATAATGCGTTCGATATTTAACAATTACACAATTGGCTTGCTATTGCTGCTCATGTCATCGTCGTTATTATTATCATAACTTCATGACAATAACGTTAATAATTGTTTGCCAGCTTGCTTGCTTTAAGCTAATTCTGCCGGATGATGTTTGGTACCGATGGAAACACCGGGGGAGCGGTGGCGCAGCGGTTAGCGCTACACTGCGCTATACAAACCCCGGCGACACGAGTTCGATTCCCGCTCACGGCCACCAACACCGCCGCTGACGATTATCTGAACCGGTGCTGGGAATTCCCCTAGGTCGGCTCAGCCTCAAATGAGCACCTGGTGTGGTGTGTGGTAAGCATCGTCCACCCCCGCCACGTGTGCCATGCCGGCCTTCATAGGTGGCGCTGCTACTCGCGAACAGCACTTGCCCCAACAGTCTGCTAAGGCTACACGGGGGATCTTTGTCCTTTGTTTGCGTAGCAGTGACACAAAGCGATGCGTGGAGATGGAGCGAGCCATATGATCAGCTCGTGTGCGGGATCCGGATTGGATAGTTAACACCACAAAAACGGGATTATTTATTACAACTTCTTTTTTTTAGGTAGCAGCAGTAGAAGCCGCAGAACTGAATAATCCCTTCCTTCGTGTTTCTTCATGCACTTTGCACATCTGTTGTTGCTGTTGTTTTAGTAGATGTCGTGGGTTCACTCTCCAACTCATCGGTGGTGCCGTACGAGTCACGAATTGGCACGTTGTGTGTGTTAATTGGCCGTGTCGGGTGGTGGCGGGCTTAACGACGCATTTATATTTTTACGCGATCTAACCCCACCAGACCTCTATCACGGATGACATTGGGTCGTTCGTACCCGTGTCACACCGCGGGGCAAGGGAGTAAGGGAGCCAAGTTGTAGTGTGGAGGGTAGGGGGCACGCACAGAAAGCCACCGTGATTTACGGGAGGCTTAAGCTGATTTAGACAAAGCGGATGAGATGATGGTATCTAAAGTGGGGCTGGCCCACGCACCGAGGCCACGTGATTTACGGGAGGCTCGGGCTGATTTACATGGACAGGGATCTATGGATGCGATCAGAGGTATTTAAAATTGGAGGGAGTAACACACACTGAGGCCACGTGATTTACGGGAGGATCGAGCTGACTTAGATTGAGGGGCAGGAGATGTTTAGATGAGAGCGGAGGATAGTTCAAGTGGGCGCCTGGCCACACAAGAGGCCACGTGATTTACGGGGAGGTTCCAGCTGATTTATTTCAGAAATTAGTTTCACTAACGGCCGTGTGTCTGACCCATATGGTTTGATTTGGTCTTGCATTTTCCGTGATTATTATTCAACATTCAGGCTAGCTCTGTCCCCACGACTACCACCAAAACACCCCCTAGAGCCACCCCTAGGTTGGCTCAGCCTCAAATGAGCACCTGGTGCGGTGCGTAGTAAACATCGCCACTTGGGGAGACAAAGGCGGCCGGGCGTGGTGCTGGCCACCCGACCCCCTCGTGTGCCGTGCCGGCCTTTCCGATAGCAGCACTTGCCCCAACGGTCCGTAGCAGGCTACGCGGGGGATCTTTGTCTCTGATGTTGTTGGTGGATAATAACAACAACAACAACAATCGTAATACACGGGTGCCTGTGCTGTTGATTAATTTAGCAAGCTGAATTGTTCACTCCATTGCTGGATGAAGGCCTCTCCCCACGTGTATTGATTACAAGTCGACCACAGACCTAGAAATACAAAACGACGCTGCACTTCGCTGTTGTTGTTGTTTTATTATTATTATACTTGTGAGCAAATTATTTGTCGCTGCTGCTACTACCCTGGATGCTGCTGCTTATTCGTTGGCGCTGGTGCACAAACAAACAGCCTATTTTTGATTTAAAGCTTTCGTGACTGCAGTAATTCATATTCTTAGTTTTTTCGGTAAAGTCACGTTGAAGAGAAACGACGTTTCGACCATAACTCAAACGGTCGACACACCTGATGATGACCGTTTGAGTTATGGTCGAAACGTCGTGAGAATTTTTATTGTTTTATATATATATTTTGTTATTTTGTTGTTTCTCTTCAACGTGACTTTACCGAAAAAACTAAGAATATAAACAGCCTATTCTTGGTTCTTTCGGTAAAGTCACGTAGAAGGGAAATAATACAATAATAAAAATTAAACTATAACAAAATTTAAAAAAAATCTCACGACGTTTCGGCCACAACGCAAGTAGCCGCCCTCAGGTGAAGAACAGACAGCGTCCTAATCATGAGGACGCTGTCTTTCCGACAGCTCTGTTTCTTCACCTGAGGACGGCTGCTTGCGTTGCGGCCGAAACGTCGTGAGATGTTTTTTTTTTATTTTATTTTATTATAGCTTTATCTTTTTTTTATTACTTCATGATTTCCCTTCTTACGTGACTTCACCGAAAGAACCAAGAATATGAATCCGTGCAGTCGCCAAAGCTTTAAATCGGAACAAACAAACTCTCCATCTGTTTGTCAATACAGCCGCCGTGAAGGTAGCAAGGGGAGCGGTAGCGTCCTGGTCAGCGCCGCAAACACGGAGAGCCGAGTTCGAGTCCCGCTCACGGCCACAAACACCCAGTGACGATTGATCTGAAGCGGTCCTGGGCCCTCACCTCTAGGTCGACTCAGCCTCAAATGAGTACCTGGTGCGGTGTGTAAAGATCGCCCACTGGGGAGACAAAGGCGGCCCGGCGTGGTGTCGGCCGCCCACCCCCTCGTGTGCCGTGCCGGCCTTCAAAGGTGCCGCTCGCTAACAGCACTTGCCCCAACAGTCTGTTACAGGCTAGACGGGGGATCTTTGTCTTTGTTATAGTCTATAGTTGTATATATGGTCTATAGCAGTATATATAGTCTATAGTTGTGTATAGTCTATAGCTGTATATATAGTCTATAGCTGTGTATATATAGTCTATAGTTGTGTATATATAGTCTATATCTGTGTATATATAGTCTATAGCTGTGTATATATAGTCTATAGCTGTGTATATATAGTCTATAGTTGTGTATATAGTCTATAGCTGTGTATATAATGTATAGCTGTGTTTATATAGTCTATAGTTGTGTATATATAGTCTATAGTTGTGTATATATAGTATATATCTGTGTATATATAGTCTATAGGTGTATATATAGTCTATAGCTGTGTATATATAGACTATAGCTGTATATATAGTCTATAGCTGTGTATATAGTCTATAGCTGTGTATATAGTCTATAGTTGTGTATATATAGTCTATAGCTGTGTATATATAGTCTATAGCTGGGTATATAGTCTATAGCTGTGTATATATAGTCTACAGCTGTGTATACATAGTCTATAGCTGTATAAATAGTCCATAGCTGTGTATATAGTCTATAGCTGTGTATATATAGTCTATAGCTGTCTATATATAGTCTATAGCTGTGTATATATAGTCTACAGCTGTGTATACATAGTCTATAGCTGTATATATAGTCTATAGCTGTGTATATAGTCTATAGCTGTGTATATATAGTCTATAGCTGTCTATATATAGTCTACAGCTGTGTATATATAGTCTATAGCTGTGTTTATATAGTCTATAGCTGTGTATATATAGTCTTTAGTTGTGTATGTATAGTCTATAGTTGTGTATGTATAGTCTATAGGTGTGTGTATATATAGTCGATAGTTGTGCATATATAGTCTATAGCTGTGTATATATAGTCTATAGCGGTGTATATATAGTCTATAGCTGTGTATATATAGTCTATAGCTGTGTATATATAGTCTATAGTTGTGTATAGTCTACAGCTGTGTATATATATAGTGTATAGTTGTGTATGTATAGTCTATAGTTGTGTATATATAGTCTATAGTTGTGTATATATAGTCGATAGCTGTGTATATATAGTCTTTAGCTGTGTATATACAGTCTATAGGTGTATATATAGTGTATAGTTGTGTATAGTCTACAGCTGTGTATATATAGTCTATAGCTGTGTATATATATAGTCTGTAGTTGTGTATATATAGTCTACAGCTGTATATATAGTCTATAGCTGTGTATATATAGTATATAGTTGTGTATATAGTCTATAGCTGTGTATATAGTGTATAGCTGTGTATATATAGTCTATAGTTGTGTATATATAGTCTATAGTTGTGTATGTAGAGTCTATAGTTGTGTATATATAGTCTATAGTTGTGTATATATAGTCTATAGTTGTGTATATATAGTCTACAGCTGTGTATATATAGTCTATAGCTGTGTATATAGTCTATAGTTGTGTATATAGTCTATAGCTGTGTATATATAGTCTATAGCTGTGTATATATAGTCTATAGTTGTGTATATAGTTTATAGCTGTGTATATAGTGTATAGCTGTGTATATATAGTCTATAGTTGTGTATATAGTCTATAGTTGTGTATATATAGTCTATAGTTGTGTAAATATAGTCTATAGTTGTATATATAGTCTATAGCTGTGTATATATAGTCTATAGTTGTGTATAGTCTACAGCTGTGTATATATAGTCTATAGCTATATATATAGTCTGTAGTTGTGTATATATAGTCTACAGCTGTGTATATATAGTCTATAGTTGTGTATATAGTCTATAGCTGTGTATATAGTATATAGTTGTATATATAGGCTATAGCTGTTTATTTAGTCTATAGTTGTGTATATATAGTCTATAGCTGTGTTTATATAGTCTATAGCTGTGTATGTATAGTCTATAGTTGTGTATGTATAGTCTATAGTTGTATATATATAGTCGATAGTTGTGCATATATAGTCTATAGCTGTGTATATATAGTCTATAGCGGTGTATATATAGTCTATAGCTGTGTATATATAGTCTATAGCTGTGTATATATAGTCTATAATTGTGTATATAGTCTATTGTTGTGTATGTATAGTTTATAGTTTTGTATATATAGTCTATAGTTGTGTATATAGTCTATAGTTGTGTATATATAGTCTATAGTTGTGTATGTATAGTTTATAGTTGTGTATATATAGTCTATAGTTGTGTATATACGGTCGTGGGTGACGTTTATTTTCAGATTTCTAGTGATATATTTACAGACAGTATTAGTTGTTTCATATATTTATATATTATAATATTCATGTGTTTGATTTTTCATTATATATTGTTACGCATTATTATTTTTACAACGTGTAAAATAAAATACGTATATTTATACATATATAAATGTATGAAATTTATAAATGTGTTATATTAATATATTTAATCACGTATAATTTGTATAACATGTATTTATATAGATATGATATTTGAGTACATAATTGTTATCATCAATATATAATATTTACAACATGTTGATATTTAATCGTCTTTTTTAAATACATATTTAGATACATTTTTTGTTAATTAAAATTGATTAGTTTTATAATACAAAAAACAAATGCACTTTCGTTTCTGCAATGCATTTAGGTAGATTGTTTTGAGAATAATGCGTGACTTTTACAACGTTAAACGACTGTTAATTTGTTCAGATGATTGTCTTTGTTGTTTTGGCCACAACAAAATGAGAATCTCTCCCCGACTTATTGGAGGAGCAGTCCCATCTGAGGCCAGCGTCCTTCACTCATTTCAATACCCGGGGGGGGGATGCGGGGGGGGGATGCGGGGGGGGATGCGGGGGGGGGATGGAGGGGTGTGGTGCGGGGGGGGAGAGAAGAGGGGGGATGGGGTGAGGAGATGGGGGGCAGATGGGTGGGGCAGATGGGGGAATGGGGGGATGGGGGAAGATGGGGGGGAGATGGAGGGGGAGATGAGGGGGGAGATGGGGTGGGAATGGGGGTGGGATGAGGGGGGGATGGGGGGGGATGGGGGATGGGGGATGGGGGGTAGGTGGGGGCGGGGAGATGGAGGAGGGGAGATTGGGGGGAGATGGGGGGGATGGAGTGGGGGGCAGGTGGGGAGATGGAGGGGGGAGATGGGGGGGGGGAGATGGGGGGGGGGTGGAGTGGGGGGCACTTTCGCCGACCAGACATCGTTCTGTGTGTGACGGCTGCCACCACATTGAAACCATTGCGGGCTTTGACAGCAGCAGCAGCAGCAGCACAACGACCACGGTGATAATGACGATGATGATGATGGGGGTGGTTGTGATGGTTGTGGTGGTTGTGGTGTTGTTGTTACTCTCTGCGGTGTTGTCGGAGGGTGCCGAGGACATCAGGGGCCTCACTAAAGGCCACCAGGCACCCTCGTGATGCCCGGCATCGCTCTACTCGGCGGGGAACGAATCCTGGGACTCGGAGTTTAAACTCCCCGATCATTTTTCAGCTCATTATAGAGGTCTTTTTTAGGTTAGATCGCGTAAATATATAAATGTGTCGTTAACCCCCCCCACCACCCGACACAGCCAACTAGTAAAGGTTTGTCACGTAAACAGAACGTGGCCAATTCGTCACTAGTACAGCACCACCGATTGTGTTGGAGACCCAAGCCACAACATTTACACTCTGAGTACGACGTTTCGCCAGTCAATTACAACCGGCTTCATCAGTCGATGTGGTGACCACGCTTCTGCGCTCTTGATGAGTCGACGCACATTACGCACGCGCATTATGCGAGCCATTAGATCTTGTCCTTGCTGTCCATTGTGTACATTAATAAGCAATATTTCAAAAACACTTTGTTTTTTAAACACGCTTTAATGAAATGTACCGTACTAGTAATGGAAGAACTCCACGACTCTAGGAAGTGGTCCCGAAGCTTGCCATTACGTAAGGGGACCGTGGTGATTTACAGCCAACGTCAGTTGAGCGTGGACAATTAAACCCAAGCCGAAACATAACGTATAAATAAGAATGTTTACAAATATATATTATTTATGATAGAATATAGTCTTGTCATCAGTGTGACATAAATATACCAAGTTTGCAGTCGATACCACATTGGGAAGTGGGTTAACATTGAGTTGCAAGATTTGAGGATACAACAACGACACCAACAACGACAACAACAACATACAGAGTGAGTTAATAAAAAGCGTGTCAAGTATCCGTAGCGACGGTGTTCCCTATTGAAGCGTGGTGGCCGGGTTCGCCCAGTGAGGGCCAACGCGGAGCTGCCGCGTGGCTCTGTTTCGGAAGCCAACCCGGCCATCACAAATGATGGCAGCTCAACGAAACGGTGGGTCATCATCGTCATCATCGTCATCATCATCGTCATCATCATCGTCATCATCATCGTCATCATCGTCATCATTATCGTCATCATCATCATCGTCATCATCATCATTGTCATCATCGTCATCATTGTCATCATCATCATCATCGTCATCATTATCGTCATCATCGTCATCATTATCGTCATCATCGTCATCATTATCGTCGTCATCGTCATCATTATCGTTATCGTCATCATCGTCATCATTATCGTCATCATCATCGTCATCATCGTCATCATAATCGTCATCATCATCGTCATCATAATCGTCATCATCATCATCGTCATCATCGTCATCATTATAGTCACCATCATCATCGTCGTCATCATTGTCATCATCGTCATCATCGTCATCATCGTCGTCATCATCGTCGTCATCATCATCGTCATCATCATCGTCATCATCATCGTCATGTCAGTTTCAGTTCCATGTATGAAGTGTAGCCGTGTGAGCCATGCGTCTCTTGACTCGGGTGCATCCGCAACAAACTGAAACATGAACAAAGATCGTTTTAAAGTGACGACGCGCGGCAGAAATGATGCAGGCAAAACCAGCAAGGTCTTCCAGAAACAAGCACCGTGTATCAACGCCGTGTGCAAAAATCCCAGTGGGATGCAAGTCAAACAATAACAACCATGAGACAATTTAGATGAAAGTTATCAGGCTGACTCCGTACTTAAACAAACAAACATGGCGGAACCATACGTGTCATCACTGTCATAATCCACGCGTCATCATCGTCAACATCGTCATCCTCACGTGGAAATTCATAGCAGCGGCAGAATGGCTCTAAACGCGAAGTGATGTGGATTCTAAATGTGGAGGGGGGGGGGGACTCTCTGGAGGACTTGGGAGGAGAAATCCACGCGAACACGGAGAGAGAGACACCGCAAACTCCAAATATACAGAAGGCGTCAGGGTCGGGATCGAACCCACGACCTCCTGTATACCAGGCGAGGTAGTTAACATCTCCTAGCCACCGTGATGATGATGAGAGAGAGAGAGAGAGACACGCAAACTCCAAATATACAGAAGGCATCAGGGTCGGGATCGAACCCACGACCTCCTGTATACCAGGCGAGGTAGTTAACATCTCCTAGCCACCGTGATGATGATGAGAGAGAGAGAGAGACACGCAAACTCCAAATATACAGCAGCAGCAGGCGTCAGGGTCGGGATCGAACCCACGACCTCCTGTATACCTGGCGAGGTAGTTAACATCTCCTAGCCATGGCCACTCTGAGGGCTCCGTGTAACACAGGCAGAGTGCGACGTCCCCGCTTTAATTAGAGAAATGCTACTCGCTAACAACACTTGCCCCCAAAAGTCTGTTGAGGCTATACGGGGGACACTTGTCCGTGTGTGTGTCCATCCGTGTGTGCGGTGTGAACATCGCGACGAGGGAGACAAAGGCGGTCGGGCGTGGTGCTGGCCACCCACCCCCTCGAGCACCGTGCCGGCCTTCATAGGTGCTGCTCGCTAACAGCACTTGTCCCCAAAAGTATGTTGAGCCTTTACGGGGGATCTTTGTTTTTTTATATTCCGTGTGTGGGGAACAGCCTTGCACTACGAACCCGGCGACCCGAGATCGATTCCCGCTCACGGCCACCAACACCAATGACGATTTCTGAACCGGTCCTGGGCCTCCCCTAGGTCAACTCAGCCTCAAATGAGTACCTGGTGTGATGTGTAAAGATCGCCGCTGGGGAGACAAAGGCGGTCGGGCGTGGTGCTGGCCACCCACCCCCTCGTGTGCCGTGCCGGCCTTCATAGGTGCTGCTCGCTAACAGCACTTGCCCCCAAAAGTATGGTGAGGCTATACGGGGGATCTTTGTCTTTGTTTCGTGAATCGTGTTTGCGTCTCGTGATTTATCTCTCCTCTCGCAACGCGACCACACGTGGCGTCTCTGAGCGCCGTGTCTGTGTGTGTGTAGGATGTGTGTGTGTTGGCTGTGTGTTGGCTGTGTCTGTGTGTGTGTTGGCTGTGTGTGTGTAGGATGTGTGTGTAGAATGTGAGTGTGTAGGTTGTGTGTGTAAGCTGTGTGTGTGTGTGTAAGCTGTGTGTGTGTAAGCTGTGTGTGTGTAGAATGTGAGTGTGTAGGCTGCGTGTGTGTAGGCTGTGTGTGTAGAATGTGAGTGTGTAGGTTGTGTGTATAAGCTGTGTGTGTGTGTAGGCTGTGTGTGTGTAAGCTGTGCGTGTAGGTTGTGTGTGTAGAATGTGAGTGTGTAGGCTGTGTGAGTGTGTAGGCTGTGTGCGTGTTTAGGCTGTGTGTGTAGGTTGTGTGTCTATAATGTGAGTGTGTAGGCTGTGTGAGTGTGTAGGCTGTGTGTGTGTAAGCTGTGTGTGTGTGTAGGCTGTGTGTGTAGGCTGTGTTTGTAGAATGTGAGTGTGTAGGTTGTGTGTGTAAGCTGTGTGTATGTAAGCTGTGTGTGTGTGTAGGCTGTGTGTGTAGGTTGTGTGTGTAGAATGTGAGTGTGTAAGCTGTGTGTGTGTGTAAGCTGTGTGAGTGTGTAGGCTGTGTGTGTGTGTGTAAGCTGTGTGTGTGTAAGCTGTGTGTGTGTAGGCTGTGTGTGTAAGCTGTGTGTGTGTGTAGGCTGTGTGTGTGTAGGCTGTGTGTGTAGGTTGTGTGTGTAGGCTGTGTGTGTGTAGGCTGTGTGTGGAGGTTGTGTGTGTAGGCTGTGTGTGTAGGTTGTGTGTGTAGGCTGTGTGTGTGTAGGCTGTGTGCGGGGGTAGTGGCAGTGTAGTTAGCGGTTAGCGCCCTGCGCTAAGACCCCAGCACTCACGACCACCAACGCCAGTGACGATTTTCTGAACCGGTCCTGGGCTTCCCCTAGGTCGACTCAGCCTCAAAATAGTAGCTGGGTTCTGGCCACCCACCTCGTCGTGTGCCATGTTGAGTCTACTACGATCACTTTCCCCCACAGTCCGTTGAGGCTACACGGGGGATCTTTGTCTTTGTGTGTGTCTGACCCTTTGCGTGTTCCGTCTGTTGATTAATGTGAGGCTCCGTGCCCTCTACGTGCGTGTGTCTTTGTGGTGTGTGTGTCAGTGTGTGTGTCTTTGTGGTGTGTGTGTCAGTGTGTGTATCTTTGTGGTGTGTGTGTCAGTGTGTGTGTCAGTGTGTGTCTTTGTGGTGTGTGTGTCAGTGTGTGTGTCAGTGTGTGTGTCTTTGTGGTGTGTGTGTCAGTGTGTGTGTCAGTGTGTGTCTTTGTGGTGTGTGTGTCAGTGTGTGTGTCAGTGTGTGTGTGTGTCAATGTGTGTGTCTTTGTGGTGTGTGTGTGTCAGCGGTAGTGTACCGGTTAGCGCTACGCTGCGCTACGAACTCGGCGACCCGAGTTCGATTCCCGCTCACGGCTAACACCGGTGACAGTTATCGGAACCGGTCCTGGGCCTCCCCTAGGTCGACTCAGCCTCAAATGAGTACCTGGTGCGGTGTGTAAACATCGCCATTGGGGAGACAAAGGCGGTTGAGCGTGGTGCTGGTCACCCACCCCCTCGTGTGCCGTGCCAGCCCCTACAGTCTGTTACAGGCTATACGGGGATCTTTGTCTTGTGTGTGTGTCTTTGTCTTGTGTGTGTGTGTTTGTCATTTGTGTGTGTGTCTTTGTCGTGTGTGTGTCTTTGTCACGTGTGTGTGTATGTCTTTGTCATGTGTGTGTGTCTTTGTCATGTGTGTGTGTCTTTGTCATGTGTGTGTGTGTCTTTGTCTTGTGTGTGTGTGTCTTTGTCATGTGTGTGTCGCATACGGTCTGCTTTGTGTACAGATGCGTGGTGTGCTATGAGTCTGCTATGGTTTGTCTCTGTGTCCGCTATGAGTCTGGTATGAGTCTTCCCTGTGTCTGCTATGTGTCTGCTATGGTTAGTCTCTGTGTCCGCTATGAGTCTGCTATGAGTCTGCTATGAGTCTGCTATGGTTCGTCTCTGTGTCCGCTATGAGTCTGCTATGAGTCTGCTATGAGTCTACTATGGTTCGTCTCTGTGTCCGCTATGAGTCTGCAACCAGAATCAGACTATTCATTTTATTTTATTTCGTCACCTGTGTAAAAAAAGAGCTTCACAGCGCTTCGGATTCCTCCGCTCCAGACAAAGATGCTGAGATCCTGCTGTGCATAGCGCACGGCGGGGAGCGGTGGCGCAGTGGTTAGCGCGCCACGCTACGAAACCGGCAGAGACCCGAGATGTGTTCCCGCTCAAGGCCAACACCAGCGGCAAAGATTATTTGAACCGGTCGCTGGCCCTCCCCTAGGTCGACTCGGCCTCCAAGCGCTGCCCACCCACCCCCTCGCGTGCCACAGTGCCGGTCTTCATAGGCGCTGCTACTCGCTAAGAGCGCTTGCCCCCTACACTCTGTTAAAGGTTTTGATGTTGGATCTTCATGTATGTATTTATGTATATATGTATGTATATATGTATTAATATATTAATGTATATATTTATGTATATAGTTGTGTTTACATTTATATAGTTATGTGTGTAGCCGTGTATATATTTGTGTGCATATTTATGTATATATTTATATAAATATTTATGTATGTATTTGTGTATATAATTGTGTATGGAGTTGCATGTATATTTATGTATGTGTTTATGTATGTATTTGCGTGTTTATTTGTGTATATATTTCTGTATATATTTAAGTATATATTTACGTATGTGTTATGTATATATTTGTTTATTTATTTGTGTATATATTTATGTATATATTTAGTTCGCGTGTAACCTGCATGCGCAGGTTACACGCGTCGGGGATGCGTTCCTGAACAGGCGCGACGAGGAATATCGAAACGACGTCAGTCGAAGCGGTTTACGGGGTAGTAGTGGGTGGTGGTGGTGGTGGTGGTGGTAGTGGATGGTCGTGGTAGTGGGTAGTGGTAGTGGATGGTGGTGGTGGTAGTAGTGGGTGGTGTTGGTGGTGGTGGTGGGGGCTGAGAGGCGACGGATAACGAGACGTGACGATGCCATGGTATACAGGAGGTCGTGGGTTCGATCCCGACCCTGACGCCTGCTGCTATATATTTGGAGTTTGCGTGTCTCTCTCTCTCTCATCATCATCACGGTGGCTAGGAGATGTTAACTACTTCGCCTGGTACACAGGAGGTCGTGGGTTCGATCCCGACCCTGACGCCTGCTGCTGTATATTTGGAGTTTGCGTATCTCTCTCTCATCATCATCACGGTGGCTAGGAGATGTTAACTACCTCGCCTGGTGTGCAGGAGGTCGTGGGTTCGATCCTGACCCTGACGCCTGCTGCTGTATATTTGGAGTTTGCGTGTCTCTCTCTCTCATCATCATCACGGTGGCTATGAGATGTTAACTACCTCGCCTGGTATACAGGAGGTCGTGGGTTCGATCCCGACCCTGACGCCTGCTGCTGCTGCTGTATATTTGGAGTTTGCGTGTCTCTCTCTCTCCCTGTGGTCGCGTGGATTTTTTTTCCGGTTCCCCTCCACAATTTGAATCAACATAACGCGCCTCCACACTATTGGGACTCTACACACTTCCCTCTGGTGATGATGATGATGATGATCATGACGATGATGAGCCCACATCGTTGAGCTACCATTCGTGATGGCCAGGTCGCTTCTGCTTAAAAGAGCTATGTAGTTTGTAGTTTAATTTAAGTGGTAGTCGTATTCATAAAGTGAAGACGTATTCGCGAAACGACGTAAAGAATTTGGATACGTAAATCGAAGGTTCTTTGTAGATTACAAACAAAGACCAAGATCCCCCGTATAGCCTGTAACAGACTGTTAAGGCAGAGAGTTGCACCTATGAAGACCGGCACGGCACACGAGTGGAAGGGTGGGTGGCCAACACCACGCCCGACCGCCTTTGTCTCCCCCAGTGGCGACGTTTACACACCGCACTAGGTACTCACTTGAGGCTGAGTCGACCTAGGGGAGGCCCAGGATCGGTTCAGATAATCGTCACTGGCGTTGGCCGTGAGCGGGAATCGAACTCGGGTTGCCGAGTTCGTTGTGCAGCGTAGCGCTAACCGCTACACTACCGCTCCCCATTATGTTATATTTTATATATATACATACATGCAGGGCCGAATTATGGCACGGGGCTTTAGGGTCTGCAGCATAGGGGGCCTCCGCCAGCTGGAAGGCCTCCAGAGATGAAGTGAAAAGTTATTTCGTTTGTGAACGCTGAATTTTATTTTATTGTTAGCCTTTTAATAAAAATAAAAATTCTTTAACTTTATTTTCCTTTTGAAAATATTACTGGGGGCCTTCACAGTGCCTGTAGGCCAGGGGCCAACCCAGTCTTCATCCGGCCCTGCATACAGTACACACACACACACATATCTATGGAACTTTTTACCAGTATCAAAGTATGAAAAAATAAGAATACGTTTGATCCTTTCCGGCAATGCAACAGGAGGCGTTACGGGTGCTCACACACCGAGTAGAATCCTTTTGCAAGGAATCAAGTCAAAGAATCAACGAACCGCACTAACCACGCAGAGCAATTGTGTTGAGCGTGGAAGCAATCGGAGGATTTAAATTTTGAATTAAAGCTTTCGTGACTGCAGTAATTCATATTCTTAGCTCTTTCGGTAAAGTCGCGTTGAAGGGAAACAATAAAATAAAATAATATATTTTTAGTGTCTTATATATTTATTCATTTATAATTTTATTGTTTCCCTTCAACGTAACTTTACCGAAAGAGCTAAGAATGTCAATCGGAGGATGTTTGTTTGCACGTTAGTGACAGGGCTGCGGCGCGTGGTGAGTGGCAGTCCTTGATTCCTTGCAAGAAGGTTTCCATTTAGGTGTTTGAACATCCCGACACAAGACCCGTCTTATTGCCGGAATGGAGTAAAACCTATTCTGATATTTTCATACACCCGTGTATATATATATAAATAATTAATGTACAGGGGCGCTTCAAAAAACAAAGTGAACACTTCGGAGAAATTTGCTAAACGACGCCACGAGCAATGTGCCTCCTCCAGGCTCTGGAGGACCACGTGGAGAAGATTCCAGGCACCACGCGTTGACGACGCTGGCGAACAAGTGTGGAGACTCTTTGACTTTTTTGAAGCTATTAACATCACATTTGTTATCAATGTTACAGTGCGATTACTACTATCCCTTCTTTTTGTCCATTATATATATAAAAAAGCGACACTCCCATGATGAGTGTTAACATTATTATTTTTGAAGCACCCTGTATGTACATTGTCCGAACCGCGTCCGTGACGAAAAAACAAAATCAATAAATTCGTGTCCATTGATTGATTCTTCAAGCCGCGCGAGTGACTTGGACGAACGCGCTGGTGGCAGCTTCCACCCACCCCACCCACACCACCCACACCAACCACGCCACCCACGCCACCCACGCCACCCACCCCACCCACACCACCCACACCACCCACGCCACCCACCCCACCCACGCCACCCACGCCACCCACCCCACCCACGCCACCCACCCCACCCACACCACCCACACCAACCACACCACCCACACCAACCACGCCACCCACGCCACCCACCCCACCCACACCACTCACCCCACCCACCCCACCCACCCCACCCACACCACTCACCCCACCCACCCCACCCACCCCACCCACACCACTCACACCACCCACGCCACCCACCCACCCCACACCACCCACCCCACCCACGCCATCCACCCCAGCCACACCACCCACACCACCCACACCACCCACCCAGGCCACCCACCCACCCCACCCACCCCACCCACACCATCCACGCCACCCACGCCACCCACGCCACCCACACCACCCACGCCACCCACGCCACGCGCCTCTAGAGTGTGAGAGCAATGAGAGATTCACAACGCGTCGAGTGTCAGCTGCTCGGGAGCTCTGTTGCTTAACGGCTCTAAAGGAGGAGGGGGGGGATAGGTAGGTGGGGGGGGTGAGGGGAGGAGGTGGTGGGTGGGTGGTGGGTGGGTGGTGGGTGGGTGGTGTGCCAAGTGGGGAGCGGTGGCGCAGCAGTTAGCGCTACGCCGCGCTGCGAACCCAGCGACCCGAGTTCGATTCCCGCTCGCGGCCAACACCACCACCAGTGACGATTATGTGGACCGAACCCGGGCCTCCCCTGGGTCGACTCAGCCTCAAATGAGTACCCGGTGCTGTGTGTAAGCATCGCCACTGGGGAGACAAAGGCGGTCGGGCGTGGTGCTGGCCACCCACCCCCTCGTGTAGCGTACGGTCCTTCATAAATGCTCGCTAACAGCACTTGCCCCAAAAGTCCGTTAAGGCTGTACGGGGGATCTTTATCTTTGTATTTGTACCGAGTGGAGGAGGCTATTGATAGATTAATTAGGAGGCGCGCGCGGTAAACAACACGCTCACTTATTGATGAAGCGGAGATGTTATTTATCTATCTCTCCCGGTATTATAGATGGCACTCAATCTCGCTGTGTGTGTCTCTCTCGGTATTATAGATGGCACTCAATCTCGCTGTGTGTGTCTCTCTCTCGGTATTATAGATGGCACTCACTCTCGCTGTGTGTGTCTCTCTCGGTATTATAGATGGCACTCACTCTCGCTGTGTGTCTCTCTCCCGGTGTTATAGATGGCACTCACTCTCGCTGTGTCTCTCACGGTGTTATAGATGGCACTCACTCTCGCTGTGTGTGTCTCTCTCGGTATTATAGATGGCACTCACTCTCGCTGTGTGTGTCTCTCGGTATTATAGATGGCACTCACTCTCGCTGTGTGTGTCTCTCACGGTATTATAGATGGCACTCACTCTCGCTGTGTGTGTCTCTCTCTCGGTATTATAGATGGCACTCACTCTCGCTGTGTGTCTCTCTCTCACGGTATTATAGATGGCACTCACTCTCGCTGTGTGTGTCTCTCTCTCGGTATTATAGATGGCACTCACTCTCGCTGTGTGTCTCTCTCTCACGGTATTATAGATGGCACTCACTCTCGCTGTGTGTGTCTCTCTCTCGGTATTATAGATGGCACTCACTCTCGCTGTGTGTGTCTCTCTCTCGGTATTATAGATGGCACTCACTCTCGCTGTGTGTGTCTCTCTCGGTATTATAGATGGCACTCACTCTCGCTGTGTGTGTCTCTCTCGGTGTTATAGATGGCACTCACTCTCGCTGTGTGTCTCTCTCTCGGTATTATAGATGGCACTCCCTCTCGCTGTGTGTCTCTCTCTCTCGGTATTATAGATGGCACTCACTCTCGCTGTGTGTCTCTCTCTCGGTGTTATAGATGGCACTCACTCTCGCTGTGTGTCTCTCTCTCGGTGTTATAGATGGCACTCACTCTCGATGTGTGTCTCTCTCCCGGTATTATAGATGGCACTCACTCTCGCTGTTTGTGTCTCTCACGGTGTTATAGATGGCACTCACTCTCGCTGTGTGTGTCTCTCTCACGGTATTATAGATGGCACTCACTCTCGCTGTGTGTGTCTCTCTCTCGGTGTTATAGATGGCACTCACTCTCGCTGTGTGTGTCTCTCACGGTATTATAGATGGCACTCACTCTCGCTGTGTGTCTCTCTACCGGGGTTATAGATGGCACTCACTCTCGCTGTCAGTGTCTCTCTCGGTGTTATAGATGGCACTCACTCTCGCTGTCAGTGTCTCTCTCGGTATTATAGATGGCACTCACTCTCGCTGTGTGTGTCTCTCTCACGGTATTATAGATGGCACTCACTCTCGCTGTGTGTGTCTCTCACGGTATTATAGATGGCACTCACTCTCGCTGTCAGTGTCTCTCTCGGTGTTATAGATGGCACTCAATCTCGCTGTGTGTGTCTCTCTCCCGGTATTATAGATGGCACTCACTCTCGCTGTGTCTCTCTCACGGTGTTATAGATGGCACTCACTCTCGCTGTGTGTCTCTCTCCCGGTATTATAGATGGCACTCACTCTCGATGTGTGTGTCTCTCTCCCGGTATTATAGATGGCACTCACTCTCGCTGTGTCTCTCTCACGGTGTTATAGATGGCACTCACTCTCGCTGTGTCTCTCTCACGGTGTTATAGATGGTACTCACTCTCGCTGTGTGTCTCTCTCCCGGTATTATAGATGGCACTCACTCTCGCTCTGTGTGTCTCTCTCACGGTATTATAGATGGCACTCACTCTCGCTGTGTATGTCTCTCTCACGGTATTATAGATGGCACTCACTCTCGCTGTGTGTCTCTCTCACGGTATTATAGATGGCACTCACTCTCGCTGTGTGTCTCTCACGGTATTATAGACGGCACTCACTCTCGCTGTTTCTGCGTGCGGGAAGGATTCAGGATGAAGGTTCATGAATGACGCCGCCGCCGCTGCTGCTGCTGGGCTGTTGGATGCAGTCGCCCCCCTCCAGCAACAGCGAAGGGAGCAGTTGAGCTGCGCTCACAACAACGAGCGGAGCGCCGGGCGGATAAAATGCAGTAAGTATGGTGCAGTCGGGGGCGGGGGTCACAGGTGGTGGCATCTGCCAATCAACCCATGGCACCTGCTGGGTCTACCCCGTGACCTCCTCCGGCCAGCAGTGGGCCTTCGACAGATGAACGATAGACGGGTGAACGAGAGATGGGTGAACGAGGGACGGGTGAACGAGAGACGGGTGAACGAGGGACGGGTGAACGAGAGACAGGTGAACGAGGGACGGGTGAACGAGGGACGGGTGAACGAGGGGCGGGTGAACGAGAGACGAGTGAACGAGGGACGGGTGAACGAGAGACGGGTGAACGAGAGACGGGTGAACGAGAGACGGGTGAACGAGGGACAGGTGAACGAGGGACGGGTGAACGAGGGACGGGTGAACGAGAGACAGGTGAACGAGGGACGGGTGAACGAGGGACGGGTGAACGAGAGACGGGTGAACGAGGGACGGGTGAACGAGGGACGGGTGAACGAGAGACGAGTGAACGAGGGACGGGTGAACGAGAGACGGGTGAACGAGAGACGGGTGAACGAGAGACGGGTGAACGAGAGACGGGTGAACGAGGGACGGGTGGACGAGAGACGGGTGAACGAGAGAGTCAGTATGGTAGGCGTTCCTATGGAACACGCGCCATCAACTTAGAAACGTATCACAGCGATAAATTCACGCATTTATTTTTTTATTTCCTCATAATGAACCAGCAGGAAACAAGACCGCGCTAAATATTTGATATTTTATTTTTTAAAAAACATTGTTTTCACTCTCCCACGCTCTTCTTGGGGAATTGTAACGAGTGAGTGTTGTGTGTGTGTTGTGTGTGTTGTGTGTGTGTGTTGTGTGTGTGTGAGTGTGTGTGGTGTGTGTGTTATGTGTGTGTATGTGTGTGTTGTGTGTGTTGTGTGTGAGTGTGTGTGTGGTGTGTGTGTGTGTGTATGTGTGTGTTGTGTGTGTGTGATGTGTGTGTATGTGTGTTGTGTGTGTTGTGTGTGTGTATGTGTGTGTTGTGTGTGTGTTGTGTGTGAGTGTGTGTTGTGTGTGTGTGGTGTGTGTGTTGTGTGTATGTGTGTGTATGTGTGTGTTGTGTGTGTGTATGTGTGTGTGTGAGTGTGTGTTGTGTGTGTGTGGTGTGTGTGTGTTGTGTGTATGTATGTGTGTGTTGTGTGTGTGTGTGTATGTCTGTATGTGTGTTTATATGCGGGCAGCGGTGGTTAGCGCTACGCTGCGCTACAAACCCGGCCACCCGAGTTCGATTCCCGCTCACGGCCAACACCCGTGACGATTATCTGGGCCTCCTCCCCTAGGTCGACTCGGCCTCAAACAAGTACCTGGTGCGATGTGTAAACATCGCCACTGGGGAGACAAAGGCGGCCGGGCGTGGTGCTGGTCACCAACCCCCTCGTGTGCCGTGCCGGCCTTCAAAGGTGCCACTCGCGAACCGCACTTGCCCCAATAACCTGCTAAGGCTACACGGGGGAAACTGTCTTTGTCTGATTTTAAATATATACATAATAGATGTTGTGTGCCGGGGTGAAATTGAGCCCTAGCTGCAGAGCATAAATAATAATTTGTTTACAACAACAACAAAATCACAACAACAACAACAACAAAAACGAGAACATCCATCGGTCGACACAATCAAAACAAACAATACTTTAAGCTTATCCGGGAAAGAGAACAAAAATATATATACCGAGGCGGCCCATTCACAGATACCCCACTAGCAACAGCAAGCTCGGTGTTACGGGCTGGGGTGTGTGGGGGGGCCAGCCACGAAAAACAACCAACGCAGACACAGGGACCGTCCACCTTTAAAAAAAAATCATCTCCCTCCTCCTCCCACCGAAACCTCAGCGTGAAAGTGAAAGAGAGAGAGAGAGAGCCGGGGGGTGGGTTGTGTGGGTAACGTTCAAGGTTTCGGCTGGGGTATCTATAAATGGATCGCGGCGGTGCCCGTCTGCCGAGCGGGCAAGGCGACTTTGTTGCCCTCAAAGCTTTGGGTTGCGCAACGAGTCGCCCAGATGCCGAGCCCGGCGTTCCACCAACTCGTTCGTGAATTCGTGGAGAGCAAAATCGATCGCGAGGAGCGATCGGGCGAGACAATAAAACGACTCGCGTAGTGAAGCCTCCGAAAAAATACTTGTTTACAACTTTCACCATCATCATCATCACCATCATCACCCCCATCATCATCACCATCGTCGTCGTCGCCGATATCGTCATCGGCGTCATCATGATCACTATCGTCATCATCGGCAGCGGCTAATAGGTGACACCTTTATCGTCAGTATAATCATCATCATCACGATCATCATCATCATCACTGGCATCATCAGCAGTAGCAGCGATAGGTGGCAACTTTATCGTCAATATCATCTTCATCATTATCACGATCATCATCACATCATCATTTTTAATATCTTCATCAGCATCATCACTATCATCATTATCAGCAGTAGCAGCTATAGGTGGCATCTTCATCATCATCATCACCACCACCACCATCATCATCACCATCGTCGTCGTCGTCGCCGATATCGTCATCGGCGTCATCATGATCACTATCGTCATCATCGGCAGCGGCTAATAGGTGACACCTTTATCGTCAGTATAATCATCATCATCATCATCACGATCATCATCATCATCATCACTGGCATCATCAGCAGTAGCAGCGATAGGTGGCAACTTTATCGTCAATATCATCTTCATCATTATCACGATCATCATCACCATCATCATTTTCAATATCTTCATCAGCATCATCACTATCATCATTATCAGCAGTAGCAGCTATAGGTGGCATCTTCATCATCATCATCACCACCATCATCATCATCATCACCATCGTCGTCGTCGTCGCCGATATCGTCATCGGCGTCATCATGATCACTATCGTCATCATCGGCAGCGGCTAATAGGTGACACCTTTATCGTCAGTATCATCATCATCACGATCATCATCATCATCACTGGCATCATCAGCAGTAGCAGCGATAGGTGGCAACTTTATCGTCAATATCACCTTCATCATTATCACGATCATCATCATCATCACCATCATCATTTTCAATATCTTCATCGGCATCATCACTATCATCATTATCAGCAGTAGCAGCTATAGGTGGCATCTTCATCATCATCATCACGATCATCATCACGATCATCATCATCCACCTATAAATAATTCACCCTCCAAGCATCCGATCCGACCAAATCTCAGACGCTAAGCGTGCGTTGAGAACCCGACGAGCACTTTGTACGGGTGCCCAACTGTGATTCGACCTCCACCACCACCACCACGACCACCGCCACCACCACCACCGCCACCACCACCACCACCACCGCCAGGGCTTGCCAGGTGCTGTAGGAGCTCTCCGGGGGTGGTCAATGAAAGCGGCAGTCCCAAAGGGGCGTCTGCCTCCTCCTGCTCCTCCTGCTCGTTGTACACTGCGATCAGGTTTGCTAGGGGGAGGGTGGGGGGCGTATTTGTTTAAGTAACCAACATGCTCATTCGTTACTAGTACAGCACACCGGTGTGTTGGTAGAGCAAATCCACGAACATTTGCAATCCAGAACACCGGTGTGCTGTGCTAGTGACGAATTGGCCACGTTCTGTTTATGTGACAAATCTTATAAATTGGCTGTGTCGGGTGGTGGCGGGTTTAACGACACATTTATATTTGACGCGATCTAACCCACCCCCAACCTTTTGGATGACATTCGTCGCGAAAGCCTCCTGCTACTTCGGGTTAAACCGGAGTTGTTTTTATTATTTGGGTCTTTCGGTAAAGTCACGTGGATAGGTTCAAAGAAAACAATAAAACAAAATCTACGACGTCTCGATCGCAGCGCGAGCGATCGTCACCCCGCTTGTCCCCTTCCCTCGTCAAAGCCACACACAGGGAGCGTGGCGTGACCAGCTGGGGTGGGGGTGGCGGTGGGACGGTGAATGGGTGGGAAATTCAAAATAACAATGAGAGCAATTTGCCAGTAGCAAAGTATGAACAAAAAATATGTAAGAATAGCTTTTACATATTCTTGGTTCTTTCGGTAAAGTCACGTAGAAGGGAAACAATAACCACAGCAAGAAAATTTGAAATTTCAAATTTTCTTGCTGTGGTTTTTCACACCTGATGATGATTGCTTGTGTTGCAGTCGAAACGTCGTGAGAATTGTATTGTTTTATATTTACATTCATATAGACACACAAAGACAAACACCCCCCACCCACCGTATATCCTTCAACAGCACTTGCCCCAACGGTCTGTTACGGCTATACGGGTAGTCTTTGTCTGTGTGTTGGAGTGGTGGCGCAGTGGTTAGCGCGCTACTAATTATCCGGAACCCGGAGTTCGATTCCCACTCAAGGCTACCAACACCGAGTGACGAATATCACGCGGTTCTGGGCCTCCCCTAGGTGGACTCAGCCTCAAATGAGTACCCGGTGCGTTGTGTAGTAAACATCAGCGCTGGGGAGACAAAGGCGGCCGGGCGTGGTGCTGGCCACCCGTTCCGACCTTCATAGGCGCTGCCGCTCGCTGACAGCACTTGCCCCCAAAAAGTCTGTTAAGGCTACACGGGGGATCTTTGTCTTTGTTTGTGTTGTGTGTGTTTGGGTACGTACACAGTATATCGGTGTTTTCATTGCTGCAATTGAGGTTGTGTAGATTGCGTTAGCGCGTGTCTCTCATCACCATCACTGCGTGTTCACGCCAGCTGTGTCTCTCTGCACGACGTGGCTTTATCATCAACATCTTTATCATCATCACCATCATCACCGCCATCATCGTCGTCGTTCTGGATTGTATTATTACGATTTTGTTATGAATATTATTTACTCTCAATGATGTCTCCGCTTTTTCTGTGTCTCTCTGTCGGTCGTCTGCGTGTGTACACGCGTGTGTCTGTCCGTACATCCACGCGTGTGTCTGTCCGTATATCTGTCTATCGGCTCCACGTGTGTGTGCGTGTATGTCACATCTTTTCATGAGTGTGCGTGTCTGTCTATCCGTGTGTGTGTGTGTCTGTGTACATCAATCCACGTCTGTGTGTGCGTGTCCGTTTGCCATCACGAGTCTCTGTCCATCTGTCCGTCCCTCCTCGTGTGTTTCCCTCCATCCTTGCAGGCTCGTCTGTGTGTGTGTGTGTGCGTGTCTGTGTGTGTCTGTGTGTGTGTCTGTGTCTGTGTGTGCGTGTCTGTGTGTCTGTGTGCGTGTCTGCGTGTCTGTGTGTGTGTCTGTGTGTCTGTGTGTGTCTGTGTGTGTGTGTGCGTGTCTGTGTGTGTCTGTGTGTGTGTGTCTGTGTGTGTGTCTACATCCTCCATGATCCATCCTCCCCCCGACCCATCCTCTTTCAAATCCATCCTCCCAAAACCATCCTCCCGCCGATCCATCCTCTTCCAGATCCATCCTCCCGATCCATCCTCCCGTCCTCACCTTCCTTGCCCCAACCCCCACCCCCACCCGCCTTACATCAACGCAGCGATGCCCCCCATGTGAGTGGCCACTCGCTGCTGAGCGGCAGCAACCACCACCACCGCTGCCTTCGACGCAGACGACGCCGACAATGAGCCCGTCGCGGCCGACCTCGTCTTGGTGTTGGGCAGCTTGTGGTCCTTCTTCCACTTCATGCGCCGGTTCTGGAACCAGATCTTGATCTGGCGCTCGGTGAGGCCGAGCGCGTGCGCGATCTCGATGCGTCGCCTCCGCGTGAGGTAGCGGTTGAAGTGGAACTCCTTCTCGAGCTCCAGCACCTGGAGGCGCGTGTAGGCGGTGCGCGATCGCTTCGACTCCCCGACACAGATGCCGTTGGGTCCTCCTGCTCCTCCTCCTCCTCCTCCTGCTCCTCCTCCTTCTCCTCCTCCGCTGCCGCTGCTGCTGTGGCAGCCCGAGTTGACTGCGCGCGAGAGGCAAATGGGAATAATTTTTTGTTGTCGGGAGGAGGGAGGGAGGCGGGCGAGTGAGGGTTTAGGAGACGTGGATAGAGGATGGAGAGGTGGAGAGACCGTGAGAGAGGATGATGATGATGGTGACGATGCTGGTGATGATGATGATGATGTTGCTGATAATGTTGTTGATGATGCTGCTGCTGATGTTGTTGATGATGCTGATGATGATGCTGGTGATGATGCTGGTGATGATGATGATGTTGGTGATAATGTTGTTGAGGATGCTGCTGATGATGATGCTGGTGATGATGCTGCTGATGATGCTGCTGATGCTGGTGATGATGCTGCTGATGCTGTTGATGCTGATGATGATGCTGCTGATGCTGATGATGATGCTGCTGATGATGCTGCTGCTGCTGATGCCCCCCCCACACCCCTCACTCCTCCTCCCTCCACCACCCCCTCCCCTCAAAGCGTCCAAAGCGGCCAGCAATAAACAGCACCACTGTCGCTGTAACACGCGTCTCTGAATTCAACATCGTCGGCTAGCCAGCCCGTCTATTCGTGCGCTCTGTACCGCTTCTCTGCGGAAGGGACATTGCCCGAAACGTTAGATTATAATTATTTTTGTTCCATATTATTAATTTGCAATGTTGCAATAAACCGTCGCCATACACGGGATCAAATTTTGTAAGGGCTAAAGGGTTAACAGCAGCTTAACTCGCCTGATCTATAGCCACGTTACGGGTGAAACGTATAATCATTTGATGGAGTGGCGTGATTTATATAGCAGCTATTGTCGTGTTCTACAATAATAAGACTTATGATGCTTATAATCGATACGCTAATGTTCCATAATCACCGTAATTACGGCCAGCGGTCCATTTTTCTCGGCACAAACATTGCCACGGCGATGTGCTATTTATTATTAACAATAATTATTACGATGATGATGATGATTACAATCAGAATTGCCTCTCTGATTACGGTAGCCGCTGGCTGACGATGGCATCGTGGGTGGCCAACTTCGAAGCGATGTCGCTTGTTTTGAATGTATTTCAATCACACGCGTTCCACTATACATGGCGTGTGGTGTAAATTGACGAGTGGATAATTTGCTACTGTTTCAGCATCGTTCTAAGAGACACACATACAAAGAAACGGGGGTGGGGACACACTCAGAATTTTGGAGGAAATGGATTATTCTTGTAACAACCAACTCACATATTCTTGGTTCTTTCGGTAAAGTCACATAGAAGGGAAACAATAAATAATATTTTTATTATTTTATTGTTTCCCTTCTACGTAACAATAAATAATATTTTATTTTATTGTTTCCCTTCTACGTGGTGACTTTCCCGAAAGAACCAAGAAGATGAATCCCTGCAGTCACGAAAGCTTTAAATAAAAAAATGTAACCAACTCACAGTTACAATTTAAGCAATAAGCCTTTCACGAAAAAACTAAAAAAATATTTTTTTTTAATTGCGTAATATTGTTTTTTTTTTTAATCCACGTAGCCAACCCGGCAGCATTAAAGTGTCACGCGTTAGGTACAGATCACCAAAACTATAACAATACTATTGCTTAAATTTTGATTTAAAGCTTTCGTGACTGCAGTAATTCATATTTTTAGTTTTTTCGGTAAAGTCACGTTGAAGAGAAACAACAAAATAATAAAATATATATAAAACAATAAAAAATTCTCACGACGTTTCGACCATAACTCAAACGGTCGTCTTCAGGTGTGTTGGTTTGCATAAATTTATTTTTAAACGGCGCATTTAAATTAATGCATTTAAATAAATGCGCCGTTTAAAAATAAATTTATGCAAACCAACACACCTGAAGATGACCGTTTGAGTTATGGTCGAAACGTCGTGAGAATTTTTTATTGTTTTATATATATTTTATTATTTTGTTGTTTCTCTTCAACGTGACTTTACCGAAAAAACTAAGAATAATACTATTGCTTGTTTCTTTCGGTAAAGTCGCTGTAGATATAACATTCATAGATGACGACGTTTTGGATCGCAGCTGCGTCAGCGGTTCTCCTGCTGTGTTTGTCTCTCACCTGATGACGGTCGCTTGTGCTGTGATCGAAACGTCGTTAGTTACAAAAAAAAACATTTTTTTTTTATATATATCCACGTGACTTCACCGAAAGAATCAAAGAGAATGGGATTCCTGCAGTCACGAAAGCTTCAAATAAAGTTTTATTGATCTTTGGATCTTTCGGTAAAGTCACGTAAATTATTAGTATTTTTATTAAACTAACGACGTTTCGATCGCAACACAAGCGGTCGTCATCAGGCGGAGAGAAAATACTACTAAAATACTACTAAAAATACTACTAAAAATATTACTAAAATTCTACTAAAAATATTACTAAAATACTACTAAAAATACTACTAAAAATATTACTAAAATTCTACTAAAAATATTACTAAAATACTACTAAAATACTACTAAAAATACTACGAAAAATACTACTAAAATATTACTAAAATTCTACTAAAAATATTACTAAAATACTACTAAAAATACTGCGAAAAATACTACGAAAAATACTACTCCTAAAAAAATATACAACTAACAATAATGATATATGGTTTGGCATGTACAGGGGTGGTGGCATAAGTAACTACCCCATCTGTTTATCGCCTAAAACGTTTGAAAAATGAAGCTGGGAAGGGGGAAAAAAAACCAACAGCCCTCCAAATGATAAACGCTGCCTCGACGCACGGAGATTCGGTGTCATCAGGCGCGACGAGTGGAATGGAGCGCGTCAACAACAGCGGGGTCGTCCATAAATGACGTCACGCGATTTTGGACGATTTTTGACCCCCCCCTCCTCCTCCTCCCCACCTCGTCACGTGGCGTCACAATAAATTAGACCCCCCCTCTCCCCTCAAATATGACGTCACAAAGCTCTGCCCCCCCCCCCACCCACCCTCCAAACCATATTGCCATTTTGTAAATAGAACGTGCTTCAAATCGCTTTAAACTATTGTTGTCATTGTAGTGGGTATTTAACGTGGCGCTGCACTCTGATGTTGCAGGAGCGTTGTTATAACAATTCTAGATTTATAATCTTGGTTCTTTCGGTAAAGTCACCACGTAGAAGGGAAACAATAAAACAATAAAAATATAAAACGATAAAAATTCTCACGACGTTTCGACTGCAACACAAGCAATCATCATCAGGTGTGAAAACCACAACAAGAAATTTTGAAAAAAGTGGCGGTAATTTTTTATTTTTTGGTGCTAACGTCAAAAAATAAACGCCACTTTTTTCAAATTTTCTTGTTGTGGTTTTCACACCTGATGATGATTGCTTCTTGTGTTGCAGTCGAAACGTCGTGAGAATTTTATTGTTTTATATTTTCATTATTTTATCGTTTCCCCTTCTACGTGGCGACTTTACCGAAAGAACCAAGAATATGAATCCCTGCAGTCACGAAAGGTTTAAATCAAAATTCTAGATTTATTTAAAGTTGCTCGTTTTGATGTGACGGCGCATTTTGATGTGACGTCACAATTCTCAACCGCCCCCACCCCCCCCCCCCTTCGTCACACATCGTCACAAATGTCTGACCCCCACCCCCCTCCCCACCCCCCCTAGGTGCGTGACGTCATTTACGGACGGCCCCAGCCGGAGTCGCGTCGGTAGCGGCCGTGCCCCCGTCGCTCTGCACCCTGCTGCTGCTGCGGCTTCAGCAGTCGCAGCAGCAGCAGCAGGCGAGGCGAGCGTCGACGGCCTCCGGGCTGCTCGCGACGCCGTGCCGCTGGGAGCGTCTCGCGTGCGGGAAACGAGACGCCGGGGGCCTCGCGAGCAAGACTCGCAAGCTCCATTATTCCTCAATGGGGCGGAGCGGCGTCTCCTCCCTCCCTCCCTCCCCTCCTCTCCCTTCCCCTCCCTCCCTCCTCCCCCATTCTCCTCCTTCCCCTCCCTTCCCCTCCCTCCCTCCTTCCTTCCCCTCCCTCCCCTCCCTTCCCCTCCCCTCCCTCCTCCCCCATCCTCCTCCCTCCCTCCATCTCATCCCCCCCTACTCCCCCATCCTCCTCCCTCCCTCCCTCCCTACCTCCCTCCCTCCCCTCCCCTCCCTTCCCCCACCCTCCTCCCTCCTTACCTCCTTCCCCTCCCCTCCCTCCCTCCTCCCCCATTCTCCTCCCTCCCTCCTTCTCTTCCCCCCCTACTCCCCATCCCCCTCCTCCCCCTCCTCCTCCCTCCTCCTCCCCTCTCCTCGTCCAAGTCGTCCTTGAACATTCGTCCTCAACTCGCTGGAGAGAAGAAGAAGAAGAAGAAGTCCCACCCAGGCCCACCGGCGTCTACGGCTGACAACGCGCCGCGTCGCATGCGCCCCACGTTGTTGCTCTCGAGTTCAACGATTTCACCAATTTCACAGATTTCACCAATTTCCCGATTTCACCAATTTCACAGATTTCACCAATTTCACAGATTTCACCAATTTCACAGATTTCACCAATTTCACAGATTTCACCAATTTCCAGATTTCACCAATTTCACAGATTTCACCAATTTCACAGATTTCACCAATTTCACAGATTTCACCAATTTCACAGATTTCACCAATTTCACAGATTTCACCAATTTCACAGATTTCACCAATTTCACAGATTTCACCAATTTCACAGATTTCACCAATTTCACAGATTTCACCAATTTCCCGATTTCACCAATTTCACAGATTTCACCAATTTCACAGATTTCACCGATTTCACCAATTTCACAGATTTCACCAATTTCACAGATTTCACCAATTTCACAGATTTCACCAATTTCCCGATTTCACCAATTTCACAGATTTCACCAATTTCACAGATTTCACCGATTTCACCAATTTCACAGATTTCACCAATTTCACAGATTTCACCAATTTCACAGATTTCACCAATTTCACAGATTTCACCAATTTCACAGATTTCACCAATTTCACAGATTTCACCAATTTCACAGATTTCACCAATTTCACAGATTTCACCAATTTCACAGATTTCACCAATTTCACAGATTTCACCAATTTCACAGATTTCACCAATTTCACAGATTTCACAGATTTCACCAATTTCACAGATTTCACCAATTTCACAGATTTCACCAATTTCACAGATTTCACCAATTTCCCGATTTCACCAATTTCACAGATTTCACCAATTTCACAGATTTCACCGATTTCACCAATTTCACAGATTTCACCAATTTCACAGATTTCACCAATTTCACAGATTTCACCAATTTCACAGATTTCACCAATTTCACAGATTTCACCAATTTCACAGATTTCACCAATTTCACAGATTTCACCAATTTCACAGATTTCACCAATTTCCAGATTTCACCAATTTCACAGATTTCACCAATTTCACAGATTTCACCAATTTCACAGATTTCACCAATTTCACAGATTTCACCAATTTCACAGATTTCACCAATTTCACAGATTTCACCAATTTCACAGATTTCACCAATTTCACAGATTTCACCAATTTCCCGATTTCACCAATTTCACAGATTTCACCAATTTCACAGATTTCACCGATTTCACCAATTTCACAGATTTCACCAATTTCACAGATTTCACCAATTTCACAGATTTCACCAATTTCACAGATTTCACCAATTTCCCGATTTCACCAATTTCACAGATTTCACCAATTTCACAGATTTCACCGATTTCACCAATTTCACAGATTTCACCAATTTCACAGATTTCACCAATTTCACAGATTTCACCAATTTCACAGATTTCACCAATTTCACAGATTTCACCAATTTCACAGATTTCACCAATTTCACAGATTTCACCAATTTCACAGATTTCACCAATTTCACAGATTTCACCAATTTCACAGATTTCACCAATTTCACAGATTTCACCAATTTCACAGATTTCACAGATTTCACCAATTTCACAGATTTCACCAATTTCACAGATTTCACCAATTTCACAGATTTCACCAATTTCCCGATTTCACCAATTTCACAGATTTCACCAATTTCACAGATTTCACCGATTTCACCAATTTCACAGATTTCACCAATTTCACAGATTTCACCAATTTCACAGATTTCACCAATTTCACAGATTTCACCAATTTCACAGATTTCACCGATTTCACAGATTTCACCGATTTCACAGATTTCACCAATTTCACAGATTTCACCAATTTCACAGATTTCACCAATTTCACAGATTTCACCAATTTCACAGATTTCACCAATTTCACAGATTTCACCGATTTCACCAATTTCACAGATTTCACCAATTTCACAGATTTCACCAATTTCACAGATTTCACCAATTTCACAGATTTCACCAATTTCACAGATTTCACCAATTTCACAGATTTCACCAATTTCACAGATTTCACCGATTCGCCCTAATTCACCGCAATCGGTTCAATCGACGGCCGAAACCGGTGTGGATTTGGGAGCCGTTCCGGGGGGGGGGGGGGGAGGGGGTGGGTGGTTGAGGGGCCTTAAAATGCCTGTCAATGTCTATCTCTTCTCTCCGCGTTTCCAAATCATTGAACGCGCGTTCCCGAAATAAATGTCAACTAGTCTTGCACTCCCCCCTCCCACCGCTCAGGTACACAACCGATTCGCCACGAACTCACCGTGCTTCTAACTTTATTACTTCTGCAACACAACACAAAAACTAAATGAACAAAAATCTAATTTTGATTTAAAGCTTTCGTGACTGCAGTAATTCATATTCTTTGTTTTTTCGGTAAAGTCACGTTGAAGAGAAACAACAAAATAATAAAAATATATATAAAACAAAAAAAATTCTCACGACGTTTCGACCGTTTGAGTTATGGTCGAAACGTCGTGAGAATTTTTTATTGTTTTATATATATTTTATTATTTTGTTGTTTCTCTTCAACGTGACTTTACCGAAAAAACTAAGAACATGAACAAAAATCAATTAACACGACGTATTAAACCAGGTAGTTGCGCATCACCCGGCGTGTGTAATTGCTTTGTATTTTGTGGTCGTTATTCTTGTGCGTGCGTGCGTGTGCGCGTGTGTGTAGGCGTCTGGCCCATCTCGTAAGTGAACAAATGTCAACTTAGGAGCTTGCAGCTCCCTCCCTCCCTCCTCCACGTCACAGAGGCAATGAACCCCCCCCAAAGCCGCCAGTCGCGTCGATGGTTATTGTTTTGCCACGACGATTCGGCCTTTAGTCAGATGAATCACGCTATTGCTAATGAAGTAAAATGTACATCTTATTTTTGTTTAGACGTTATCCAACAACATTGGGCGATTGTCAATAAATGTTTGTTAATTGAGTTGTGATAGCTTGCCAGGATTGGGCACAACTTAGATTCTATATAGAACTCTATGAGTCTCTATCTCTATGAGTTTCTATCTATCTCTTTGAGTCTCTATGTATCTCTATGGTTCTATATGTATCTCTATGAGTCTATATGTATCTTTATGAGTCTGTATGTATCTTTGTGCGTATCTATGTATCTCTACAAGTCTCGATCTATAATCTATCAGCCGATCTATATCTCTGCGTCTATATGTATCTCTACAAGTCTATATTATCTCTATGCGTATATATTATCTCTATGAGTCTCGATGCATCTCTATGAGTATCTATGTATCTCTATGAGTCTGTATGTATCTCTATGAGTCTCTATGTATCTCTATGAGTCTCTATGTATCTCTGAGTATCTCTATGAGTCTCTATGTATCTCTATGAGTCTATATATCTCTATGAGTCTCTATGTATCTCTATGTATCTCTACGAGTCTCTATGTTTCTTTATGAGTCTATATGAGTCTCTATGTATCTCTATGAGTCTCTATGTATCTCTATGTATCTCTACGAGTTTCTATGTTTCTCTATGAGTCTATATGTATCTCTTTGAGTCTATATGTATCTCTTTGAGTCTATAATAATCTCTATGAGTATCGATGTATCTCTATGAGTATATACGTATCTCTATGTATCTCTACGAACCCGGCGACCCGATATCGATTCACGACCACCAACACGAGTGACGATTACTTGAACCGGTCCTGGTCGACTCACCTCGTGCGGTGTGTGAACATCGTCACCGGGGAGACAAAGGCGGCCGGGCGTGGGGTGTCTTTGTACACGCACGCACACGTGGGACCTCCGCTAGGTCGACTCGGCCTCAAGTGAGCACGTGTGGTGTGACGCGTAACCAAGGAGACGACATCGGGAAGACAAAGGCGGCCGGGCGTGATTGATTACTGGCCGTGCCGGACCGTCTCTTAGGTGCTACTCGCTCACAGCACTTGTCCCTACAGTCTGTTACAGGCTATACGGGGGATTGAAAGACCTTTGTCTTTGTACATACACACACACGTGCGCGCAGGCGCGTATCGATATATATCAGATACACATGCAGTCTGACTAATGATGAGTTGGTGTGCACAGTGTATGGTTATGTTTAGACACTCACACACACGTGGACGATGGTCACACACGCAGGTGGCACGAGTGGACACTGCGTTGACTCTTTTTGCCTGTGTGTCGGTAGTGTAGCGGGGAGCGCGCTGCGCTAGGATACTCCCCTAGGTCGACTCAGCCTCAAATGAGTGACTTGGTGCGGTGTGTAGTAAACATCGCCACTGGGGGAGAGACAAAGGTGGCCGGGCGTGGTGCTGGCGACCCACACCCCCTCGTGTGCCGTGCCGGCCTTCATAGGCGCTCGCTAACCAGCACTTGCCCCAACAGTCTGTCAAGGCTATACGGGGGATCTTTGTCTTTGTTGATACCGGAATGGCAGGCATAGGAACGACCCCTATATGGATATATATTAATACACGTACTTGGTATGTTGAGACGTTCCTGCATGGTGTAACAGACCCTGTTGTGCTATGTATAAAGTACTTACTTGGTATGTTGATACGTTCCTGCATGGTGTAACAGACCCTGTAGTGCTATGTATATACGTACTTACTTGGTATGTTGAGACGTTCCTGCATGGTGTAACAGACCCTGTAGTGCTATGTATATACGTACTTACTTGGTATGTTGAGACGTTCCTGCATGGTGTAACAGACCCTGTAGTGCTATGTATATACGTACTTACTTGGTAAGTTGAGATGTTCCTGCATGGTGTAACAGACCCTGTAGTGCTATGTATATACGTACTTACTTGGTAAGTTGAGATGTTCCTGCATGGTGTAACAGACCCTGTAGTGCTATGTATATACGTACTTACTTGGTATGTTGATACGTTCCTGCATGGTGTAACAGACCCTGTAGTGCTATGTATATAGTACTTACTTGGTATGTTGAGACGTTCCTGCATGGTGTAACAGACCCTGTAGTGCTATGTATATAGTACTTACTTGGTATGTTGAGACGTTCCTGCATGGTGTAACAGACCCTGTAGTGCTATGTATATAGTACTTACTTGGTATGTTGAGACGTCCCTGCATGGTGTAACAGACCCTGTAGTGCTATGTATATACGTACTTACTTGGTATGTTGAGACGTTCCTGCATGGTGTAACAGATTCTGCACTTGCTCTATTACTAAAGTACTATACTGCCTTCGACTTTTACCAACGACTGCGTGCTTAAGGTTAGCGATTTGTCGTATTATCTGGCCGTATAGCAAATGAAAAAAATACAATTACTTTACTATGCAAGTAAATTATTTGTGTTTTAATATTTACGTGTTTTTTTTTTACTTAGGGCACCTTTATAACATCATATGCTACATGCCCCGCAGTAGATTAATCAGGAACGTTGTATAGATGTAAATTATTACGGTATTATCTTGTTATTATAAATCGTATTGAACTTGATATCATCCATACTTTAGGTGGATCAATGTGCGCCCGCGTGTGTGTATGGCGGCTTTGTTTACAGCGTTCCGCAGTCACGTTTAAGTTTTTGCAAAACATGACAAAGTGAATTGTAAACAATGACCATCATCATCAGCATCAGCCGCTGTCATCCATCATCAGCATCGGACGTCCTCGGCCATGATCAATCCACTGCTGGATGGAGGCTCCTGCAATGCATCCGCCCTGCATCCCTCTCTATCTTGACGTGTAACGTATCCTTGTATTTGTGTCTCTGTGTACGTACCTGTGAATGTATCTGTGTGTGTCTGTGTATGTGTCTGTGTGTGTCTGTGTATGTGTCTGTGTGTGTATGTGTCTGGGTGTATCTGTGTATGTGTCTGTGTGTATCTGTGTATGTGTCTGTGTGTATCTGTGTATGTGTCTGTGTATGTGTCTGGGTGTATCTGTGTATGTATCTGTGTTTATCTGTGTATGTGTCTGTGTTTATCTGTGTATGTGTGTATCTGTGTGTATCTGTGTATGTGTCTGTGTGTATCTGTGTATGTGTCTGTGTATGTGTCTGTGTGTATCTCTGTATGTGTCTGTGTGTATCTGTGTATGTGTCTGTGTGTATCTGTGTATGTGTGTATCTGTGTATGTGTCTGTGTGTGTCTGTGTGTGTCTGTGTATGTGTCTGTGCGTATCTGTGTATGTGTCTGTGTGTATCTGTGTATGTGTCTGTGTGTATCTGTGTGTATCTGTCTGTGGGTATCTGTGTATGTGTCTGTGTGTATGTCTGTGTATATCTGTGTATGTGTCTGTGTGTATCTGTGTATGTGTCTGTGTGTATCTGTGTATGTGTCTGTGTGTATCTGGGTATGTGTCTGCGTGTATCTGTGTATGTCTGTGAATGTGTCTGCGTGTATCTGTGTATGTGTCTGTGAATGTGTCTGTGTGTATCTGTGTATGTATGTGTGTTTTTGTGTGTAAATCTGTGTATGTATATGCGTATATGTTTGTATTTGTGTGTATATATCTGTGTATTTTGTGTGTATCTGTGTATGTACATGCGTGTATGTATCTGTGTGTATGTATCTGTGTATTGTGTGTCTATGTGTATGTATCTGCGTGTATGTGTGTGTCTATGTGTATGTATCTGTGCGTGTATGTGTGTGTCTATGTGTATGTATCTGTGTGTATCTCTGTGTATGTATCTGTGTGTTTATGTGTGTATCTCTGTGTATGTATCTATGCGTGTATGTGTGTATGTATGTATGTGGGTGTGTCTGTGTCTATCCTTGTGTACGTATTTGTGTGTATGTATCTGTGTGTATCCTTGTATATATGTATCTGTCTACGTGTCCGTGTGTATGAATCTCTGTATGTATCTGTGTATCCGTGTGTGTATGTATTTGTGTCTCTGTGTATGTATGTGTATCTGTGTGTATCCGTGGGTACGGATTTATGTGTATGTATCTCTGCGTGTGTCTGTGTATGTATCCGTGTGTATGTATCTCTGTATGGATATGTATCTGAACGTATGCATCTCTGTGTGTGTATCCGTATATGTATATATGTATATGTGTATATGTGTCTGTGTGTATGTATCTGTATATTTTGTGTGTGTGCTAATCTGTGTACAAAAGATAAAATATATTTTGTATGCATATGTGTGTATGCATCGGTGTGTATGTATCTGTGTGTATGTACCTGTATGTATCGGTGTGTATGTATATGTGTGTATGTATCGGTGTGTATGTATCTGTGTATTGTGTGTATCTGTGTCTGTATATGCGTGTATGTATGTATTTGTGTGTATGTATCTTTGTATTTTGTGTGTATCTGTGTATGTATATATATGCGTGTATGTATGTGTGTGTATGTATCGGTGTATTTTGTATGTATGTATATGCGTGTATTTATGTATTTGTATGTGTATTTTGTACGTGTATGTATAGGCGTATATGTTTGTATTTGTGTGTATGTATCTGTGTATTTTGTGTGTATCTGTGTATGTATATGCGTGTGTGTATGTTTGTATTTGTGTGTATGTATCTGTGTATTTTGTGTGTATCTGTGTATGTATATGCGTGTATGTATGTATTTGTGTGTATGTATCTGCGTATGTTGTGTGTATCTGTATATGCGTGTATGTTTGTATTTGTGTGTATGTATCTGTGTATTTTGTGTGTGTGTCTGTATATGCGTGTTTTGTATTTGTGTGTATGTATCTGCGTATTTTGTGTGTGTCTTTGTATATGCGTGTATGTATGTATCTGTATGTATGTATCTGTGTATTTTTGTGTGTCTGTGTATGTATATGCGTGTATGTTTGTATTTGTGTGTATGTATCTGTGTGTTTTGTGTGTGTCTGTGTATGTATATGCGTGTATGTATATGCGTGTATGTATATGCGTGTATGTATGTGCGTGTATGTATCTGTGTTGCACCCCTTCGCGTGCCGTGCAGGCCTTCCTAGGTGCTCCTCGCTAACAGCACTTATCCCAAAACATCTGTCGAAGGCTATACGGGAAGGTCTTTGTGCGCGTGTGTGTGTGTGATCAATGCCTCCCTGTAACCCCTATTTAACGTTCCGCATTCGACGAAATCGCCACGTGCAGCAACGGTAGGGCAGCAATTGAAACTGGACTGAAAACGGGTTACCGGTGTTGAACCCGGCTCCGTAAAGGTCGTCAGCCGCTAGCGAAGGGAGGCATTGCGTGCAGGGTTTGATTGAGCGACGAGAATTGTGCGGGATGAGTGATCGGGGTGAGTTGGGTTGGATGAGTGATCGGGGTGAGGAGTTGGGTGCGCGCGTGTGTGTGTGTGTGGGGTCGGTGAGCGAGTGAGTGGAGTGAGCGCGTCAGTGGGTGAGCGATTGTGTTGGTGGACTAACGGGTGAGTGGTCATGGGGTGAGTGTTCATTGTGGATAAGGTCGAAAACTACGTGGGGCTGGTCGAGACTCTGGTGAAGATCTACGGCACAATGGGCTGTAGGATGTCCCTCGATGTCCACATCCTTGATGCTCATCTTGATAGATTCAAGGAGAACGTGGGAGCGTACTCGGAGGAGTAAGGCGAGCGCTTCCACCAGGATAAACTGGACTTTGAACGCCGCTACCAAGGACAGTTTCACGAGAACTTGATGGGAGACTACATTTGGGGGCTGATTCGTGATAGTGATTTACAGTATAATCGTAGAGCTCTAAAAACTACTCACTTCTAAATCTGTTGTAGTCATTTTTTTTGTTATTACTTTCGTATAAATACATGTTCATTTTGATTCATATGTTGTTTTTTTCCGACTTTATGTGAACGAAAAGACACAATTTGCCCGCGTTCTCATTGAAAATATTTCAAAATATTAGTGTCATGGTCACAAAAGCAAAGTTTGTTGGGAGAATAACAGCCATTTTATATACTTTTTAGGCATAAGAAATTACGAAACAACACTTACTACCCAGGAACAAAAATTGTGTTACATAGTGTAATTGAGTGAGTGTGTAGGTGGGTGGGAGCGAGGGGGTGAGTGGATGGGTGAGCAATCGATTGAGCGATACGGTGAGTGGGTGGGTGAGTGTGTGTGGGGGTGAGTGTCTGGTTGAGTGGGTGACTTGGTGAGCGAGTAAAACAGCGAGCGAATGAATGCGTGAGCGAGTGAGCGGGTGAGCGAGTGAGCGAGTGAGTAAGTGGGCGAATGAGTGAGCGAGCGGGTGACTGGGTGAGCGAGTGAGCGGGTGACTGAGTGAGCGGGTGAGTGAGCGGGTGAGTGAGCGGGTGAGTAAGTGGACGAGTGAGTGGGTGAGTGAGTAAGTGGACGAGTGAGTGAGCGGGTGAGTGAGTTAGCGAGTGGGTAAGTGGGTGAGTGGGTAAGTGGGTGAGCGAGTGGGTGAGCGAGTGGACGAGTGAGAGTGCGGGTGAGTGGGTGAGCGAGTGGGTGAGCGAGTGACTGAGTCGGTGAGTAAGTCAGTAAGTGGACGAGTGAGTGGGTGAGTTGATACGTGAGCGAGTCAACTGGGCGAGTGATCGACTGAACGATTGAAGGAGTGATCCCATGAATGAGTTAGGAAGGAAGGAACGGAACTGATCGAGTAGTGAGTGGGTGAGTTGCCAATCTCTCTGCTCTCACACAACAACAAAAACATAGACAAAGACAATAGCACAAGACAATAACACAGACAACAACACACAGACAACAACAACACAGAAACAACAACACACAAACAACAACACACAGACAACACGCAGACAACAACACACAACAACAACAACACACAGACAACAACAACACACAGACAACAACACGCAAACAACAGCACACAGACAACAACAATAACACACAGACAACAACACACAAACAACAACACACAGACAACAACAGCACACAGACAACAACATACAGACAACAACAATAACACAGACAACAACAATAACACAGACAACAACAACACACAGACAACAACAATAACACAGACAACAACAATAACACAGACAACAACAATAACACAGACAACAACAACACACAGACAACAACAACACACAGACAACAACACACAGACAACAACAACACACAGACAACAACACACAGACAACAACAACACACAGACAACAACAACACACAGACAACAACAACAACACACAGACAACAACAACAACACAGACAACAACAACACACAGACAACAACACACAGACAACAACACACAGACAACAACAACACACAGACAACAACAACACACAGACAACAACACACAGACAACAACAACACACAGACAACAACAAACAAACAACAATAACACAGACAACAACAACACACAGACAACAACAACACACAGACAACAACAACAACACTCTGTGTCTGTCCCTGTGTCTCTGTTCGCGTCTCTGCACACGGACGTCTCTCGTTGTCTGCCGAGTTCGTCTCGGCTCGTGTCTCTGTGTCTCTGTGTGCGCGTGTCTCTGTGTCTCTGTGTGCGCGTGTCTCTGTGTGCGCGTGTCTCTGTGTCTCTGTGTGCGCGTGTCTCTGTGTCTCTGTGTGCGCGTGTCTCTGTGTCTCTGTGTGCGCGTGTCTCTGTGTCTCTGTGCGCGTCTGTGTGTCTATGTGCGTCTCTGTGTCTCTGTGCGCGCGTGCCTCTGTATCTGTCTCTGTGGCACTGTGCGTGTCTCTCTCTGTGCGTGTCTCTGTGTCTCTCTCTGTGCGTGTCTCTGTGTCTGTCGCTGTGTCTCTGTGTCTCTCTCTGTGTGCGTGTCTCTGTATCTGTCGCTGTGTCTCTGTGCGTGTCTCTGTGTCTCTCTCTCTCTGTGCGTGTCTCTGTCCGCGCGTGTCGTGTCGCGTCTCTGTACCGCGTCTCTGTGCGTCTCCCTATCCCAAACTCCGGACCAAAGCAAAGACAAAGACCCCCCGTGTAGCCTCAACAGACTGTTGGGGCAAGCGCTGTTAGCGAGCACTTTTGAAGGCCGGAACGGCACACGAAGGATGGGGGGGGGGTGGGGGAGACTGGCCAGCACCACGCCGGGCCGCCTTTGTCTCCCCAGTGGCGATGTTTACGCACCGCACACACCAGTTTGAGGCTGAGCTGACCTAGGGGAGCCCCAGGACCGGTTCAAACTCCGCACCATCATCACCACCACCACCAGCACCAACTCTATTCCTAACCCTCCACCACTACCACCAGCACCACCATCCCTCACCCCGGCCACTCACCTCCAACGTGAAGCTTCTTCATCCACGGATAAACTTGCGGCAGTAGCTGCTGCTGCTGCTGCTGCTTGATGGTTGAAGTCACCGCAACCTCGGGGCTCGAAGAGTCGCACTCTGGGATCGCGGCGTGAGCCTCGGGACTGGACGCTGGCCGTGCGTGTGCCGTCTGGCTAACGTCGGGCGACGAGCTGCTGGTGGTGGTGCTGGTGGTGGCGGTGGTGGTGGCGCTGGTGGTGCTGGTGGTGCTGGTGGTGGTGCTGGTGGTGGTGGCGTTTGGGGTCGGGTTTGCCGTGGGGTCTTCGCTATAGCCGCCGAAGACTCGCCCGGAGATGCGGTCGCTCGCCGGGTAAGCGACGGCTGCGTGCCGGGCGTCCTGCTGCTGGCGGTGATGATGATGGTGGTGATGGTGGAGGTGGTGATGGTGGTGGTGAGGAGGAGGTGGGTGGTGATGGTGGTGGTGGTGAGTTGCGGGCGAGTATGAACGCGACTCGTTGGCGGCGTTCCGGACGAGGAATCCAGCAGGCGCGCCGTGCTGATTGGGGATGTAGCTGCCCTGGGAATATTCTTCGCACGGCGGGAATTTCGGGTCGACGAAAGTCGTCTCCATCAAATATGAACTCATGGTCATTAATTGTGGCGAAGAGAGAGAGAGAGAGAGCGAGCGAGCGAGATGGACGGATATTTTTTAACACAAAAAAACCCCCGATCTCTCCCTCCCTCCCTCCCACTCTCCCTCTCACCCCGCCTTAGCGCACGTTGAGTTGCGTGCTCAACAACAACAATAATACTACTATTAGTAGTAGTCTCTAAATTAATAAATAACCCTACAGAGAGAGTGGGGGGGGGAGGAGGAGTGGGGGGGGGGGAGAAATCCACCACCCCCTCGCACCTCCCCCTAACCCCCCCCCCCATCCCCCCCATCTCCCCCCACCCCCGACGAGGATGGGCTCAGTCAGGTGCGGTGGAGGAGAGGAGGAGAGGAGAAGAGGAGGAGGAGGTGGGGGAGGGGGAGGGGGAGGATGGGCGAAGCGCTCGGCCAATGGGAGACGAGGAGGAGATCGTTCCCGGACAGCGAGAGGCGGAACAAATGGACGCACGGGTCAGGCACGCGGTCAAGTTATGATTGTGTTAGTGTGTGTGTGTGTGTTAGTGTGTGTGTTAGTGTGTGTGTTAGTGTGTGTGTGTGTTAGTGTGTGTGTTAGTGTGTGTGTGTGTTAGTGTGTGTGTTAGTGTATGTTAGTGTGTGTGTGTTAGTGTGTGTGTTAGTGTGTGTGTGTGTGTTAGTGTGTGTGTTAGTGTGTGTGTTAGTGTGTGTGTGTGTTAGTGTGTGTGTGTGTTAGTGTGTGTTAGTGTGTGTGTGTGTTAGTGTGTGTGTGTGTGTTAGTGTGTGTGTTAGTGTGTGTGTGTTAGTGTGTGTGTGTTAGTGTGTGTGTGTGTTAGTGTGTGTGTTAGTGTGTGTTAGTGTGTGTGTGTGTTAGTGTGTGTTAGTGTGTGTGTGTGTTAGTGTGTGTGTTAGTGTGTGTGTTAGTGTGTGTGTGTGTGTTAGTGTGTGTGTGTTAGTGTGTGTGTGTTAGTGTGTGTTAGTGTGTGGTTAGTGTGTGTGTTAGTGTGTGCGTTAGTGTGTGTGTGTGTTAGTGTGTGTGTTAGTGTGTGTGTTAGTGTGTGTGTTAGTGTTAGTGTGTGTGTTAGTGTGTGTGTTAGTGTGTGTGTGTTAGTGTGTGTGTGTTAGTGTGTGTGTGTTAGTGTGTGTGTTAGTGTGTGTGTGTTAGTGTGTGTGTGTTAGTGTGTGTGTGTTAGTGTGTGTTAGTGTGTGTGTTAGTGTGTGTGTGTGTTAGTGTGTGTTAGTGTGTGTGTGTGTTAGTGTGTGTGTGTGTTAGTGTGTGTTAGTGTGTGTGTGTGTTAGTGTGTGTGTTAGTGTGTGTTAGTGTGTGTGTGTGTTAGTGTGTGTTAGTGTGTGTGTGTGTTAGTGTGTGTGTTAGTGTGTGTGTTAGTGTGTGTGTTAGTGTGTGTGTGTGTGTTAGTGTGTGTTAGTGTGTGTGTGTGTTAGTGTGTGTGTGTGTGTTAGTGTGTGTGTTAGTGTGTGTGTGTTAGTGTGTGTGTGTTAGTGTGTGTGTTAGTGTGTGTGTGTGTTAGTGTGTGTGTTAGTGTGTGTGTTAGTGTGTGTTAGTGTGTGTGTGTGTGTTAGTGTGTGTGTGTGTGTTAGTGTGTGTGTGTGTGTTAGTGTGTGTGTTAGTGTGTGTGTGTGTGTTAGTGTGTGTGTGTGTGTTAGTGTGTGTGTGTGTGTTAGTGTGTGTGTTAGTGTGTGTGTTAGTGTGTGTGTTAGTGTGTGTGTGTTAGTGTGTGTGTGTGTGTTAGTGTGTGTGTGTTAGTGTGTGTGTGTGTGTTAGTGTGTGTGTTAGTGTGTGTGTGTTAGTGTGTGTGTGTTAGTGTGTGTGTGTTAGTGTGTGTGTTAGTGTGTGTGTGTTAGTGTGTGTGTGTGTGTTAGTGTGTGTTAGTGTGTGTGTTAGTGTGTGTGTGTTAGTGTGTGTGTTAGTGTGTGTGTGTTAGTGTGTGTGTGTTAGTGTGTGTGTGTGTTAGTGTGTGTGTTAGTGTGTGTGTGTTAGTGTGTGTGTGTGTGTTAGTGTGTGTGTTAGTGTGTGTGTGTTAGTGTGTGTGTTAGTGTGTGTGTTAGTGTGTGTGTTAGTGTGTGTGTGTTAGTGTGTGTGTGTTAGTGTGTGTTAGTGTGTGGTTAGTGTGTGTGTTAGTGTGTGTGTTAGTGTGTGTGTGTGTTAGTGTGTGTGTTAGTGTGTGTTAGTGTGTGTGTTAGTGTGTGTGTTAGTGTTAGTGTGTGTGTTAGTGTGTGTGTGTGTGTTAGTGTGTGTGTGTTAGTGTGTGTGTGTTAGTGTGTGTTAGTGTGTGGTTAGTGTGTGTGTTAGTGTGTGCGTTAGTGTGTGTGTGTGTTAGTGTGTGTGTTAGTGTGTGTGTTAGTGTGTGTGTTAGTGTTAGTGTGTGTGTTAGTGTGTGTGTGTGTGTTAGTGTGTGTGTGTTAGTGTGTGTGTGTTAGTGTGTGTGTGTTAGTGTGTGTGTGTTAGTGTGTGTGTGTGTTAGTGTGTGTGTATGTTAGTGTGTGTGTTAGTGTGTGTGTTAGTGTGTGTGTGTTAGTGTGTGTGTTAGTGTGTGTGTTAGTGTGTGTGTGTTAGTGTGTGTGTGTGTTAGTGTGTGTGTGTTAGTGTGTGTGTGTGTTAGTGTGTTAGTGTGTGTGTTAGTGTGTGTGTGTTAGTGTGTGTGTGTGTTAGTGTGTGTATTAGTGTGTCCGGCAAAACAACCCCCTACCTCCTCGCGGTGCCGGACGGGCAACTCTGTCGTGGACAGTGCTGTGGGGGGAGATCCAATTTTGATTGGCTCCTCCCCTCATGGCACATATGTCCACCACAGGGGCTAAACGGGGGCTCTGGATGGATGCGAGGGGCTGGTAACCCCTCCACCTTCAATTAATTACCACGAAACCACGAGTTAAACTGAAATATGTAACTAATAAGCTTGTGCCGGAAGCCCCGGGGGGCTAGGCGTCTATGACGTCTCCTGGCCAAACCCCAATTGGCGGAGCTAGGAGATTGAATACCTACCCTCGGGGCTACTCCAGAAACAACGAAAAGCCACTACGGGTGGCCACGTGGAATGTTCGAACGCTCACTGCAGAGGAGAGGCTGCCACTCATCTGTCGGGAGCTGGACCGGTACCGCCTGGATCTATGCGGCATTCAGGAGGTCCGGTGGACCGGCTCTGACTCCTGCCACCATGAGGGGTGGACAGTCCTCTACTCGGGGCAGCAGACTGCCAAACAACAGGGTGTGGCTCTTCTATTGAACAAAAGAATGAAGGGGGCGTGGGAGCGTGGCGGTGAGGTGTGGGAAGCTGTAAGCCCCAGGCTACTTTGGGCTCGCCTTCCCGTCAACCGGAGGCGTGGAATGGTGGTCGTGGTTACTTATGCCCCCACCGAAGATGAACATCCGTGGAGGGATGCAGGCAAAGCCGATGAGTCAGATGCCTTCTATGACCTCCTGTCACAGGTGCTGGCTAAAGTGGCCCCTCGGGTTAGAGTCATCATGTTGGGTGACTTCAATGCCCGAGTTGGTCATGATACTGGCACCTGGTCTGGAGTGATTGGAGGGCATGGGCCAGATCAGCTCAATAACAACGGTAGGAGGCTGCTCGATTTTTGTGCAGCCCATGGGCTAGTAATTACCAACACGCTGTTCCGGCATCGGCGCATCCACACAACATCATGGATGCATGCCGGGTCCAGGCAAGACCATCTGCTGGACTACATAGTGACGGACCAGCAGATGTGAGCCCATGTCCTTGACACCAGGACCTACCGTGGAGCTGATCTGCCCTCTGACCATCGACTAGTCATCTGTAAGATGCGCGTGCCATTCTTCCACTCCGGTGGTGGGTGTACACCCAGGACCCCATTCCGACCTAAAGTGGCCTGGTCTCAGTTATTTGATGAAAGTTGCAAGCGAGAATTTCATCATCGCTTGCGGCTGCGATTGGCATCGTCCCCGACGCCTCCTGATGTCGAGGGTAAATGGGCGAGGTTTAGGACTGTGACTCATGCAGCTGCAATGGCTGATTTAGGTGCGCGGTCCAGACCTCTGCAGAGACCCTGGCTGACAGAGGAGGTGTTCAGGATGGTTGAGAAAAAGCGACAGGCCCACTGTCATCGGCTACAGAATCCCACGGCAGAGAATGAGGAGGCTTACCGCAGCCTTCGCTCGGAGGTTCGGAGAGCCGTGAGGCGCTGCAAGGATAGGTGGTGGTCGCGGGTTGCTGAGGAGATGGAGTCTGCCTCAGTGGCCCGTCATCACAAATCTCTATTTAACTCCATCAAAAAAGTAACCTGCAGCGCCACACCTATTATCATCATTAGGGGAAAAAACGGTGATCCAATCTCCGACCCCCAGGAACAGGTTTGCAGGTTTGCTGAGTATTTCTGTGAGGTCCTGGGGGAGGGAAAATCCCTCAGCCAGGAAAACATCGTGGCACAAAGTGAGGATGACCCTGCTGAGGCTGCGGTGCCTCAAATATTGGAAGAAGTCACCCCCTATGAGTGGCTGGCTGAGGTGCTATCTCTTGAGGAAGTATTGAAGGCGATCCGGAGTCTGAGACCAGGAAAGGCAGCGGGCAGAGATGATCTCCCAAGCGAAATGCTGAGGGAGGGTGGCGTTTGTGCACAGACTGCCCTATATGACATCATAACAACAGTCTGGACCACTGGACGGGTTCCGCAGGATTGGAAGGATGCCCTGGTGGTCCCCCTTTTAAAGAAGGGGGACCGCACAGACTGTAACAACTACAGGGGCATCTCACTCCTCAGTGTTCCGGGACAGGTCCTGGCAAGGATTATTCAACATCGCCTTGCCAGGCACGCGTAGGAGAGGCTTGCGGAGCCCCAATGCGGTTTCAGGAAAGGGCGGTCCTGCATAGATGCCATATTTTCTGTCCGTCTACTACAGCAGAGGTGTAGGGAATTCCAGCAAGACCTACATCTCTGCTTTATTGACCTGGTCAAGGCCTATTGATACCATCAGTAGGTCTGGGCTCTGCGTTGTTCTTCGTGCTTTTGGAGTCCCTGACCCTCTGCTCACGATCATTAAGGACCTTAATGATGGTGAGCGGGCCAGGGTAAAAATACGTGGCCGGGAGTCAGAGCCATTCCCTGTACACCTTGGGGTGCGACAGGGATGTCCTCTGGCTCCCACATTATTTAACATCTATTTTGACCACGTAGTTCGTGAAGCCTTCAATAGCTGTACCGGGGGAATCTCCATTTGGTACAGATACAATGGAAGGCTGATCCATGCCCGGGTGTGGCCAAGTGATGGCTTCCTATTGCTCAACCACATTATGTATGCTGTTAATTTGGTAATAGCTGCTCATTCAAAGGAGGAGTTGGATACACTGCTGCTGAGACTGGAGCGTGCCACTAAGAGATGGGGCCTTACCATCATCCCCACCAAGACTAAGCACCTGCCTGGGTATTTTGTACCATCGGACACTCCACCCCCACAACTCCCAATCGGTGATGGGGCAGTTGTGGAGAGAGTGGAGAGTTTCCCATACCTGGGCAGTGTGCTTATGACCGGCTCCAGTTTAACAGCAGAGGTCTCACTCCGAATCAGTCGAGCGGCAATATCTTTTCATCGGTTGCGTAACGCTGTGTGGAAACTACCTGGTCTGTCGCTCCGCACTAAGCTTCAGGTCTTCTCGGCCATGGTCATTCCCTCCCTTCTCTACGCTTGCGAAACGTGGACCCCCCTAATGGAACATCTTTGCCGGTTAGACACATTTAGGCTAGATTGCCTACGATCCATCCTGGGTTTAACCAGGCTGGATTTCGTGAGGAGCTCACACATCCTTGAAATATCTGGGCAAGGTCCCATCGGTGAGCTTCTCAGGCAGGCAAGGCTGCGTTGGCTGGGTCATGTAGCCCGCATGCCCAGCCACCGCATGCCGAAACAGCTTTTGTTCGGCCGGATCGAGGGGGCTAAGCGGGCGCGGCACGGGCTAGAGAAGAGATGGAGTGATGTGGTACAGGAGGACGTGGAGCTGAGTGGGCTTGCCGATGACCGGTACCAGCGGTGTCAAGATCGTCGGAAGAGGCTCGTGAAGGACGCTACTGGGCAGTTGGAGGCAGTCGCCCTCCAACGACAACGGAGGGTGGAGGAGCGACACTCACAACAACGAGCGGAGCGCCGGGTGAGTAAAGCACACCAGGTTGGCACAGTAGGGGGCACAGGTGGTGCATCAGCCACTCATCTTAGTCAGTCGACCCGTGGCACCTGGGTCTGCCCCGTGACCTCCTGCCAGCGGGCGTTCGACACTTCACGTGGCCTCAAGGTGCACATGGCCTGGCACAAGCGTCGTGGTGACGTCACCGCCACTTAGTGGCGAATGGCGGTTGTTGTGTATACAAGTGTGTGCATATATATTTGTTTTCATATATTACTATGTATATATTGGCGTATATATATTCGTTTTCATATTGTGTATATATATTGGTGTGTGTGTATATTAGTTTTAATATATTACTGTGTATATATGTGTGTGTATATGAGTGGGGAGCGGTGGTGTAGAGGTTTTGCGCTACACTGCGCTATGAACCTGGCGACCCGAGTACGATTCCCGCTCAAGGCCAACACCAGTGACGGTTATCTGAACTGGTTTTGGGCCTCCCCTAGGTCGACTCAACCTCAAATGAGTACCTGGTACGGTGTGTAAACGTCGCCACTGGGGAGACAAAAGCGGCCGGGAGTGGTGTTGGCCACCCACCCCCTCGTGTGCTGTGCCGGCCTTCATAGGTGCTCGCTAACTGCACTTGTCCCTCCCAAAAGTATGTTAAGGCTACACGGGGGATATTTGTCTTTGTGTAAATATGAGTATGTGTACATATAGATGTGTGTGTCTATATATGTGAACGTACGTGTGTTTGTGTGTACGCAGCAGCAACAGCAATAACAGCAGCAACAACAACAGCAGCAACAACAACAGCAGCAACAACAAAAAGTTCCGCTCGAGTGATAGGGGCCTCTCTCTCTAGAGCTCCCTCAAGTGGACGCACCTTCCAACAGCAGTGGCGCGAGTGGGCTGTTGCAGGGGCTGCGCCGTTGCTTTTGTTGTTGTTGGTTTCAATGGACACGGCCAAATGTCAGACTCTGCATATTTATTCAGACAGGGATGAATCCGATGAGCTATGAAGCTCACTATCTTTCGTTGTTTGTTGTTCAACGCATGTCCAGTAGCTTCACGTGTCCGGTAGCTCCACGTGTCCAGTAGCTTCACGTGTCCAGTAGCTTCATTTGTCCAGTAGCTTCACGTGTCCAGGAGCTTCACTGTTCAGTAGCTCCACGTGTCCAGGAACTTCACCTGTCCAGGACCTCCACGTGTCCAGGAGCTGCACGTGTCCAGTAGCTTCATTTGTCCAGTAGCTTCACGTGTCCAGGAGCTTCACTGTTCAGTAGCTCCACGTGTCCAGGAGCTTCACGTGTCCAGGAGCTCCACGTGTCCATGCGCTTCACGTGTCCAGGAGCTCCACGTGTCCAGTATCTTCACGTGTCCAGTAGCTCCACGTGTTCAGTAGCTTCACGTGTCCAGGAGCTGCACTGTTCAGTAGCTCCACGTGTCCAGTAGCTTCACGTGTTCAGTAGCTCCACGTGTCCAGTGTCTTCACGTGTTCAGTAGCTCCACGTGTCCAGTAGCTGCACGTGTCCAGTAGCTTCACTGTTCAGTAGCTTCACGTGTCCAGGAGCTCCACGTGTCCAGTAGCTTCACGTGTCCATGAGCTTCACGTGTCCAGGAGCTTCACGTGTCCAGGAGCTCCATGTCTCCATGAGCTCCACATGTCCAGTAGCTCCACGTGTCCAGTAGCTCCATGTGTTCAGTAGCTTCACTGTTCAGTAGCTTCACGTGTTCAGTAGCTCCACGTGTCCATGAGCTTCACATGTCCAGTAGCTTCACGTGTCCAGGAGCTTCACGTGTCCAGTAGCATCACGTGTTCAGTAGCTTCACGTGTCCAGGAGCTCCACGTGTCCAGGAGCTCCACGTGTCCAGGAGCTCCACGTGTCCAGGAGCTCCACGTGTCCAGGAGCTCCACGTGTTCAGTAGCTCCACGTGTCCAGTAGCTTCGCTTGTCCAGGAGCTTCACGTATCCAGTAGCTCCACGTGTCCAGTAGCTTCACCTGTCCAGGAGCTCCACGTGTCCAGTAACTTCACGTGTCCAGGAGCTTCACGTATCCAGTAGCTCCACGTGTCCAGTAGCTCCACGTGTCCAGGAGCTCCACGTGTCCAGGAGCTCCACGTGTCCAGGAGCTCCACGTGTCCAGGAGCTCCACGTGTCCAGGAGCTACACGTGTTCAGTAGCTTCACTTGTCCAGTAGCTTCACGTGTCCAGGAGCTCCACGTTTCCAGGAGCTCCACGTGTCCAGGAGCTACACGTGTCCAGTAGCTTCACTTGTCCAGTAGCTTCACGTGTCCAGGAGCTCCACGTGTCCAGGAGCTCCACCTGTCCAGTAGCTTCACGTGTCCATGAGCTTCACGTGTCCAGGAGCTTCACGTGTCCAGGAGCTCCACGTCTCCATGAGCTCCACGTGTCCAGTAGCTCCACGTGTCCAGTAGCTCCATGTGTTCAGTAGCTTCACTGTTCACGTGTCCAGTAGCTCCATGTGTTCAGTAGCTTCACTGTTCAGTAGCTTCACGTGTTCAGTATCTCCACGTGTCCATGAGCTTCACATGTTCAGTAGCTTCACGTGTCCAGGAGCTTCACGTGTCCAGTAGCATCACGTGTTCAGTAGCTTTACGTGTCCAGGAGCTCCACGTATCCAGGAGCTCCACGTGTCCAGGGGCTCCACGTGTCCAGGAGCTCCACGTGTTCAGTAGCTCCACGTGTCCAGTAGCTTCGCTTGTCCAGGAGCTTCACGTATCCAGTAGCTCCACGTGTCCAGTAGCTTCACCTGTCCAGGAGCTCCACGTGTCCAGTAGCTTCACGTGTCCAGGAGCTTCACGTATCCAGTAGCTCCACGTGTCCAGTAGCTCCATGTGTCCAGGAGCTCCACGTGTCCAGGAGCTCCACGTGTCCAGGAGCTTCACGTGTCCAGGAGCTCCACGTGTCCAGGAGCTCCACGTGTCCAGGAGCTACACGTGTCCAGTAGCTTCACTTGTCCAGTAGCTTCACGTGTCCAGGAGCTCCACGTGTCCAGGAGCTTCACGTGTCCAGGAGCTCCACGTGTCCAGGAGCTCCACGTGTCCAGGAGCTCCACGTGTCCAGGAGCTCCAAGTGTCCAGTAGCTCCACGTGTTCAGTAGCTTCACGTGTCCAGGAGCTTCACTGTTCAGTAGCTCCACGTGTCCAGTAGCTTCACGTGTTCAGTAGCTCCACGTGTCCAGTGTCTTCACGTGTTCAGTAGCTCCACGTGTTCAGTAGCTTCACTGTTCAGTAGCTTCACGTGTCCAGGAGCTCCACGTGTCCAGTAGCTTCACGTGTCCATGAGCTTCACGTGTCCAGGAGCTTCACGTGTCCAGGAGCTCCACGTCTCCATGAGCTCCACGTGTCCAGTAGCTCCCCGTGTCCAGTAGCTCCATGTGTTCAGTAGCTTCACTGTTCAGTAGCTTTACGTGTTCAGTAGCTCCACGTGTCCATGAGCTTCACGTGTCCAGTAGCTTCACTGTTCAGTAGCTTTACGTGTCCAGTAGCTTCACGTGTCCAGGAGCTTCACGTGTCCAGTAGCATCACGTGTTCAGTAGCTTCACGTGTCCAGGAGCTCCACGTGTCCAGGAGCTCCACGTGTCCAGGAGCTCCACCTGTCCAGGAGCTCCACGTGTTCAGTAGCTCCACGTGTCCAGTAGCTTCACCTGTCCAGGAGCTTCACGTGTCCAGTAGCTTCACGTGTCCAGGAGCTTCACGTATCCAGTAGCTCCACGTGTCCAGTAGCTCCACGTGTCCAGGAGCTCCACGTGTCCAGGAGCTCCACGTGTCCAGGAGCTCCACGTGTCCAGGAGGTTCACGTGTCCAGGAGCTCCACGTGTCCAGGAGCTTCACGTGTCCAGTAGCTTCACCTGTCCAGGAGCTTCACGTGTCCAGTAGCTTCACGTGTCCAGGAGCTTCACGTATCCAGTAGCTCCACGTGTCCAGGAGCTCCACGTGTCCAGGAGCTCCACGTGTCCAGGAGCTCCACGTGTCCAGGAGGTTCACGTGTCCAGGAGCTCCACGTGTCCAGGAGCTCCACGTGTCCAGGAGCTCCACGTGTCCAGGAGGTTCACGTGTCCAGGAGCTCCACGTGTCCAGGAGCTCCACGTGTCCAGGAGCTTCACGTGTGTCCGGTTATTGACAGGGGGGGCATGAGTGAGGGCAGCCATGGAGGGGTGCTGAGTGATCACGGGAGGGGCTACAGCGGGGAGGGACGGGAAGGAGTTGAGGGGCGAGGGGAGGGACGAGGAGTGGGCGATGAGGAAGAGGCGATGATTTAAGAGAGGAACCGAGGGAGGTTGGACAGTGTTGAGTCTGTGGGCAGTGTTGAGTCTATGGGCAGTGTTGAGTCTGTGGGCAGTGTTGAGTCTATGGGCAGTGTTGAGTCTATGGGCAGTGTTGAGTCTATGTGCAGTGTTGAGTCTGAGGTGCAGTGTTGAGTCTGAGGTGCAGTGTTGAGTCTGAGGTGCAGTGTTGAGTCTTTGGTGCAGTGTTGAGTCTGTGGGCAGTGTTGAGTCTATGGGCAGTGTTGAGTCTGTGTACTTGATGTCACATTGCGCACCGTCACGTGTCCTCGCTCAACGGGTGCTGTTCACTCGATGTGTAAAATGAGTCACTCACTGGCACGAGTGAGCGACTCATTCGGCCTGGCTCACACAACATCTGCAGAGGAAGCTGCTGAGTGGAACAGGAGCCCGAGTCGTGGAGAGACACGGATCATCATCATCATCGTCGTCATCATCATCGTCGTCATCGTCGTCATCATCATCATCATCGTCGTCATCATCATCGTCATCGTCGCGCCCATCGAGCCCGAGTCGAATTACCACTCCGTCCTTGTCCCCGTGTCTGGGGAGCGGTGGCGCAGCGGTTAGCGCGCTGCGCTGGCTAAGCGAGTTCGATTCGACCGCTCACGCCAAAATAACGGGGAGGTTTATTTTTTTGTTGAACCGGCCTTGGGCCTCCCCTAGGTCGACTGGGCCTCGAATGAGTACTTGGTGCGCTGTGTAGTAAACATCGCCACTGGAAGGAGACAAAGGCGGCCGGGTGTGGTGCTGACCACTTACCCCCATCGTGTGCCGTGCCGGCCTTCTTAGGGGCTGCTACTCGCGAACAGCACTTACCCCCAACAGTCTGTCAAGGCTACGCGGGGGACCTTTGTGTGTAGAGCTCAGCATTTTTCTTCCTCATTTGCGAGCCTCGCAAGCAAAATAAACTTCAAAGTGAGCTTCGGTGAAATTTAAGAACGTGAGCTGTCGCCACCATCTATTTATTATTCGTGATGCATTACAAAAAAAACGAGCTTTTCTTGTGTTAGAGATCACGTGAATGGTAAATGTGTCGTACACCCACCTCCACCTGACAGAGTCAACTAGTCTAGTTTGTCAACGTGAACAGAACGTGCCATTGTGTTACTTTAGGAACAATGAGAAGGGTTTGTCAACGTGAACAGAACGTGCCATTGTGTTACTTTAGGAACAATGAGAAGGGTTTGTCACGTGAACAGAACGTGCCATTGTGTTACTTTAGGAACAATTAGAAGGGTTTGTCAACGTGAAGAGAACGTGCCATTGTGTTACTTTAGGAACAATGAGAAGGGTTTGTCACGTGAACAGAACGTGCCATTGTGTTACTTTAGGAACAATGAGAAGGGTTTGTCACGTGAACAGAACGTGCCATTGTGTTACTTTAGGAACAATTAGAAGGGGTTGTCACGTGAACAGAACGTGCCATTGTGTTACTTTAGGAACAATGAGAAGGGTTTGTCACGTGAACAGAACGTGCCATTGTGTTACTTTAGGAACAATGAGAAGGGTTTGTCAACGTGAACAGAACGTGCCATTGTGTTACTTTAGGAACAATGATAAAGGTTTGTCACGTGAACAGAACGTGCCATTGTGTTACTTTAGGAATAATTAGAAAGGTTTGTCACGTGAACAGAACGTGCCATTGTGTTACTTTAGGAACAATGATAAAGGGTTTGTCAACGTGAACAGAACGTGCCATTGTGTTATTTTAGGAACAATTAGAAGGGTTTGTCACGTGAACAGAACGTGCCATTGTGTTACTTTAGGAACAATGATAAAGGTTTGTCACGTGAACAGAACGTGCCATTGTGTTACTTTAGGAACAATGAGAAAAGGGTTGTCACGTGAACAGAACGTGCCATTGTGTTACTTTAGGAACAATTAGAAGGGTTTGTCACGTGAACAGAACGTGCGATTGTGTTACTTTAGGAACAATTAGAAGGGTTTGTCAACGTGAACAGAACGTGCCATTGTGTTACTTTAGGAACAATTAGAAGGGTTTGTCAACGTGAACAGAACGTGCCATTGTGTTACTTTAGGAACAATTAGAAGGGTTTGTCACGTGAACAGAACGTGCCATTGTGTTACTTTAGGAACAATGAGAAGGGTTTGTCACGTGAACAGAACGTGCCATTGTGTTACTTTAGGAACAATTAGAAGGGTTTGTCAACGTGAACAGAACGTGCCATTGTGTTACTTTAGGAACAATGATAAAGGTTTGTCACGTGAACAGAACGTGCCATTGTGTTACTTTAGGAACAATTAGAAAGGTTTGTCACGTGAACAGAACGTGCCATTGTGTTACTTTATGAACAATGATAAAGGGTTTGTCAACGTGAACAGAACGTGCCATTGTGTTATTTTAGGAACAATTAGAAGGGTTTGTCACGTGAACAGAACGTGCCATTGTGTTACTTTAGGAACAATTAGAAGGGTTTGTCAACGTGAACAGAACGTGCCATTGTGTTACTTTAGGAACAATGATAAAGGTTTGTCACGTGAACAGAACGTGCCATTGTGTTACTTTAGGAACAATGAGAAAAGGGTTGTCACGTGAACAGAACGTGCCATTGTGTTACTTTAGGAACAATTAGAAGGGTTTGTCACGTGAACAGAACGTGCGATTGTGTTACTTTAGGAACAATTAGAAGGGTTTGTCAACGTGAACAGAACGTGCCATTGTGTTACTTTAGGAACAATTAGAAGGGTTTGTCAACGTGAACAGAACGTGCGATTGTGTTACTTTAGGAACAATGAGAAAGGGTTTGTCAACGTGAACATAACGTGCCATTGTGTTACTTTAGGAACAATGAGAAAGGGTTTGTCACGTGAACAGAACGTGCCATTGTGTTACTTTAGGAACAATGAGAAAGGGGTTGTCACGTGAACAGAACGTGCCATTGTGTTACTTTAGGAACACTTAGAAGGGTTTGTCACGTGAACAGAAAGTGCCATTGTGTTACTTTAGGAACAATGAGAAAGGTTTGTCACGTGAACAGAACGTGCCATTGTGTTACTTTAGGAACAATGAGAAGGGTTTGTCACGTGAACAGAACGTGCCATTGTGTTACTTTAGGAACAATTAGAAGGGTTTGTCAACGTGAACAGAACGTGCCATTGTGTTACTTTAGGAACAATGAGAAAGGGTTTGTCACTTGAACAGAACGTGCCATTGTGTTACTTTAGGAACAATTAGAAAGGGTTTGTCAACGTGAACAGAACGTGCCATTGTGTAACGTGCCATTGTGTTACTTTAGGAACGTGCCATTGTGTTACTTTAGGAACAATGAGAAAGGGTTTGTCACGTGAACAGAACGTGCCATTGTGTTACTTTAGGAACAATGAGAAAGGGGTTGTCACGTGAACAGAACGTGCCATTGTGTTACTTTAGGAACACTTAGAAGGGTTTGTCACGTGAACAGAAAGTGCCATTGTGTTACTTTAGGAACAATGAGAAAGGTTTGTCACGTGAACAGAACGTGCCATTGTGTTACTTTAGGAACAATGAGAAGGGTTTGTCACGTGAACAGAACGTGCCATTGTGTTACTTTAGGAACAATTAGAAGGGTTTGTCAACGTGAACAGAACGTGCCATTGTGTTACTTTAGGAACAATGAGAAAGGGTTTGTCACTTGAACAGAACGTGCCATTGTGTTACTTTAGGAACAATTAGAAGGGTTTGTCAACGTGAACAGAACGTGCCATTGTGTTACTTTAGGAACAATGATAAAGGTTTGTCACGTGAACAGAACGTGCCATTGTGTTACTTTAGGAACAATGAGAAAAGGGTTGTCACGTGAACAGAACGTGCCATTGTGTTACTTTAGGAACAATTAGAAGGGTTTGTCACGTGAACAGAACGTGCGATTGTGTTACTTTAGGAACAATTAGAAGGGTTTGTCAACGTGAACAGAACGTGCCATTGTGTTACTTTAGGAACAATTAGAAGGGTTTGTCAACGTGCCATTGTGTTACTTTAGGAACAATGAGAAAGGGGTTGTCACGTGAACAGAACGTGCCATTGTGTTACTTTAGGAACACTTAGAAGGGTTTGTCACGTGAACAGAAAGTGCCATTGTGTTACTTTAGGAACAATGAGAAAGGTTTGTCACGTGAACAGAACGTGCCATTGTGTTACTTTAGGAACAATGAGAAGGGTTTGTCACGTGAACAGAACGTGCCATTGTGTTACTTTAGGAACAATTAGAAGGGTTTGTCAACGTGAACAGAACGTGCCATTGTGTTACTTTAGGAACAATTAGAAGGGTTTGTCAACGTGAACAGAACGTGCCATTGTGTTACTTTAGGAACAATGAGAAAGGGTTTGTCACGTGAACAGAACGTGCCATTGTGTTACTTTAGGAACAATGAGAAGGGTTTGTCACTTGAACAGAACGTGCCATTGTGTTACTTTAGGAACAATTAGAAGGGTTTGTCAACGTGAAGAGAACGTGCCATTGTGTTACTTTAGGAACAATGAGAAAGGGTTTGTCAACGTGAAGAGAACGTGCCATTGTGTTACTTTAGGAACAATTAGGAAGGTTTGTCACGTGAACAGAACGTGCCATTGTGTTACTTTAGGAACAATTAGAAGGGTTTGTCAACGTGAACAGAACGTGCCATTGTGTTACTTTAGGAACAATGATAAAGGTTTGTCACGTGAACAGAACGTGCCATTGTGTTACTTTAGGAACAATGAGAAAAGGGTTGTCACGTGAACAGAACGTGCCATTGTGTTACTTTAGGAACAATGAGAAAAGGGTTGTCACGTGAACAGAACGTGCCATTGTGTTACTTTAGGAACAATTAGAAGGGGTTGTCACGTGAACAGAACGTGCCATTGTGTTACTTTAGGAACAATGAGAAAGGTTTATCAACGTGAACAGAACGTGCCATTGTGTTACTTTAGGAACAATTAGAAGGGTTTGTCACGTGAACAGAACGTGCCATTGTGTTACTTTAGGAACAATTAGAAGGGTTTGTCACGTGAACAGAACGTGCGATTGTGTTACTTTAGGAACAATTAGAAGGGTTTGTCAACGTGAACAGAACGTGCCATTGTGTTACTTTAGGAACAATGAGAAAGGGTTTGTCACGTGAACAGAACGTGCCATTGTGCTACTTTAGGAACAATGATAAAGGTTTGTCACGTGAACAGAACGTGCCATTGTGTTACTTTAGGAACAATGAGAAGGGGTTGTCACGTGAACAGAACGTGCCATTGTGTTACTTTAGGAACAATTAGAAGGGTTTGTCACGTGAACAGAACGTGCCATTTTGTTACTTTAGGAACAATGAGAAAGGTTTTTCAACGTGAACAGAACGTGCCAATTTGTTTACTTTTAATCACGCTTATCCAAACCGGTCCTGGGCCTCCCCTAGGTCGACTCAGCCACAAATTAGTACCTGGGAACCAACCGGCACGTGGCTGGTTTGTGCGACAAACCCTCGCATGATTTGGCTGCGTCGGGTGGAGGTGGGTGTACGACACAGTCACATTCACGCCATCTCTAAGCCGACACAAGCAACTTTTCTTTTTTGCATATATTTTTTTTAAAAAGTGCATGAACAAAAAATCATTAAAGGAGCTTCGTTTTTTTTTTGGTTTGTTCGGCACTCATCCGCACGTCAGTGTCGTTGGAGATATTCACCTTCTCGGCGTTGATGTCTTCGTGCTCCAGGCGTCGTGAATCATTGATGAGTGCCAGGCATGAGATGGCTCGCTCCACTTTGGGGTTAATTCGATTTTGACTGTCCCGACTGCTGCATCCATCATTCCATTCGAATAATGTAATCATTATCCATATATGTAATAATATATGTTCGTAGAAGTGGGGAAAGATGTTGCACGTGATCTAAATGAAACTGTAAACTATGTGTTTTTTATTTTAACGGGTAAGGCCCCACCGAGATAATCGATTTGGGTATCATGAATGATGGCCCAACGAATTGGGCTCATCATCATCATCACGTGGACTAGCATCGCAGCTAAATATTCTAAACGCTTGATGTTGATTCTAAATGTGGAGGTGAAAAAAGAAAATCGGAGGTCCCGTAGATAAATCCACGCGACCACAGGGAGGGAGGGAGAGAGAGAGAGACACCGCGAACTCCAATATATCCAACAGCCCTTGTCACGGGTCGAACCCACGCCCTCCTGTATACCAGGCGAGGTAGTTAACATCTCGCCAGCGAACAAAAGATTCCAGTCAACTCCGCACCTTTTCCGAAACACATCGGGACGTTTCAAGTTTCAAGTGTTTGAGTTTCATGTATTAGGTATCGAGTCCTGTGAGCCATGCGGCTCTCGAGTCGGGTGCAGACCGCAACAAGCAAGAGATGAACAGAGAAAACATCTTAAAGCGACGACGCGCAACGGAAGCATCCTGGGATAAACCAGCAAATGTTAACCCAGCGCCGCGCGTTCGCCTAAGACAACGCCACCCGCCCCCACGCCCTTCATCTCCATCACAGCGGCGGCGGCGGCTGCGGCGGCAGCCGCGACAAATGAACAAGCGCCGGCGAGAGAGGCCGAACCCCTGCGGCCGACGACGGACATCGCCTCGCGCTGGACTGGGGGGGGGGGGGTGGGTGGGGGGGGAGCCCCCCACGATGTCGACATCCGCAAGGTCCACCCAAACGGCCCCGGCCGGCAGGAAAAAAAAAACCACCAAAACCTCGGGACCCTGGGTGATGCCAAACTCCCACCCACCCCCTAGATAAACCCCCCCAGATAAAACCCCCCTTCTTTCTCTCTCTCTCGGGAACCCCGCAACGTCGACGCCTCCCCGTCCCCTGTCTTCGCTCCCCCGTTTGAATGGGGTGAACGGGACGAGGTCCCGCCCGCTGCTCACCGAGACGGACGTGGGAGTGGGTCACCGCTCCCGCGACTCGATCGCGGCGTGGCGAAACCGGCTCGCCGGACGCTGTCGACGGCGCACGGGCGGGCGACATCGCCACCTCGCGGTTCGTGGCGAGTGGTGACAGCCGAACGGAGTTTGCGAGAGTGACGCAGGATTTTTACTTGGATCATGATGATGATAATGATGATGATTGTCATGATTTTTTTACTTAAAACTTTTGTGACTGCAGGAATTCGTATTCTATGGTTCTTTCGGTAAAGTCACGTAGATAAGAAAATAACAATAACATTTGTATTATTTGATTGTTATTTTATTTGTATTTTTTTTAAAGTACGTGACTTTACCGAAAGAACCATAGAATAAGATTATAATAATGATGATGATAATAATGATGATGATGCTGCTGCGTTGTCAAGTGGTGTACAAAGACAGCTGATCAACAGAACGAATTAAAAAAAAACACCACCCCAAAAACTCAACGCGTCCATCGGCAACAAGGCCGGCCGGCCGGCCAGCCGGCAGGGCACACGAGGGAGTGTGGGCCGGTGTGGTTCGGGCAGGTGTGGTTCGGCATCACGCCCGGCCGCCTTTGTCTTTCCGAGTAGCGACGTTCACGCACCACCGCGCCGCAGCACGCATTTGAGACAACTGGAAAGATCGGCGATAAGAAGCGGGGGGTTTTTCCCCATTTTTTTTTCTGGCAACAATGCAAGCAAAAAAAAACACTCTCTGATAAGAAATGCATTAAATTTCGATTTAAAGCTTTCGTGACTGCAAGGATTCATCTTCTTTGGTTCTTTCGGTAAAGTCACCACGTAGAATGAGAATAAAATAATAAAAAATAACACAATAAAATTATCACGACGTCGTCACCGACAGTTCTGTACCTTTCACCTGAAGACGGCCGCTTGCGTTGTGGCCGAAACGTCGTGAGAATTTTATCGTGTTCTTTTATTATTTTATTCTCATTCTACGTGACTTTACCGAAAGAACCAAAGAAGAAGAAATGCATTGTCTTTCAAACGGATTGGTCTGCACCAAGAGACAGCATTCTTTTTTGAAAAAAAAAGAAATACATCTGTACGCCTTTTGGCGTTGTCCTCTGGTCTAACACCGTTTTGAGACGAGGCTCAAAAGAAAGCTGTCTCTGGTGTTGACCAATCTGTTTCAAGGACAATGCATGTATTATCAGAGTGTGTTGTTGTATTGTGGTTAAAGCGGTAGTAACATGATTCCTCGTAAAAAAAAAAAGTTTTCAGTTTGTTGCCAGAAAAAAAGTGGAAAAACTTTTTCTTATATTTTGCTACTGGCAAAGGAGGCCTCATGATGTAGAAGCACGGCTACCTTTTATTTCACGAGGTAAGGCCCCCACTGAGCTGCCGTGCCCGTCTTTTTTCAAAAGACCGCCGGGCCCGTCACAAATGAAAGCTCAGCCAAGTGGCTCACCGAGGGTGTGGATCTACAGCAGCAGCAGCAATGCTCTTGAAGATTTATAGCAGCAGCAGCAGCAGCAGCAAAAATAACGTCAATACTCTAAACGCGTGACGTTCATTCTAAACGTGGAGGGGAAAACCGGAGGACCCGGGGAAAATCCACGCGACCACGGGGAGAGAGAGAGAGAGAGACATCGCAAACTCCAAATATACAGCAGCAGGCGTCAGGGTCTGGACCGAATCCACGACCTCCTGCATACAAGGCGAGGTAGTTAACATCTCCTAGCCACAGTGACGATGATGAGAGAGAGAGACACGAAAACTCCAAATATACAGCAAGCATCGTCAGGGTCAGGATCGAACCCACGACCTTCTGTACACCAGGCGAGGTAGTTAACATCTCATAGCCACCGGGTCGGATAATCATTGCCACTGGTGGTGGTGGGTGGCTGTGAGCGGGAATCGAACTCGAGTCTCTGGCGGGTTCGCGCTAGAGACGCTACAAAAGACAAAGATCCCCCGTATAGCTCTAACGGACTGTTGGACCCGTGTCTCCCCTAGGTCGATTCAGCCTCAAATGAATACCATGTGCGGTGTGTAACCAAATAGCCCACTGTGGAGACAAAGGCGGCCGGGCGTGGTGTTGGCCACCCACCCCCTCGTGTGCCCAGGGCCGGATTAAAGTGCCGGGGCTTTAGGGGGCCTCCAGAGATGAAGTGAAAAGTGATTTAATTTTGTGAACGCTGAATTTTAATTGTTGCTAGCCTTGTAAAAAAATATATATATTTTTTTAAAAAATGTTTTTAATTTAACTTGCTTTTGAAAATATTTCTGGGGGACCTCACAGTGCCTGCAGCCCAGCGGCCTACACAATCTTCATCCGGTCCCTGTGTTTGCCGTGCCGGCCTTCAGCTAACAGCACTTGCCACAATTACACTCCCGCCCTACGTGACTCGCAAACACGCGCGCGCATGATTAATAACGGCGGATTATTTGTGAGAACGGGTGCATAAATATTTCACATTTTCACCCTTTGGCTCTGCATTCATTTCATTCCTCCACCACTTAAGCAGCGAAATGAAGCGGGCAAAATTAACATGTCCTTCTTTTAAATCGTATCAAATTCTCACGGCTGCGAGAGTTTGTTGACTTTTTTGCTGCGATCAATTCACATATTCGCCGCTAATCGCGAAAGTTGTTGAGAACCAAAACAAATATTGAAGTGTTTCCCACCAGTGGTGGAAGAAGCTCATCGTCACGGTGGCTATGAGATGTTGACTACCTCGCCTGGTATGCAGGAGGTCGTGGGTTCGATCCCGACCCTGACGCCTGCTGTATATTTGGAGTTTTCGTGTCTCTCTCTCATCACGGTGGCTAGGAGATGTTAACCACCTCGCCTGGTATACAGGAGGTCGTGGGTTCGATCCCGACCCTGACGCCTGCTGCTGTATATTTGGAGTTTGCGGTGTCTCTCTCTCTCTCTCTCTGCCCGTGGTCGCGTGGATTTTTCTCCGGGTCCTCCGGTTTTTCCTCTCCACATTTAGAGTCAACGTAACCACGCGTTCAGAGTTCTTTGGCTGCTGCTGTAAACTCCCACGTGATGATGATAATGATGGGAAGCTCCCGCTCCCCCACCCCTAACCCTCCTGCCTGCCCCACACGCTCGCAATTCGACTGATGCTGTTTAGGATCCTGGCTAAACGCTCCTTGCGACATCGGCCGGGCACTTCCACGTGTGCACGTTGAACTTATTTCGCACCGTACGTAGCCAACCGCGCTAAGCGAAGGTGCGGGGCTAGGGGGGTGGGAGTGAAGGTCAACAAACTGAACACACAACGAGCACTTCTAAGAAGATGAGTTTGTCAATCTAGACGATGATTTGAAAGTGCGGAGCTCTCAGTGGCTTCCTAACGTCGCGAGAGAAGAGCGTTCCAGACGGCCGCATAAGTGGGGCGCGCGTCTGAAAGCGCCGCGCGATGAGGCGGTGACCGTCGTCTTTGATCGATAGCGGCCAGACATCATCATCATCAGCAGCAGTAGCAGCAGCAGGAGCAGCACAGTGGCCCTTTGAAGTGTTGCGCTGGCGCCGTGGAGCCGAAGAGGTGAGCTCTCCAACTTTGACGTCGAGTGGCCGAGTTACGACAACCACCACAACAACCACCACCACAGCCACCACCACGACCAGCACCACAACAACCACCACCACAGCCATCACCATCACTACAGCCAGCACCACAACAACCACCACCACAGCCATCACGACCACCATTATTAGCACCACAACCACCACCATCACCATAGACAGCACCACAACCAGCACCACCATCGCCACAACTACAACAACCACCACCACAACCACCAGCATCACCACAGCCAGCACCACAACCAGCACCACCATCGCCACAACTACAACAACCACCACCACAACCAGCACCATCACTACAGCCAGCACCACAACCAGCACCCACCATCGCCACAACTACAACAACCACCACCACAACCAGCACCATCACTACAGCCAGCACCACAACCAGCACCACCATCGCCACAACTACAACAACCACCACCACAACCAGCACCATCACCACAGCCAGCACCACAACCAGCACCACCATCGCCACAACTACAACAACCACCACCACAACCACCAGCATCACCACAGCCAGCACCACAACCAGCACCACCATCGCCACAACTACAACAACCACCACCACAACCAGCACCATCACCACAGCCAGCACCACAACCAGCACCACCATCGCCACAACTACAACAACCACCACCACAACCACCAGCATCACCACAGCCAGCACCACAACCACCACCACCATCGCCACAACTACAACAACCACCACCACAACCAGCACCATCACCGGCGCATCCCTCCCCGAACGTCCCCCGCCCCCCACGCCCTTCCTCCCTGCACCCACCACGCCATCGATCACCGCGGGGTTAACCTCCACCCCCACCGCACCTCTGATTAGCTGACGGGTTAGCTACGTACACACAGAGATCCATAGACTCACACAGAGACCCATAGACTCACAGAGACCAATAGACTCACACAGAGACCCATAGACTCGCACAGAGATCCATAGACTCGCACAGAGACCCATAGACTCACACAGAGACCCATAGACTCGCACAGAGACCCATAGACTCGCGCAGAGACCCATAGACTCGCACAGAGACCCATAGACTCACACAGAGACCCATAGACTCACGCAGAGACCCATAGACTCACACAGATACCCATAGACTCGCAGAGAGACCCATAAACTCACACAGAGACCCATAGGACGTTGTCTCCCGATTGGGCGATGTTTACACGCAGCACCAAGGTTACTCAATTGTGAGGCTGAGTCGACCCTAGGGGAGGCCCAGGACCGGTTCCAGATAATCGTCGCCGGTGTTGGCCGCGGGCGGGAATCGAACCCGGGGTTCCGGCCAGGGTTCGTAGCGCAGCGCGGCACCCCTCCCCCACCCAGCCACCGACGCTCCCCCACGCTCACCCACACTCCCCCACCTAGCCACCCACACTCACCCACCCAGCCACCCAGCCACCCAGCCACCCAGCCAGGCACCCACGCTCCCCCACCTCGCCACCCACACTCACCTACCCAGCCACCCAGCCACCCACACTCACCCACCCAGCCACCCAGCCACCCACACTCACCCACGCTCACCCACGCTCACCCACCTAGCCATCCACGCTCACCCACCAGCCACCAGCCACCCACCCAGCCACCCAGCCACCCACGCTCCCCACGCTCACCCACGCTCACCCACCTAGCCACCCACACTCACCCACCCAGCCACCCAGCCACCCAGCCACCCAGCCACTCACGCTCACCCACCCAGCCACCAGGGTCAGAGGGCACCCTGGGTGACTCTTCCCAGCGAGTTTGCGCGAATGAGCGCGCGCGGCGCCACCCGTGAAGAAATGTGAAGCTCTTCTCCTCTTAACGTATGAACAAGAACGCATCAAATGAATGCGCTATAGGGCGCACGTGCGTTTCGTTGTTACATATCAAGAGTCATAGCGATGTTCGGAGTCTCAAGGGGGTTTAGTGGGGGGGTAGGGGGTGATGGCTCTACCCCCTCCCCCCAACCTTGGATCCTCCACTGCCCCCTCCCCATATCTCCCCTCTCCCTATGCTCCTCCCTCCTATCCATCCTCTCCCTATCCCCTTCTCCCCCCAATCCCTCCATTCTACCCTCCCCCCTATCCAGCCCCCATCGCCCCTCCCCCTATCTCCCACCTCTGCCCTCCAGCGACAGAACCCTTGACCGGTGACCCCAAACTTCCGAGTGTCTGCAGGCTGGACTGCAGACACTCGCTTCTGACCTCTCTCTCCCCTCTCTCTCCCCTCTCTCTCCCCACTCTCTCCCTGTCTCTCCCACCCCATCTCCCCTCTCTCTCCCCTCTCTCTCCCTGTCTCTCTCTCTCTCTCCCTCTATCTCCCCTCTCTCTCCCTGTCTTTCCCACCCCATCTCCCCTCTCTCCCCACTCTCTCCCTGTCTCTCCCACCCCATCTCCCCCTCTCTCTCCCTGTCTCTCCCCTCTCTCCCCTCTCTCTCCCCTCTCTCTCTCCTCTCTCTCCCTGTCTCTCCCACCCCATCTCCCCTCTCTCTCCCCTCTCTCTCGCTGTCTCTCCCCTCTCTCTCCCTTCTCTCTCCCCTCTCTCTCCCCTCTCTCTCCCCTCTCTCTCCCCTCTCTCTCCCTCTCTCTCCCTGTCTCTCCCCTCTCTCTCCCCTCTCTCTCCCCTCTCTCTCCCCACGCTCTCCCCACTCTCTCCCTGTCTCTCCCACCCCATCTCCCCTCTCTCTCCCCTCTCTCTCCCCTCTCTCTCCCTGTCTCTCCCCTCTCTCTCCCCTCTAACTCCCCTCTCGTTTATTTTACGATCAGAGGAACCAAGAAGATGCTCGGTGTAGTCGGCACTTTGCTTCGTTCATCATTTCTCTTTTTTTTCAATGCTTTGCTTCATGTGCCCCCCCCCCCTTTTTAAAATTAAAGATTTCACGCTCTGCCCTCCTCCTTCTTACCCCTTCCCTCTCTCTCTACCCCCTCTCTCTCTCTCTCTACCCCCTCTCTCCCCTGTCTCCCCCCTCTCTCTCCCCGCTCTCTCGCTTCTCTCTCGACCCCCCCCTCTCTCTCTCTCCACCCTCTCACGGGGAGAGATAAATCAAGTTCATTATTAATGAGACTCAGGCACGCGTGCGGCACAATGAGACATCCCTCCACTCACCCTCCTCCCCATGTGTGCCCCGGGATGGCACAGCGGATCCTTTGTTTTAGCCCTGCGGTGATGGTGATGATGGGGTGGTGATGTTGGTAGTGGTGATGGTGTTGGTGATGATGGTGGTGATGGTGATGATGGTGGTGATGGTGATGATGGTGGTGGTGATGTTGGTAGTGGTGATGGTGTTGGTGATGATGGTGGTGATGGTGATGATGGTGGTGGTCATGGTGGTGATGGTGGTGGTGATGATGATGGTGGTAATGATTGTCGTTGTGATGGTGGTGATGGTGACGATGGTCGTGATGTTGGTGGTGGTGGTGGTGATGATGATGGTGGTGGTTATAGTGATGATGATAGTAGTGCTGATGGTGGCGATGATGGTGGTGGTCATGATGGTAGTGGGGATGGTGTTGGTGATGATGGTGGTGGTGGTGATGGTGATGATGGTGGTGGTCATGGTGATGATGATGGTAGTGGTGATGGTGGTGGTGATGATGATGGTGGTAATGATGGTCGTTGTGATGGTGGTGATGGTGACGATGGTCATGATGTTGGTGATGGTGGTGATGATGATGGTGGTGGTGATGATGATGGTGGTGGTGATGATGATGGTGATGATGATAGTGTTGATGATGATGATGGTGATGATGGTGATGATTATGGTGGTGGTGATGATGGTGATGATGTGTATTAGCAGAGTCGGTACTTAAATATGTAAATAAATAAATAACAATAACTCGATACACTTGTCAACAAAACACACGCGTACATGTGCTATGAAGAAGGAACATTGCCCGAAACGTCGTGGGTTATTTAATTGTTATTCTTGGTTCTTTCGGTAAAGTCACGTAGAAGGAAAACAATAAAATAATAAAAATATAAAACAATAACATGTTCTTGTTTCCCTTCTACGTGGTGACTTTACCGAAAGAACCAAGAATATGAATCCCTGCAGTCACGAAAGCTTTAAATCAAAATGTATTTACTTGTTGTTGCGGGTTGATTGTGTGACACTTCCAACGCAGCATCATCGCCACCACCACCACAACCACCACCAGATCACTCCATGAACTAAGTACAATCCACAAGTATATTTCCCATCATCCTTCCCACTGTGTGGGGGTGAGAGGTGGCTGGTGGTGATGGTGGGGGGGGGGAATCGGGGTCGATAAAACCGACTACCACTTTGTGGGGGTGGACTCGACCCCCGCCATAGGAACGTGGAACTTCCTCCACCCCATGGCCTCTGTTGGTCACCCAGTGTGGGATGGGGGTGTGCTAAGTTTAGACGTCCTCATGGAGTCTTCCTGTACACAGCTCAGGAAGCTCCACTCGCAGACGGGAAGGTCGCGAGTTCAAACCAAGGTCGGAGGCCAACTAGATTCATCATGAGCAGCAGCAGCAGAAGTAGCGGCAGCAGCAGCAGTAGTAGTAGCAGTAGTAGCAGCATCAGTAGCAGCAGCAGCAGTAACAGCAGTAGCATAATCAGTTGTAGCATCAGCAGTAAAGTAGCAGCATCATCAGCAGTAGCAGCAGTAGCAGCAGCAGCATCATCAGTAGTAGTAGCAGCAGTAGCAGCATCACCAGTAGTAGTAGCAGCAGTAGCAGCATCACCAGTAGTAGTAGCAGCAGTAGTAGCAGCAGTAGCAGCATCACCAGTAGTTGTAGCAGCAGTAGTAGCAGCAGTAGTAGCAGCATTACCAGTAGTAGTAGCAGCAGTAGCAGCAGCAGTAGTAGCAGCAGCAGCATCAGTAGTAGTAGCAGCAGTAGTAACAGTAGCAGCATCACCAGTAGTAGTAGCAGCTGTAGTAGCAGCAGTAGCAGCATCATCAGTAGTAGTAGCAGCAGCAGTAGCAGCATCACCAGCAGTAGTAGCAGCAGTAGTATCAGCAGCAGTAGCAGCATCATTAGTAGTAGTAGCAGCAGTAGCAGCATCACCAGCAGTAGCAGCATCACCAGCAGTAGTAGCAGCAGTAACAGCAGCAGTAGCAGCAGTAGTAGCAGCAGTAGCAGCATCACCAGCAGTAGTAGCAGCAGTAACAGCAGCAGTAACAGCAGCAGTAGCAGCAGTAGTAGCAGCAAGTTGTATCAGCAGCAGCATCAGTCGTAGCATCAGCAGTAGCAACAGCCCAACAGCAGCATCACGTTTTTGTGACGCAACAACAATGGAGAAGGCCCATTTCCCGAAACGTCGCCCATTGTATAGAGTACGAGTGCTATCGACGAATGTGTTAATGTGTTATGTATGTCAGCATTTGTGTCAACTTGTAACAGTGTGACGTGGCACGGTATCTGCTCCTCGCTCTCATAGAAAGAGAGAGAGAGGACGACTCAGAGAGAGAGAGAGGGAGGACGACTCAGAGAGAGAGAGGACGACTCAGAGAGAGAGAGGACGACTCAGAGAGAGAGGACGACTCAGAGAGAGAGGACGACTCAGAGAGAGAGGACGACTCAGAGAGAGAGAGAGAGGGAGGACTCAGAGAGAGAGAGGACGACTCAGAGAGAGAGGACGACTCAGAGAGAGTGAGGACGACTCAGAGAGAGAGGACGACTCAGAGAGAGAGAACGACTCAGAGAGAGAGGACGACTCAGACAGAGAGAGGACGACTCAGAAAGAGAGGACGACTCAGAGAGAGTGAGGACGACTCAGAGAGATAGGACGACTCAGAGAGAGAGAGGACGACTCAGAGAGAGGACGACTCAGAGACAGAGAGGACGGCTCAGAGAGAGGACGACTCATAGAGGGAGAGGACGACTCAGAGAGAGAAAGGACGGACTCAGAGAGAGAGAGGACGACTCAAAGAGAGAGGACGACTCAGAGAGAGAGAGGACGACTCAGAGAGAGAGAGAGGGGACGACTCAGAGAGAGAGGACGACTCAGAGAGAGAGAGAGGGACGACTCAGAGAGAGAGGACGACTCAGAGAGAGAGAGAAGACGACTGAGAGAAAGAGAGAGGACGACTCAGAGAGAGAGAGAGGGGACGACTCAGACAAAGATTCCATGTATAGCCTCCAACAGACTGTTGGGGCAAGTGCTGTGAGCGAGCAGCGCCTGTGAAAGGACGACACGCCCACACGTTCACCAGGCCCCTGAACGTCGCCACTGGGAGAGACAAAGGCGGCCGGGGCGTCTGTGGTTTGCTGGCCACCCAACCCACCCACGCCCTCGTGTGCCGCAGTGCACGGCCTCCACAGCTGGAGGAGGGTGGTGGTGGTGGCGGTGGTGGTGGTGGTGGCGGTGGTGGTGGTGGTGGCGGTGGTGGTGGCGGTGGTGGTGGTGGTGGCGGTGGTGGTGGCGGTGGTGGTGGCGGTGGTGGCGGTGGTGGTGGCGGTGGTGGTGGCGGTGGTGGTGGCGGTGGTGGTGGCGGGGAATCTTCCTCGCTGATGGACCCCTCGGTGCGAGGAATTCGGTGGAGAATCGCTGCCCTCTGCCGACGTCTGAACGCAACTCTCTGTGGCGGGGAAGAACACGAGGACAGAGAAACCCCCTCCCCACCCACCACCTCGTCACCCTCCCCCACCTCCTCACCCCCCATCACCTCCTCCCTCCCTCACCTCCTCACCCCCCCCCACCTCCTGTCCCTCCCACCTCCTCCCCCTCCCACCTCCCCCCACCTCCTCACCTCCCACCTCCTCTCCCCCACCTCCTCCCCCCCCCCTATCCCACAGCCCGATGTTACCGTGGGCAATGTCCCAGCGAGGTGATTTCTAAATATGTGAAATTGTATTGCACGTCAATAGCTATTGGTGCAATCAAATTTCACGAATGTGCTTCTTTCTTCAGAGCTGCTGTTTGCGTGCGAGTCTGTTGTCCTCCCGCACCTCCGATTAGCGCGGTTGGCTACGTACGGTGTGAAAGAAGTTCACCGTACACACACGCACACACGCACACACATTGCACTGTAAGATCTGTAAGTTCGCCAGCGTTAGTTCAAGCAAGCCTGGCTCTGCTACTGCTGATGAGAACCTCAGAGTCGAAACCCAGTCCTTTCCTTCTTAAGCTCGGCAGCTCGCAATTGAATTGTGTTCTATGAAGTGGGGGGGGGGGGTCATTGCCCGAAACGTCGACTTTTGAAGGACACACACACACACACGCGCGCGCGCGCGCGAGTGCTGTTAAGGTCGAACGAGTTCGCTTTGGTTCTAGTTGGCGACTTCTCTGCATCCACAACAAGGCCGCTAGATGTACCGCACGCCGCTAGACGTTGAAAAATAAAATCTAGAACATCCGAAACGGAGCCGTGCGCGCCTTCTCCGGCATACAATTTGTACATTTCCCATAACTGCAGCAACAAAACCCCCCATTATTATTGGCTGCTATAAATTGTTCACGCGATATGCCAACGAAGGTTGCTGAACTCGAGCGCCTCACCTTTGTCAAATGTTAAAAGAAGGTTTATTCGTACGATGCCATGCACGCGGATTTGCGTCGTGCTGGCTGTGTTCCTCGGTGAGCACGGGAGGGCGGTAGAGTCAAAGCCACGCGGCATCAGCCTGCCACGCTCACGTGGCAGGCTGATGTTGTGTGGCCAGGGCGAGGCCTCTAGAGGGCAGGACAGGGGTCTCATGAGCAAGGGCGCGTTGCTTGAGTGTAGTGGCTGTGTGTGTGGGTGGGTGAGTCAGTGAGTGAGTGGGTGAGTGTGTGGGTGGGTGAGTGGCTGAGTGTGTGGGTGGGTGAGTCAGTGAGTGTAGTGGGTGAGTGTGTGGGTGGGTGAGTCAGTGAGTGAGTGGGTGAGTGTGTGGGTGGGTGATTGGCTGAGTGTGTGGGTGGGTCAGTGGCTGAGTGTGTGGGTGGGTGAGTGCCTGAGTGTGTGAGTGGGTGAGTGGCTGAGTGCGTGGGTGGGTGAGTGGCTGAGTGTGTGGGTGGGTGAGTGGCTGAGTGTGTGGGTGGGTGAGTGGCTGAGTGTGTGGGTGAGTGGCTGAGTGTGTGGGTGGGTGAGTGGCTGAGTGTGTGGGTGGGTGAATCAGTGAGTGAGTGGGTGAGTCGATGAGTGAGTGGCTGAGTGTGTGGGTGGGTGAGTGGCTGAGTGTGTGGGTGGGTGAGTTGCTGAGTGTGTGTGTGGGTGAGTGACAGTGTGTGTGGGTGGGTGAGTGGCTGAGTGTGTGGGTGGGTGATTGGCTGAGTGTGTGGGTGGGTGAGTCAATGAGTGAGTGGCTGAGTGTGTGGGTGGGTGAGTGGCTGAGTGTGTGGGTGAGTGAATCAATGAGTGAGTGGCTGAGTGTGTGGGTGGGTGAGTGGCAGTGTGTGTGGGTGGGTGAGTGACAGAGTGTGTGGGTGGGTGAGTGACAGAGTGTGTTGGTGGGTGAGTCAATGAGTGAGTGGCAGAGTGTGTGGGTGGGTGAGTGGCTGAGTGTGTGGGTGGGTAAGTGGCTGAGTGTGTGGGTGGGTGAGTGGCAGAGTGTGTGGGTGGGTGAGTGACAG